>NC_081362.1:8520588-8820588 GCF_030684315.1 Stegostoma tigrinum | reverse complement strand
GATGTATTTCAAAGCCCAGCATGGTAGGCATTTATGCTGGTCCAAGGCACATCAGACTCAAGAGTTTAATGTTACACAGCTGTCAGGTAAGTGATAACAATTAGAAGTATTGACTTAAACTGGTCACAACCATGCAACTTGATTACCTAGTAAAATTAAGTTTGTATCATTCCCAGAAAGGACTGTCCCAGTCAAGTGATAAAATTGTTTCCTTCTTTATCTGAAGTTAACGTACCTGTTGTTGTGGGTCAGTGGGAGCATTTGCACCTCAGAGTGAGCATGTAATCATTCTTTAGATGTTTAAGGCCTCAATCCAAGCTAACACAACAAGTGCAGTATTGACTGAGTGCTACACGGTCAGAAGAGCACCCTTTTGGGTAAGATGTTAAATGGAAGTCCCATCTAGTCATAAAACATCCCAGGATGCCATTCGAAAAAAAGAGTAAGTATGTTCGTGTCAGTGACATATTCAGAATTAATCCCTGAAACAACATTAAAATAGACCATCACTGAAAAGGGAAGCACATAGCCAAAGCTCTCAGAGTGAAGCAGAACCCCTGACCATCCTGTTATTATCTGTCAGCCAGGGCTCCCTGACTGGACCAGGCTAACAGCCCCAACCAGGGAACCCATATTCTTTGAGAGCCGCCTGTGCTGACCTTGTTGCAGTCAGTACAGGTTCATTTATCATGTCGTCATTTATGGGATGCTGCTGCACACCCTGATTGCTTCTTTTCCCTCATTATGGCATTGACAACAAAAGTACTTCACTGACCACAAGATGTTTTGGGATGTCCCACAACAGGCGCTAAATGAATGCAAGTCTTTTTTGTTCAAGCTAATTAATATTTTGGTAAGTTTCTGGATGTTTGAGGCAAGCGAGGGCTGGACACCGTATTAGCGCAGACTGACATAAGTAAGTATTTATATGAGATGCAGAGATGAGGTAGAGCAAGGATTCACTTGAAACTTCTTCCCTCAGAATCGAAGATGGTGCAGTCTGGTTATTTCAGTAAGGTATTAACCCATCATGCTACAAACTTCATTCTGGTAGACAAAGTGGGCTCATTTTCAATGATCATTCAATATTTCCTTCCTTGCCTTGTGCTTCCAGGTGCTCTCGGGTCAATTTCTATCCGACAAGAAAGTTGGGACTTATGTGGAGATAGACATGTTTGGTCTTCCAGTGGATACTAGACGAAAGGCTTTCAAAACAAAAACGTCACAAAACAACGCGGTAAATCCAATCTGGGAAGATGACGCAATTGTGTTTAAAAAGGTTGGTCCTTTCTCTTCCAAGACTTTGCAGCGTCACAATATTTCATTAGAGACCAAATAAATCACTAATTTGCTTCATTGTAACCTTGACACAAGAGGCAGGGTGAGTCATGGAGTTGTACGAGATGGAATAAGACCGTTCCATGCCAACCAATTCCCCAAAACTAAACTAATCCCATTTGCATGTGAGATAGTAGGAACTGCTGATGCTGAAGTCTGAGATAACAAGGCGTGGAGCTGGATGAACAGAGCAGGCCGGGCAGCATCAGAGGAGCAGGAAAGCTAACGTTTCAGATCTGAAGAATGGTCCTGACCTGAAACATCAGCTTTCCTGCTCCTCTGATGCTGCCTGGCCTGCTGCATCCCACTTGCCTGTGTTTGAGCCAAATCCCTCCAAACCTTTCGCATTCACCTACCTGTCCATATGTCTTTTAAATGTTGTAACTGTATCTGCATCCACCACTTCCTCTAGCAGTTCATTCCACATTCGAACTACCGTCTGTGGAAAAATTGCCACTCGGGTCCCTTTTTAACTATTTCCCCAATATTTCCCCTCTTTTTTGTGCCCCATATGATTTTATACACCTCTACAACGACATGCCTCAACCTTTTATGCTCCAGGGAAAAAGTCCCAGCTTATCCAGCATCTCCTTATAACTCAAACACCAAGAGGAAGACAGACTGTAGGTTTCGTGTTGATGATTTCTGTTTGGAGCTCACATTGCAGATGCTGTCTGATCTGCTGACTGAATGCAGTCTGCCCTTGGATCTTACTTTTTGCCCTTCCCAGACTCGATGGCGCTGGGAACTTCTTAAATTAGCTCTGTGTCCTTAGCTTCATTTGATTCATAATTCATTTGTGCAGGAGGTGTGCAAGCATTTATTTCAGACTGATGAAAAGGGTTCTGCGCCCATTCTGCTGACTCAACCTCTATAAATTCCTGCGCAACGGTCAGCAGCTCTTTCAAAGTCACTGCTGACATGCTTCTTAGCTCCCACCTTCCATAAGCTTGAGCACATCCAAAACACTGTTGTTCGCACCTGAGCTTGCATCAGCATTCTTTTGCCTACTGCCCTGTGCTCATTGATCTATAGGTCCTCAGTTCATCAAAGTCTCGACTTTAAAATTTCACTTTTGATTTTGAATCTTTCCACTTCCTTCCCTCCTCCTGATCTCTATAACTTTCTGGGGACAGTGGAACCTGGTAATGTCACTGGACTAGAAGTCGAGAAGCTGAGGGTCAGTGCCTTGCAAGACAGGAGTTCAAATCCCACCACAGCGAGAATGGGTGGTGGTGTTTGCTACACTTCTGAGCCAATTTGCAGTAAATACAAGGGAGAATCCACCTTGTGGATTGGAGCAGTCGTACCAGTTAGTAAGAGCAGGGGATGCAGGCACAAGGCCATGAGGACAGGGGTGATGCAAGACCATAAAGTACAGCAGGATGGAGAAAGGAGCTGCAAAGGAGGCAGACGTGCTGAAAAAGCAGGAAGAAATAATTTTAAAATTTTTATTCATGGAATACTTATGTACCTGGGAACTGAGGTAATAAATCCCTTGCAAATGAATGTGGAATCTCTGGCTTAAGACTGCAGTTGTTCAGGAACTTTGATATGGGGGCATGTTGTACTGTCTGTTGACAACATTATGTCAACAGGATAATATAATACTGAATAATTTTATTTCTTAAAGATTTGTGATTTCATATGTCAGAGCATCTGACATACTACAAATAATTGAAGTTAAATGGCTGTGTTCGAAACAAACACCTAAAAATTGAGCTGTGATGTCACCAGAGAGTAGAAAGCATATTTATGGTGAAGGCTCTTAGTGTGTGGTAGTGCATATCATTTATTTGTTAAATATAAAAGCACTCGCTGCTTACTTTCGCCTATTATCTCGTGCTAATTTGTTTACAGTGATTGCTAGGAAATTAATGCTTTGCTTGTGTGATGTGGCTTTAAGTTAAATGGAGCAGTGATTATTCGGGGATATTGATGAACTCTTAGAATTCTACTTCTGCATGAATTCAAATCCTAGATGTGCCAAGGCAAATGTAGAAGATATAGTTGCAAAGCGACTGCATCACCTGGTGGAGGACTCGATAAGAATGAAATAAGGGGTTGAGGGGTGACTTAATACAAGTTGATAAAATCATGAGTAGATAATGTGAATGACAGTTGTCTTTTCCCTAGGATTGAAGATTTCAAAACTAGGCCTTATTTTTAACGTGGGAGGAGAAATATTTTAAAAAGACGCAAGGTGCAACTTTTTTACACAAAGAGTGGATCATGTGTGGAATGAACTTCTGCAGGAAGTGCTGGATGCAGATACTGTTCCAATGTTTGAAAGACATTGGGATAGGTTTATGAATGGGAAAGGTTTGGAGGGATATGGGCCAAATGCTGGCAGGTGGGACTAGTTTAGTATCACATCATGGACTGGTTGGGGAAGGGTCTGTTTCTGTGCTGTATAATTCTGTGACTGCATGACCCTATCAAAGTGGAGATCCTGAAACCCAAAGAGGTGCCAATGAAAGTCAAAAAGTAACCCTTGTGAAATCCAAGGAGGAACCTTGGGAAAATGAAAAATGCTTTGAGACCGAGTATAAAAATTCATTGATCATGTTGCCTCTACAACATTTCAGTTATCTTTCTGACTGTTGGGCTATTCCCCATCGGGGGAGAAGTGGGTATAAGCAGCAAGGACTGGCTTATAATCTGATTGGCGCGATTTTCCATCAATTGTTTAAAGATGAGGCAGCGTTCGCTGACACCCAGACATGTGCATAGGAGCAGTGACATTTCTGAACTGAATAGAAGTGAACAATGATAAAAACCTAGCAAAATCTTTTTAAAAAATGCAAATAAGTTTAGAACATAGAACATTACAGCACAGTACACGCCCTTCGGCCCTCGATGTTGTGCCAACCTATCATACCGATCTGAAGCCCATCTAACCTACACTATTCCATGTACGTCCATATGCTTATCCAATGACGACTTAAATGTACCTAAAGTTGGCGAATCTACTACCATTGCAGGCAAAGCGTTCCATTCCCTTACTACTCTCTGAGTAAAGAAACTACCTCTGACATCTGTCCTATATCTTTCACCCCTCAATTTAAAGCTATGCCCCCTCGTGCTCGCCATCACCATCCTAGGAAAAAGGCTCTCCCTATCCACCCTATCTAACCCTCTGATTATTTTATGTGTTTCAATTAAGTCACCTCTCAACCTTCTTCTCTCCAACGAAAACAGCCTCAAGTTCCTCAGCCTTTCCTCGTAAGACCTTCCCTCCATACCAGGCAACATCCTAGTAAATCTCCTCTGCACCCTTTCCAAAGCTTCCACATCCTTCTTATAATGCGGTGACCAGAACTGTACGCAATACTCCAAGTGCAGCCGCACCAGAGTTTTGTACAGCTTCACCATAACCTCTTGGTTCCTTTTATTAATAGAGGTTCCATAACCTCTATTAATAAAAGCTAAAACACTGTATGCCTTCTTAACAGCCCTGTCAACCTGGGTGGCAACTTTCAATGATCTGTGTACATGGACACCGAGATCTCTCTGCTCATCTACACTACTAAGAATCTTACCATTAGCCCAGTACTTTGCCTTCCGGTTTCTCCTACCAAAGTGCATCACCTCACATTTGCCTGCATTAAACTCCATTTGCCACCTCTCATAGAGTTATAGAGTCACAGAGATGTACAGCACAGAAACAGACCCTTCAGTCCAACTCGTCCATGCCGACCAGATATCCTCAATTAATCTAGTCCCGTTTGCCAGCATTTGGCCCAAGAAGGGTCTAGGCCGAAACGTCAGCTTCCTGCTCCTATGATGCTGCTTGGCCTGCTGTGTTCACCCAGTTCCACACCTTGTTTTCCCTCTAAATCCTTCCTATTCTTGTACCCATCCAGATGCCTTTTAAATGTTGTCATTGTACCAGCCTCCACCACTTCCTCTGGCAGCTCATTCCGTATATGCACCACCCTCTGTGTGGAAAAGTTGGTCCGTCGTTGTTTTTTAAATCTTACACCTTTCACCTTAAACCTGTGTCCTCTAGTTTTTGGCTCCCCTGGCCAGGGAAAAAGACCTATCCGTGCCCCTCATGATTTTATAAACTTCTATAAGATTATTCCTCAGCTCTATAAGCCCAGAGAGAAAACACCCAGCCTATTCAGCTCCCCTGCCCCAGCTCAAACCCTCCAGCCCTGACAGCATCCTTGTAAGTCTTTCCTGAACCCTTTCAAGTTTCATAACATAAAGTTAAATAAAGTGATTTTTTGAAACCGTTTAAAGACTGGCTTTATATTGCTCATACATATTTGCATGTGTCCTATTTAAAAATCAGAGGTGAGTACGCAGAGTCACAATTTACAACCAAATCATGAATATTAGCTATCATTCTCTAAAAATAAACCTACTGTAAGCCATAATATGCACACACCCCACTGTCCACATGGAGTGATCTCCAAAAACAGGGAAAGGTTAGGCTCTTGGATCCTGTGTTCTGGGATCCATAATAAAGAGGAATTAATGAGAATGACAGTTGGGAAGACGTGAGGTATTGGCTTCAAGAAGAGTTAGCAATGCCTAACAGCAATAATTCAATCTCCAACTAAGAGCTCCAAACTGAGCAGGATAGTGCTGAGAATTCTTCAGCAAAGTATTTTCCAGAGTCCTTGTCTTGACTGTACAAAAGAAAAAGTAGCGGCCCTTTGTTTGTATGTTCCCCCGCTTAGACAGGGAACCCCCAGCGTCACCCTGAAACCCATGTGCCAACAGGCTTGATCCTCATGTAAAGCTTGATTGTTTGTGAAGACAGGAAGCCAGAGGAGTGGACGATATGATCAAATGTGAGATACATTTTGTTAAGTGACAGTCATCCTTTAATGATCAGTTTTGGGGATGTTTTGGTGCAGTGGGTAGTGTTCCTACATCTGAGCTAGGAGCCCCAGGTTCAAGCCCAACTGTAGTCATTGGAATGAGGTCAACCAGGTGGACTTCATAGAATATGAGTTTCCTGATTGAGTCCCATCAGAGTGCCCTGGCTGGTAGATAGATACACCGGAGTGACAGAGGTTCTGTTCAACCTTGAGAGCTGGCTCTGAGGGAGCTGGATCAGTGTCAAGGTCTCTCCATGTTTAAGTAAAGGGTGACTTGGCGATGGGATACTGGCCTCTCTGAAGTTACTGAACGCATCTGCTCCAGAGGCATGTAATAGCATCAATAGATAGTTTTGTCAGTAATTTTAAGTTGGGAAGTCAGGGGCATTGCTGGCTAGGCCAGCCTATCCTGAATTGCCTCAAGGTAATTTAAGAGTCAACCACATAGTTTTGAGGTCTGGAGTCACAGTTAAGTGAGGCCAGGTAAAGATGGCAGATTTCCTTCCCTGAAGAACACAAGTGAATGAGATGGGTTCTTAGCAACAATCAACCATGGGCACATGGCCACCATTAAACTAGCTTTTTAGACCAGATTTGGTTAGTAGATTCAAATTTCACCATCTGCCATGGTGGGATTCAAACCCATGTCCTCCAAACATGATCCTGGAATTTTATCTAACCAGTCCATTGACATTATCAGTACACAACCAGCTCTGCATGTTTCTGATAGAGAGAGAAAATCAGATATTTTGGAATTTTTAAAAATTATTTGCCCTAATCTTTTGAATTTTTTTAATAATTGAATTCTTCCAAGTTGTTTGAAGTGTGTCTTTTTTTTTTGAAATTGAAACCTGTCTAATTTTCAGGTTGTGCTACCGTCTCTGTCATCATTACGGATATCTGTCTATGAGGAAGGTGGGAAATTTATAGGCCACCGTATACTGCCTGTCCAAGCTGTTCGACCAGGTGAGCACGACTTTGTTGCGTGTACTAGTTGCAAATTTGTTTGAGGTTTCATTTTATTCCCCGCTTGCTATCTTTTGTCTGTAACGTCGCTGAAAAGACAAAAATAAAACATGTTGTTAGAGATTTTCATCGTGCCCCCATCTGGACACATGCAAGAATGCCAAATCTCGAACGATCACAACCAGTTGTACCGTAGTAGAAAAAGTCCAAAAGACCATGAGAAATAGGTACAGGAGTAGGCCCTCAAGCCTGCTCCACCATTCAATAGGCTGATTTGATATTCCTCACATTCACTTTCCAGCCCTTGCTCCCTCGAGGTTTTTTTTTCTTCCCATTTCTGGGATGTGGACATTGCTGGCTGAGCCAATGTTTCTTGTGTTTCTTGCCCATGTGTAGTTGCCGTTTGAGAAGTTGCGCTGCCTTCTTGAACCGCTACAGTCCTCCTGCTGTGGGTTAACCCACAATGCTATTAAGGAGCGAATTCCAGGATTTTGACCCATTGTCAGTGAAGGAACGGTGATACATTTCCAAGTCAGGATCGTGAGTGGCTTGGAGGGGAGCTTGGAGGTGGTGGTGTTCCCATATATCTGCTACCCTTGCCCTTCTAGATGGAAATGGTTGTGAGTTTGGAATGCTGTCTGAGGATCTTTGGTAAATTGGTGCGGTGCATTTTGTAGATAGTACATACTGCTGCTACTGAGCATTGGTGGTAGAGGGAGTGGATGTTTGTGGATGTGATGCCAATCAAAGGGGCTGCTTTGTCCTGGATGGTGTCAAGCTTCTTGAGTGTTGTTGGAGCTGCACCCATCCTGCCAGGTGGGGAGTATTCCATCACATACCTGACTTGTGCCTTGTAGGTGGTGGACAGGCTTTGGGGAGTCAGGATTGATCAAGAATCTATCTATCTTAGACTGAAAGATACACAAGGACTCTGCTCCCATGGCTTGCAATGGCGAGGAGTTCCAAAGACTCAACCCCCTGAGAGAAGAAATTCCTGCATGTCTCAATCTTCAATAGGTGCCCTTTTAGTCTGAGACTATTCCCTCCGGTCCTAGACTCTTACAGAAGGAGAATCATCCTCTCAGCATTTACCCTGTCAAACCCCTGAAGGATCCTGTATATTTCAATGAGACCACCTCTCATTCTTCTGAGCTACAGTGAGTAGAGTCCCAACCTGTTTAGCCTTTGCTCTTAAGACAATTCCTCCCTTACCAGGGTTCATCTAGTGAACCTTCTCTGAACTGCGTCCAATGAAACACTATCTGTCCTGTCAACACCGATTGATTGCCTCCATGGCTCAGTGGTTAGGAGTGTTCCCTCAGACAGTCAGGGACCCTGGTTCAATTCCATACTCAGGTGATTGTGTGGAGTTTGCACATTCTCCCCATATTTGTATGGGTTTCCTTCAAGTGCTCTGGTTTCCTGCCACAGTTCAAAGATGTGCAGATTAGGCAGATTAGCCAGGCTAAATTGTCCTGTAGGGTCCAGACATGTGCAAGCTAAGTGGATTAGCCATGGGAAATGTGGGGTTACCGAGATAGGCCGGGGTTGGATCCGGGTGGGATGGTATTCAGAGGGTCATTTTGGACTGAAGGGCCGAATGGACTGCCTCCACACTGTAGGGATTCTACAATTGAGACATTGCCATAGAGAAACCAGTGGGGATCTGCAACTGTCCCAAGATCCCAGCTAATTAAGACAAAAAAAGCACCATGCTTGAGCAGTGATAATGGGAACTGCAGATGCTGGAGAGTCCAAGATAATAAAGTGTGGAGTTGGATGAACACAGCAGGCCAAGCAGCATCTCAGGAACACAAAAGCTGACGTTTCGGGCATAGACCCTTCATCAGAGGGGGGGATGGGGTGAGGGTTCTGGAATAAATAGGGAGAGTGGGGGAGGTGCACCAAAGATGGAGAGAAAAGAAGATAGGTGGAGAGGAGAGTACAGGTGGGGTGGTAGGGAGGGGATAGGTCAGTCCAGGGAAGATGGACAGATCAAGGAGATGGGATGAGGTTAGTGGGTAGGAGATGGAGGTGCGGCTTGGGGTGGGAGGAAGGGATGGGTGAGAGGAAGAACAGGTTAGGGAGGCAGAGACAGGTTGGACTGGTTTTGGGATGCAGTGGGTGGAGGGGAAGAGCTGGACTGGTTGTGTGGTGCAGTGGGGGGAGGGGACGAACTGGGCTGGTTTTGGGATGCGATGGGGGAAGGGGAGATTTTGAAGCTGGTGAAGTCCACATTGATACCATTGGGCTGCAGGGTTCCCAAGCGGAATATGAGTGGTCTCTCCGGAAAGCCGACAAGGGTGGGGATGGTGGAAGTGTCGGAGGATGATGCGTTGTGTCCGGAGGTTGGTGGGGTGGTGTGTGAGAATGAGGGGGATCCTCTTTGGGCGGTTTTGGCAGGGGCAGGGTGTGAGGGATGTGTTGCGGGAAATGCGAGAGACGCGGTCAAGGACGTTCTCGACCACTGTGGGGGGAAAGTTGCGGTCCTTGAAGAACTTGGACGTCTGGGATGTGCGGGAGTGGAGTGCCTCATTGTGGGAGCAGATGCAGCGGAGGCGGAGGAATTGGGAATAGGGGATGGAATTTTTGCAGGAGGGTGGGTGGCAGGAGGTGTATTCTAGGTAGCTGTGGGAGTCGGTGGGCTTGAAATGGGCATCAGTTACAAGCTGGTTGCCTGAGATGGAGACTGAGAGATCCAGGAAGGTGAGGGATGTGCTGGAGATGGCCCAGGCGAACTGAAGGTTGGGGTGGAAGGTGTTGGTGAAGTGGATGAACTGTTCGAGCTCCTCTGGGAAGCAAGAGGCGGCGCCAATACAGTCATCAATGTAACGGAGGAAGAGGTGGGGTTTGGGGCCTGTGTAGGTGCGGAAGAGGGACTGTTCCACGTAACCTACAAAGAGGCAGGCATAACTGGGGCCCATGCGGGTGCCCATGGCCACCCCCTTTGTCTGTAGAAAGTGGGAGGAATCGAAAGAGAAGTTGTTGAGGGTGAGGACGAGTTCGGCTAGGCGGATGAGGGTATCGGTAGAGGGGTCTGGTCGGGCCTGCGGGAAAGGAAGAAGCGGAGGGCCTTGAGGCCATCTGCATGCGGAATACAGGTGTATAGGGACAGGACGTCCATGGTGAAAATGAGGTGTTGGGGGCCAGGGAATTGGAAGTTCTGGAGGAGGTGGAGGGCATGGGTGGTGTCACGGACGTAGGTGGGGAGTTCCTGGACCAAAGAGGAGAAAATGGAGTCCAGATAGGTGGAGATGAGTTCGGTGGGGCAGGAACAGGCTGAGACAATGGGTCGAACAGGGCAGGCAGGTTTGTGGATTTTGGGAAGGAGATAGAAACAGGCCGTGCAGGGTTGGGGAATAATAAGGTTGGAGGCTGTGGGTGGGAGGTCCCCTGTTCTCTCCGTGACTCCCTTGTTCGTTCCACACTGGCCTCCAACCTCACCACACCCAGCACCTTCCCCTGCAGCCGCAGGAAATGCTACACTTGCCCCCACACCTCCTCCCTCACCCCTATCCCAGGCCCCAAGATGACTTTCCATATTAAGCAGAGGTTCACCTGCACATCTGCCAATGTGGTATACAGTATCCATTGTACCCGGTGTGGCTCCCTCTACATTGGGGAAACCAAGCGGAGGCTTGGGGACCGCTGTGCAGAACACCTCCGCTCGGTTCACAATAAACAACTGCACCTCCCAGTCGCGAACCATTTCAACTCCCCCTCCCATTCTCTAGATGACATGTCCATCATGGGCCTCCTGCACTGCCACAATGATGCCACCCGAAGGTTGCAGGAACAGCAACTCATATTCCGCTTGGGAACCCTGCGGCCCAATGGTATCAATGTGGACTTCACCAGCTTTAAAATTTCGTCTTCCCCCACCGCATCCCAAAACCAGCCCAGCTCTTCCCCTCCACCCACTGCATCCCAAAACCAGTCCAGCCTGTCTTTGCCTCCCTAATCTGCTCTTCCTCTCACCCATCCCTTCCTCCCACCCCAAGCCACACCTCCATTTCCTACCTACTAACCTCATCCCACCTCCTTGACCTGTCCATCTTCCCTGGACTGACCTATCCCCTCCCTACCTCCTCACCTGTACTCTCCTCTCCACCTATCTTCTTTTCTCTCCATCTTCGGTGCGCCTCCCCCTCTCTCCCTATTTATTCCAGAACCCTCTCCCCATCCCCCTCTCTGATGAAGGGTCCAGGCCCGAAACATCAGCTTTTGTGCTCCTGAGATGCTGCTGGGCCTGCTGTGTTCATCCAGCTCCACACTTTATTATCCAGGCTTGAGCATCATGGTTTCGTTTGCAGAGATGGCTTCCGTGATATGAATATATGTCGCGTCTAGCAAGTGTTAATGACCCATGTTGCTGATTCGACTGAATATCTTAACTGGGCTGTTGCAGTAACTGGAAACATGCTGAAGATTGTCTCTGTAATTTTGTTGTATTTTAGGTTATCACTATATCTGTCTAAGGAATGAACGGAACCAGCCATTGATGCTACCTACCCTCTTTGTATACATAGAAGTTAAAGACTATGTCCCTGATACATTCGCAGGTAAAACAAAATTGTGCTGCTTCATACTGTTTGGTTTCGGGTCCCAAGCAAAACTGAGATGGTGGTAAAAAATAGATTCCTGGCTGATCTGATCACATCTATTTATTGATTACAGCCAATGAACAAATATTTAATGGATATATTGTAGCCTGATTTAGAAAGTCTTTGTACATTGTATTGTTTAATTGGAACTTGCCTGTCACCCCCACTGAAAATTTGACCTGTTCATTAATGTGATTCTTGCAAATTTCCATCTGACCTTATTTCTTTTGTCCTTGCAGATGTGATTGAAGCATTGTCTAATCCTATTAAATACGTGAATCTGATGGAGCAAAGAGCTCAGCAGCTTGCAGCACTAACTCTGGAAGATGAGGAAGAAGAAAAGAAAGATGTAAGAAGAGTTTCTACCCTGCCTTTTAATGCTCAACAGTCCTTTCCCTTTAAAGCCCATATAACTGGTGGTAATTCCTAGCTGGGGAAGCACACAGGTAGAGTACAGATTTCACACCCACCAAGATTAATCATTGACGTCAATGGAAAGTCAAGTCGGTGGGTACAATCAATTTTGTACTGAATTGCGTCAATTCCCCAGTACCAAATTAAGTTAAAACTGTTGCCAGTGTATCGGAGGAGAGATGACACACAGCACTCAGTGTTCCTCTTTTTCTATAATCTTTGTTACTTGCTGAAAGATCCTGTTGCTCAAGGTTGTCTGTAAGTTATAAATTCCGCTTTATTCATTTAGCGTTCTGTGCTGTCTCACAGCTGGAATGGCAGTATACCTTTAAGAGGCATGCTCATTGACACCATTACCATAATAATAAAAATCGAAGGAACTGCAGATGCCTTGAATCAAAAACAAAGGCACAAGTTGTTGGAGAAGCTCAGCAGGTCTGGCAGCACCTGTGAAGAGAAATTAGAGTCCAGTGTCCCTTCCTTTTGATATTATCACCATAAAAATGCCTGCAGACTGACGATATGAAGTTTAGCCACCAAGGGTCTGGGACTGTATTTTATGTATATAATGGGAGCAGTAAAAGAAATCCAGTGACTTTCAGTAGTACCTTACACATTTCATGTTATGGGAGAAAACGTAAGAGAAGTTGCTGGTGAAACTCAGCAGATCTGGCAGCATCTACAGAGAGAAAACAATCTTAGTACTTCGAGTCCAGTGAGCCGCCTTCAAAATTGAAACTAGCTAGCTAAAAGAGGTATATATGCTCAAAACAGGGAAGTTGGAAGCTGAGGGGTGCAGTGATTATAGCAAGGTTACCCAAGTGGACCTCATAGATTATGAGTTCCCTAATTGGGGCTGTTAATCTGGCCCATTCAGGGACCCCTGGCTGACAAATATAAGCAAGATTGTTGGAGTTTCTGTTCACTCTGAGAGAGCTGGCTCTGAGGAATTCAGACCAGTGTTAAGGATCTTCCACATGAAATAAAGGATGACTTAGTGACACAATACTCATTTATATTCTTTCATTTTTCATTTATCTTTCATATGACCTGGATGACGGCGTAGAAGGATGGGTTAGTAAATTTGCAGACGACACTAAGGTCGGTGGAGTTGTGGATAGTGACGAAGGATGCTGTAGGTTGCAGAGAGACATAGATAAGCTGCAGAGCTGGGCTGAGAGGTGGCAAATGGAGTTTAATGCAGACAAGTGTGAGGTGATGCACTTTGGTAGGAGTAACTGGAAGGCAAAGTACTGGGCTAATGGTAAGATTCTTGGCAGTGTAGATGAGCAGAGAGATCTCGGTGTCCATGTACATAGTTCCTTGAAAGTTGCCACCCAGGTTGACAGGGCTGTTAAGAAGGCATACAGTGTTTTAGATTTTATTAATAGAGGGATCGAGTTCTGGAACCAAGAGGTTATGGTGAAGCTGTACAAAACTCTGGTGCGGCTGTACTTGGAGTATTGTGTACAGTTCTGGTCACTGCATTATAAGAAGGATGTGGAAGCTTTGGAAAGGGTGCAGAGAAGATTTACTAGGATGTTGCCTGGTATGGAGGGAAGGTCTTACGAGGAAAAGGCTGAGGAACTTGAGGCTGTTTGCATTAGAGAGAAGAAGGTTGAGAGGTGACTTAATTGAAACATATAAAATAATCAGAGGGTTAGATAGGGTGGATAGGGAGAGCCTTTTTCCTAGGATGGTGATGGCGAGCACAAGGGGGCATAGCTTTAAATTGAGGGGTGAAAGATATAGGACAGATGTCAGAGGTATTTTCTTTACTCAGAGAGTAGTAAGGGAATGGAATGCTTTGCCTGCAACGGTAGGAGATTCGCCAAGTTTAGGTACATTTAAGTCGTCATTGGACAAGCATATGGACGTACATGGAATAGTGTAGGTTAGATGGGCTTGAGATTGGTATGACAGGTCGGCACAACATCGAGGGCCGAAGGGCCTGTACTGTGCTGTAATGTTCTATGTTCTATGTTTTACTAGCCTCTGTAGAGTTGTATCGTTGATAACGAGAGTGAAGCACAGTTCTGAAGAAACCTGCTCATAATAGTCATCTTTGACTTGGAGTAAGCATTTCTGGCATCATGCCTTTATTTGGGCAGCTTGACTTGTTTGACTCTGCCATTGAAGACTGGGTCCAGTATGTTGAAGGAATGTGTTGTTTTTCCATGCAAATAACATTGAGGCAGATTGAAAGCAATGAGTAAATCTCCTGACAGCTCGTGGACCCAGAGCTTTTTTGGTTATTAGGAGGCTTACTTTCCTTAAGGCACCAAATTCGACAACTTTTCAAGAGTTGATGGATTCAACTAAAGAATATTTCAACCCCATGCCTCCTGTACTTCTGAGATGCTATTGTTTAACTCAGCAATTTGAGAACCAGGGGAATCTGTATCAGGTTTTTTGACTACGTTAAATCGACCGACAGAGGCATGTGACTTGAGTTTAATCCTAAATTAGATGCCAAGAGACCAGTTGCTATGTTGGAATAATGATGTACCCATGCAAAAGCAGCTACTAGCTGAAACCCAACTGGATTTCAGACAGGTGCTGCAAATGACTTCATCATTGGAAAATACGGCAAGTGGAGCATATGAGTTGCAGGGTATTCCAATGGACATGGTCACCCTCGCAAGCCGACTGAGCTTGAGGAACACCACTTGGGTGAAGACAACTGCATAGCCTCACTCAGGGACATATCTGAACAGAGGGACTCCAGGTCAGCTCCAAAACAATGCCAAGCCTCTGCCAAATGGTTAAAATTTCCCTCAAGATCCAGGCTGGCAAGTCATTGTAGTTGCTACTGGTACATGGTATCAAGGCAGCAAGAGCGTTCCACGAGGGCTGAATTGAGTTAAGAAAATTCACAGGCTGTTATCCAGGAGAGTGCACACCCTGGAAAGTCCACCTACATCTGATGTAGAACAGTAGAATTGCTCAGCAACATCCAAATCAGAACCAGTCAAAATAAGCCCCTGGTTCATTGCTCACCCAGTTCTAATGGAGGTCGATACCAGCATGGCCATTACAGTGATCAAAGGACCAGTCCTTAACAATATTTGCACTGGACTCCAACCCTTATGTTTACCAAGGCCTTGCCTGCACTGGGATCCTACACCGGGGAACCTTTACAGATAATCAGTACCACTTCGTTTCCGGTCTCATATGAGAAGCTGTTGGTCGAGTTGCCATTGATGATTGTAAAAGGCTCGGGCCCAAGCTTGATAGGCAAAATTGGTTGAGGAAGATTCACTTTTTGATGAGAAAATGGCTGCCTGACTGAAATCCTAATTAAATACCCAGTGGGTTTTTTTTCAGGAATGTCTAGGGACTAGCAAAGAAGACAAGGTCATTTTGCATGGTGACCAGGAAGCAATTCCACAATCTGCAAGGTCCTCCCAGTGCCATTTGCATTACAGGCAAAAGTCGAGGCAGAAATCGGAAAGCTGGAGGACTCAAAAGTGAAGGAATTATGGAAGGCAGCACCAGTCATACCACTTTTGAAGCCCAAAAGTTTGGTTCGCCTTTGTGGGGATTTTAAACAAAATACCCAATCCCCCACATAGAGGATTTATACAGAAACCTGCAGCGGGGGCTGTCCTCCTTCATGAAGCTGGACATGAGCCATGCGTATTTGCAATTATGGTTAAATGAAGATTCCCAGAAGTATGCTCCAATTTATACCCATAAAGGTTTGTACCAATATAAAGATTGCTACTTGGAGTGTTATCAGCCTGTGCAATTCTTTCAGCAGACATTAAAGAACATTTCACATGGTCTACCCAGGTTGCCATTTATCTCGAAGGTGTGCCAATAACAGGGAAGACCACTAAGGAATACTGAGAGAACTTGGACATAGTCCTTAGATCTTTCTGCCAGATGGGCGTATGCCTTAGAAGGAAAAAAATGCGCGTTCCCAGCACCTCAAGTGAGCTACTTGAGCTATAGAATCAACAAGACTGGGGTACACCTGGAAGATAAAGTGGGGGCAATCAAAGGTGCCCTGGCTCCCACCACTGTACTGAAGCTTAAGCCTTTCCTTGGGCTGGCGAATTATTCCAGAAAGTTCTACATAGCCTGGCCTCCGGCCTGACACCTTTGCACCAAGGGTCAGCCCTGGAAATGGTCGTGTCGCCAAGCCAAATCTTTGAGGGACGTGAAGAAATAACTATCACCCTCCATAGTATTGGCACGCAGTGATCCCAGGCGAGATGTGGTATTGACATGTGATACCTCCCCAAATGGCATCAGTGTAGTATTAACTCATAGGTGGCCCAATGGAGGGGAACACCCAACTGTGTATGCATTCAGGACGTTGCCTCATGCAGAGCATAAAATATGCCTAGACACAGAAAGAATGTTTGATGGTCATATTGGGAGTCAGGAAGCTCCACCAATACCTTTCTGGATGTAGATTTGTAATAATAATGGGCCACAAAGCTCTGTTAGTTCTCTTTAAAGAGGAAAAGGCAGTGCTGCCCATAGCTTCAAGCCAAGTTTAGCAGTGGGCTCTAAGGTACATTTAATTACTAGTTGGAACATGGTCCAGAAGGCCAACACAGTGGATGCCACCTCCCGCTGGCAAATACACCACCTGTGGGATCACCACTGGAAGAATCCATAATGGTTTTAAGTTTTCTGGACACACTTGCAGTCACAGCTGACAATATCAGACGTTGGATTCAGAAAGATTTGGTCCTGGTAAATCTGATAGAGCTAGTGGTGACGGGAGAAACCAAAGGGCCATCACAACCAGAATTTGAAACCTTTTTGGGCCCGGCAAGACCAGATCACAGTAGAGAATGGCATATGATGATGGGGAGCAAGAGGGATTGTCCTGAGCTAAGGTCGCCACCAGATACTAGCTGAACTCCACCAAGGTCATCCAGGGGTTTCCAATATGAAGATGTTGGCAAGGAGTTATATCTGGTGGCCAGGATTGGGCGCAAGCAAAACCACATTGGTGGGGTAGTACCCAGAGTACCAACAAAGCCAAAAATTGCCGCTGGCAGTTCCCTCACATTATTGGGAATGGCCAGGCAAAACCTGGACTCAGTTACACACCAAGTATGCAGGTCCTTCCGTGGGATCATTGTTCTTAGTCATTGTGGACATCTATTCAAAGCGGCTGGACATGCATAGAGTACATTTGTCAAACACAGGGACGACAATAGGAAAACTGCACGCACCTTTTTGTAATACATGGATGTGTTGGTCACAGACAACAGGCCATTGTTTACCAGCAGGAAATTTGAGAATTTCCTCAAGTCACTTGGGATTCAACATATAAGGTGAGTTCCATACCGTTCATCATCCAGTGGCCTGGCACAAAGAGCATCCAAACCTTGAAAGCAGTCTTAAAGCAACCGTCTACAGCTTCACTAGATACCAAACTGTCCCTGTTCTGAGTTGATTGTCGGACCATCCCTCATGTAACTACAGGGATAGCTCGATCAAAGTTGCTAATAGGGAGAACATTCAGCAACAGGTTGAATCTGATCTTCCCACTCTTCGGGGGAAGGGTAAAATGGCATCAGGAACGCCAATGCCAGACACAAGACTCCACTAAGTGAGAGAGATCATTTACTTCAGGAGACCAAGTTTGGTGTAGGAACCATGGGAATGGCCCTGTGTGGTAAGAGATATGGTCGACGCAAGGTCAGGATCAGTGACATGTAAAGTTCAGGTAGGAGCAACGGTTCTGAACGAGCACATGATCCATAGGAACACACAAACAGTTCGGGAGCAAAATGTAGATAACAAGGTCTAGAGCTGGTTGAACACAGCAGGCCAAGCAGCATCATAGGAGCAGGAGAGCTGACGTTTCGGGCCTAGACCCTTCCCGAAATGTCACTTCTCCTGCTCCTATGATGCTGCTTGGCCTGTAGTGTTCATACAGCTCTACACCTTGTTATCTCAGGTTCTCCAGCATCTACTGTTGCTGGGAGCAAAACGTACCCAGTTCCTCAGAACAGTCGGGATGGCTATGGGTTCTCCATCTCCATCAACCATTGCAGGGACCTCTGAATCTGAAATTGACGTGGCAGATCTCACCATGTCACCTTTGCCACCAGAAGAAGGGAGTGAATTTCTCCCTAGGTGCTTCGTGCACACAAGGTAAGCTCCTGTGCGTTCTATGGACCCACATCCACCGCAGAGACAGAGGAACCTGATCCTGTGCTAAAACACCTCAGGAAGCATTGCAAGAGAAGGGACCAGCCTGTGTCCGCGGACTTAAAGGGAGAGAGATATACAGATTGTAATAAGGTCAGCCAGTGGGACCTCATAGAATATGAGTTCCCTGGTTTGGGGGCTGTTAACCTGGTCCAATCAGGGAGCCCTGGCTGACAGATAAAGAGAGAAGTGCAGGAGATTCTGTTCACTCTGACAGCTGGATCAGTGTCAAGGACTTTCCATGTGTAAATAAAGGGTGACTTGGTGACAGGATACTAGTCTCTGTGGAATTATTTCAGGGAGGAATGAGCCAATGTGGTAGATAAGAAGCTCACAGAGAGATAATGATAGTTAGACAGACAAAGGCATGGATGACGGCATGCCAGAGATAAAGTAAGTTTTCTAAGGTTTTTAAAAACTTCTTTGCCCATCCCCCCCTCCGGCTTTCTACTTTTCATTGTTGTGTTTTTCCCTTTGTCTCGTTTTGCTAAATCCCCGTCTGTTTATTGACTGACCTGGTATCTGTAATGAATGGACTTGGAGTCAACATGAGCAGATCAGGGCATCACACCTTAGTAAGGAATCATACAGCTGGAAGGAAGCCCAGATTTACCAAAATGATACCTGGATACCAAGCATAAAGCTAAGACAATAAATTAAACAAATTAGGGTTGTGTCCTCTGGAATGTTTAAAAAAAGGGGAACTTATGTAAAGTTTTCACGATATTAAGATCGAGTGGAATTTATAGTGGGAATTGCAATGGGAGTTAACTGTGATTTTATACAATGACTTTACAACAAGAGTCACTGGAGTATGGTTCTGAGGAAGAGTCACTCGACCCAAAATGTTGACTCTGATTTCTCTCTGCTGATGAGCTTTGGCAGCAATTTCTGTTTTGGTTGGAACAGGAGTCAGAAGTCACCTTTCAAGCCAACACTGTAAGGCACATTTTAGCAGTCGTGAACCCAAAAGACGCTAAGGGTCCACACTAGCAGAAATAAGTGGAGAGGTACCTTGTACACTCTCAGGCCTGTATCAGCCTCGAGAGCAGACGAGCAAGTATGGAAAGGTTCTTGTCAATAGGATAAGAGAAAGACATGGATTGGAAGATTCCAGTTTATTTTGCAAAAATGCAATGTAAACGACGTATGCATCTGTGTTCGCCGGGGGGAAAGGTGGCTAGTTTTCTGTATGCATTGGGCACAGTATCTACATATACTATTGGATAGAGTATCTAAGGCAGACTCTGTCTATCCCTCTGAGGTTGAAAGATGATGAGGTTAACCTGTCTACCTAAATCCCTTTCTGGTGCACATAAGGAAAAAACTGCAACAAACTGAGAGAAACCATTTCCTTTAAATGGGGAGCTCTTGGACAAGGAAATAAGAGCTAGACATGACAAGTGTGAAATTAAGACTCAGATCTCCAAGGGAAAGATGGTAGAGTTTGACAGCTCTCCTTTGCAAACCCTTACCCAGTGACTCTTGTTGTAAAGTCATTGTATAAAATTGCTACCAGACACCCAGATACAGCCCCACCATCACTGGTCACTTCTGTAAGGGATCATATTTCTGTCTGGCAGCTGTCATTTGTTACATTGTACTGGACAAGCTGCTTCAATTACTTGTCTTTTGAAGTTGATATTTCCTTCACTTTTATTGGTGGAGCGGGGAGACTGTAAATTGAATCAATCGGTTGCTGGCAAGCTTGTTGGAGAGCCGAGGTGACAAATCATTTTCATGGGCCTGTTGGCGGTCACAGAGTCGATTTGGAAGCTCTATTCATCATTCACAAATAGTTTAATTCTCCATGCAGAACTTAAGCACTGCTGTATAAATCAGGACTTTTGCTGCAAGGTGACATGTGGCTTTGGCCAACTAGCTTGACGATATAGCTAGTGCCATTCTGTACTCAAGTGAAATTAGTACTGTTCTCTTTCAAACTGTTCCTGTTTCTTCTTTGTTCTTTTTTGCAATTTTGTTAAATGCTTAATTTATTTCAATTGCAACACTTCTCTGACAATCTCAATTATCCTCCGTCTAGTGGAGTTTTGCAGCATACCTTGAAATATGCTTTGCGCTGGTAATTTGGCAGCAAATGTGTTTCATGGGTTTGTTTTCCAAAGGAATGCAGTTGAAATGCAGCGAGAACATTTGCTCTCTTGGATTACAGTGCCCGGTTCTAATCTCGATGTGACATAAAGCTGCACTGGAAAAGGTGCCAAAGGAAAATGGTTTTGTTTTATTCGTTCATGGGGTGTGGGGCCCACTGCCTAGGCCAGCAATTACCAGCATGACAGCAAGACTGAGAGGTTAAAGCTATCGAGGGAGGCTGAATTGATCCTGGCTGTTCTCTCCAGAAAGGAAAAAGCGGAGAGTGACTTAATGGGTTCTATAACATTACAAAGAGATTGTTTCTCTGTCTGCTCTATTTTTCAACTTGTGGAACAGTCCAAAACTAGGGGCCATAAACAGAAGATAGTCAATATTAAATCAGATAAGGGATTCCTGAAGGATTTGTTACTGAAAGCCATGCTAAGAATATAAAACTCACTAACACATGGATTGGGCAGAGATGAATTTAAAAGAAACTGAAAGGAGAAAGAATTGAAGGAAATGCTGATAACGTGAAACCAAGCAGGATGGGAAGTTGCTTTCCTGGAATATAAAACCATAAGATTTTAAGAGCAGAATTGGGCCATTCAGCCCATCAAACCCAACTTGATCTTGGTTGGTATGTTCCTCAACCCCATTCTCTGGCCTTCTCCCCATAGCCATTGATCCCCTGACCAATCAGGAACCTATCTGTCTCTGACTTAAATCCACTCAATGACTTGGCCTCCCCAGCCGTCTGCAGGAATGAGTTCCAAAGATTCTCAACCTCTGGCTGAAGAAATTCCTCATCGTCTCAGCTTTGGAGCATCCTCTCTTAACCCTGAGGCGATGTCTTGGGATATAACAATATGATAGCCTAGTAGGGATGAGTGGCCTGTTTCTGTGCTGCAAATTGGAGGTAATTAATGATTCCAGAGTGTGGTTTATTGCAAGTCTGCATCTGCTACCTCAGTGTCTAGAGTTACTGCTTCAGAGTTGAGCAAACATAAAATGAAACAAAATGTCAACACATGAGCAAAGTTCTAAATTCAAAATAAACCACACGTATACAACCTGTCACTGCAATATACCCTCAGAGATAATGGGAACTGCAGATGCTGGAGATTCCAAGATAATAAAATGTGAGGCTGGATGAACACAGCAGGCCAAGCAGCATCTCAGGAGCACAAAAGCTGACGTTTCGGGCCTAGACCCTTCATCAGAGAGGGGGATGGGGGGAGGGAACTGGAATAAATAGGGAGAGAGGGGGAGGCGGACCGAAGATGGAGAGTAAAGAAGATAGGTGGAGAGAGTGTAGGTGGGGAGGTAGGGAGGGGATAGGTCAGTCCAGGGAAGACGGACAGGTCAAGGAGGTGGGATGAGGTTAGTAGGTAGCTGGGGGTGCGGCTTGGGGTGGGAGGAAGGGATGGGTGAGAGGAAGAACCGGTTAGGGAGGCAGAGACAGTTTGGACTGGTTTTGGGATGCAG
Source organism: Stegostoma tigrinum (assembly GCF_030684315.1). Lineage (NCBI taxonomy): Eukaryota > Metazoa > Chordata > Chondrichthyes > Orectolobiformes > Stegostomatidae > Stegostoma > Stegostoma tigrinum. The sequence goes on along the minus strand of NC_081362.1, from coordinate 8,798,666 downwards.
TGGGTGGGGGGGAAGAGCTGGGCTGGTTGTGTGGTGCAGTGGGGGGAGGGGATGAACTGGGCTGGTTTAGGGATGCAGTAGGGGAAGGGGAGATTTTGAAACTGGTGAAGTCCACATTGATACCATATGGCTGCAGGGTTCCCAGGCGGAATATGAGTTGCTGTTCCTGCAACCTTCGGGTGGCATCATTGTGGCAGTGTAGGAGGCCCATGATGGACATGTCATCAAGAGAATGGGAGGGGGAGTGGAAATGGTTTGCGACTGGGAGGTGCAGTTGTTTGTTGCGAACTGAGCGGAGGTGTTCTGCAAAGCGGTCCCCAAGCCTCCGCTTGGTTTCCCCAATGTAGAGGAAGCCGCACCGGGTACAGTGGATGCCACTGTATACCACATTGGCAGATGTGCAGGTGAACCTCTGCTTAATGTGGAATGTCATCTTGGGGCCTGGGATGGGGGTGAGGGAGGAGGTGTGGGGACAAGTGTAGCATTTCCTGCGGTTGCAGGGGAAGGTGCCGGGTGTGGTGGGGTTGGAGGGCAGTGTGGAGCGAACAAGGGAGTCACGGAGAGAGTGGTCTCTCCGGAAAGCAGACAGGGGAGGGGATGGAAAAATGTCTTGGGTGGTGGGGTCGGATTGTAAATGGCGGAAGTGTCGGAGGATAATGCGTTGTATCCGGAGGTTGGTAGGGTGGTGTGTGAGAACGAGGGGGATCCTCTTGGGGCGGTTGTGGCGGGGGCGGGGTGTGAGGGATGTGTCGCGGGAAATGCGGGAGACGCGGTCAAGGGCGTTCTCGATCACCGTGGGGGGAAAGTTGCGGTCCTTAAAGAACTTGGACATCTGGGATGTGCGGGAGTGGAATGTCTTATCGTGGGAGCAGATGCGGCGGAGGCGGAGGAATTGGGAATAGGGGATGGAATTTTTGCAGGAGGGTGGGTGGGAGGAGGTGTATTCTAGGTAGCTGTGGGAGTCGGTGGGCTTGAAATGGACATCAGTTACAAGCTGGTTGCCTGAGATGGAGACTGAGAGGTCCAGGAAGGTGAGGGATGTGCTGGAGATGGCCCAGGTGAACTGAAGGTTGGGGTGGAAGGTGTTGGTGAAGTGGATGAACTGTTCGAGCTCCTCTGGGGAGCAAGAGGCGGCGCCGATACAGTCATCAATGTACCGGAGGAAGAGGTGGGGTTTGGGGCCTGTGTAGGTGCGGAAGAGGGACTGTTCCACGTAACCTACAAAGAGGCAGGCATAGCTGGGGCCCATGCAGGTGCCCATGGCCACCCCCTTAGTCTGTAGGAAGTGGGAGGAGTCAAAAGAGAAGTTGTTGAGTGTGAGGACGAGTTCAGCTAGGCGGATGAGAGTGTCGGTGGAGGGGGCCTGGTCGGGCCTGCGGGACAGGAAGAAGCGGAGGGCCTTGAGGCCATCTCCATACTGCATCCACTGTACCCGGTGCGGCTTCCTCTACATTGGGGAAACCAAGCGGAGGCTTGGGGTCCGCTTTGCAGAACACCTCCGCTCAGTTCGCAACAAACAACTGCACCTCCCAGTCGCAAACCATTTCCACTCCCCCTCCCATTCTCTTGATGACATGTCCATCATGGGCCTCCTGCACTGCCACAATGATGCCACCCGAAGGTTGCAGGAACAGCAACTCATATTCCGCCTGGGAACCCTGCAGCCATATGGTATCAATGTGGACTTCACCAGTTTCAAAATCTCCCCTTCCCCTACTGCATCCCTAAACCAGCCCAGTTCATCCCCTCCCCCCACTGCACCACACAACCAGCCCAGCTCTTCCCCCCCACCCACTGCATCCCAAAACCAGTCCAACCTGTCTCTGCCTCCCTAACCGGTTCTTCCTCTCACCCATCCCTTCCTCCCACCCCAAGCCGCACCTCCATCTCCTACCTACTAACCTCATCCCACCTCCTTGACCTGTCCGTCTTCCCTGGACTGACCTATCCCCTCCCTACCTCCCCACCTACACTCTCTCCACCTATCTTCTTTACTCTCCATCTTCGGTCCGCCTCCCCCTCTCTCCCTATTTATTCCAGTTCCCTCCCCCCATCCCCCTCTCTGATGAAGGGTCTAGGCCCGAAACGTCAGCTTTTGTGCTCCTGAGATGCTGCTTGGCCTGCTGTGTTCATCCAGCCTCACATTTTATTACACTGCAGTATACCCTCCTATTTTTTCCAGTGGACTTCAGATATCTCCCCTGCAAAATAGATTTGTGTGTGTGTGTGTGTGTGTGTGTGTGTGTGTGTGTGTGTGTGTGTGTGTGTGTGTGTGTATATGAGTGTGTGTGTGTGTGTGTATGTGTGCGTGCATGTACAGTGTTCCAACAGAGTGGGTTTTCCTGGTTAATGGGCAAACCAAGGTAGTAGGGACAGGAGGTTGGCTCATAGCAATTCCCCCTCGCTCTATGTCCATCCCCCGAATGTACACCCATTCATTCTCTATCTGGTGAACCAGACAGGTCGGCTCTCTCTTTGTCATTTAACCTGCAGCTGGGCTAATTGTGGCTCCAGCTGCATGGGACCCTTAAGCAGTTATTAGTGGACCATTTAAGGGCCTGAATTGTTCTTGTCCACCCCTTAAGTACATATTTCCAATAACACCCTCTTGATTGACGTTAAACCTGCCGTTCTGTTAATACCTGGTTCATTTGTCCTTCTCTCAAACAGCAGAAAGATATTTGCAATTTTACAAGCCACAGGCACAACAGCGAATTCTACAAGGCTCTGCAAAACTATGATGAATGCATCTGCAATTTTCCTGTTTTTTTTTATCGTACTCTGGGGTGAAAAGCCATCAGGTGCCAAAGATTTATCAATCGTCAGCTTCATCATTTTCTGTACTTTTGTTTTAACTTCTATTCCATCTACCAAGTTTCTTCTATAGTTTTGTTTTCAGATTTCCTTGCTCCAAAGGTAATCTGCCCCTGTTTTCCCCGGTGAAAGTGAAGACAAAATGTTCATTTAACAATTCTATGATTATTTGATTGTCCATTGTTGACTCACCTTCATTTCTGTTCACAGGCCCTGAGCCCACTTTACACCTCTTGCCTCCTGGGTTTATGGCCCTGAGTGGCTATATTTAGCGAAAAGGGTTTGTGCTATCTGGATTCTAGAAGAATGAGGGTTGATCCCATTGAAGCTGACCCCAGCTATCTTGATCAAGTGGATTCTAAGATGTCGAAGAGTCTGAAATCAGGAGTTGTAGTCTCAGAATCAGCCATTTTGAACAGGCAAGAGATTTCCTTGAGATAGAGAGCTGCGAACCTTTGAAATTTTCTCCTCTGAAAGCTGTGGATATTCAGACGATGATCAGGTTCTTGTACACTGAGGTAAATAAAGGATCTGGAAATTGACCTGAATGTGGATTTGAGGTTGGATAAGCCCCAATCTTCTGGGAAATGACACAGCAGGATGGAGGGCAGAATGGTCTTCTTTTGCCCCTATGTCTTGAGACCACCTGTTGCTAGCATTGATATTCCTTGGAAGATAATTACAGTAATCTTTCTTGCACTTCCTTGGATGGCCCTCATTTCTTCACAGAGTTTTTACAGTCTGTTGAATTTCTCTTTCTCCTTGCATTTCTTCCAGTCTTTTTGATGAGTTTAATATTGCCCCTTTAACTCTTCCTCCACCTCTGTAACTGGCATAAAAATCATAATTTTCCAGCCCCCCTCAGTTCTGAAGACGAGCCATACTGGACTTGAAATGTTGACTCGATTTCGGTCTCCACTGATGCTGCCAAACCTGCTGACATTATCCAACACTTTCTGTCACCTCTTGCTCCAATTATTGACAGACAATATTCAGGACATATTTCAATGCTCTGAGGAAAGATAAAGTCACCCCAGTCTTGCCAGGGAATAGGGTTACTCTCTCATTAGAGACAACTAGTTAAACAATCAAAGGCAGGACTTGTACAATTCAAAGTAGGGCCTTGGGTAATGTGGTCGAACAGAGACATTTGTGGGTTTAGGTACATAAATCTTGGAAGTTTGCATCACACGTCGACAGAAAGCATTTAGCACACTTGCCTTCATTGCTCAGTCCTTTTAAGTATCAGAGATGGAACATTATGTTGAGGCGGTACAGGATATTGGAGTGACCTCTTCTGGAATACTGTGTCCAATTCTGGTCGACCTGTTATAGGAAGGATGGTGTTAAGCTGGAGAGGTTCAGAAGAGATTTACCAGGATGTCGCCAAGAATAGAGGGTTTGAGTTATAAGGAGAGTTTGGGACTATTTCACTGGAGTGTAAGAGATTGAGGGGTGGCCTTATAGAGGTTTATAAAATCATGAGGGGGATAAATAAGGCAAATGGCAGGTGTGTTTTCCCTAGAGTGTTTAGATTTCAATACTAGGGAGCATATTTTTAAGATGAGAGGAGAAAGGTTTAAAAAAAGACACAAGGGGCAACTTATTTACGCAGAGAGTGGTTCAAGTGTGGAATGATCTGCCAGAGAAAGTGGTGGAAGCACGGGTGGAAGTATAGTTACAACATTTAAAAGATATTCGGGTAAATACATGAATGAGGAAGGTTTGGAGGGATATGGGCCAAGCACTGGCAGGTTGGACTGGTTTAGTTACGGATTAAGGTAGGTATGGTCTGAAGGGTCTGTTTCTGTGCTGTATGACTCTGGTGGTGGGTTAAGCTGCTTCAGGTGAAGCAAGAGGTTGAGAAGGAAAGCCCTATACGGTTGTCTCAGCTGCTGTGGGAATTGAACCCATGAATGATGGTGTCACTTGCATTACCAGTGAGCCAGTCAGCCAACTGAGCTGGCCAACCTCACCACATGTGCCTTTTCTTTCCCCAGGAGCCGATAGATCCCCCACACTTGCTGTTTACTGTTTTGTACCTGGGCACTCACTTGTGAGGAATGGTAGCCCCAAGTGGTGGTTATATCCCCAGACTAACAGGGCTGTCACCTCGACAAATGATCCAGACACTTGGGGGTTGACACTCAATTTAATTCAGCACATGTGGAATAAAAGAATTTCTAAAAGCTAACTCTGTAGTGACTGGATGGTTGTAAAAACCTGTTTGGTTCATTAATGTCCTTTCAGGGAGGGAAAGCTGCCACTCTCAAACTGTAAGAGTATAAATCGTAGGAGCAGAAATAGGCCAGTCAGCCCATCCATTTTTCAATGAGATCAAGGCTGACCTGATAATTCTCAACTCCACTCTCCTGCCTATTCCCCATAACCCTTTAATTCCCTTACTGATTAAAACTCTATTTCAGTCTTCAATATACTCAACAACCCAAACTCGCCAGCCTTTTACAATTAAGAATTCCACAGATCTTTACCCAGTCTGGCCAATAGATGGTTCCAGATGCACTAGCCCATTGAATCCACAGCAACCCTCCAAACAGCATCCCACCCCCATAACCCTGAATTTACCATGGCTCACCCACCTCTCAGGCACATCCTTGCACACTATGAGCAATTTAGCTTGGCCAATCCACTCAAACAGGCACGGACTTTGGACTCTGGGAGGAAACCAGAGCACCCAGAGGAAACCCACACTAGACATGGGGAGAACATGCCCAAGGGTGGGATTAACCCTGGGTCCCTGGTGCTTTGAGGTAGCAGCGCTAACCACTGAGCCACCATGCCTTCCAAGAGCTCCCTCTTGCAACGCCTTCACCAGGCCCACTCCACTTCAGATTCCCAAGCAGAGGGCATCTCACTTTTTCCAAACAAAAAATAAAGGGCTATTCCTGTGGAACTTGTGAGCACAGCTTTGTGAAGTGCTGTCACATTGTTTGGTTAAGTCGTTAAACCACTAAACCATTGCACCTTAGGGCTAATAGTTGTTTAATCAGATATTGTAGCATTTCTTTGGAATTTCCAAGGACGATTCGTACTGTACTAAGAATGATAATTTTTGATACGAATGTTGCAAGGGAGCTGGAGTAGGAGGTCGTCTCTGTCCAAGATGTGCCTATATTAACTGCTTAGTTTCACTTCTGTGTCCATTCACATGCAAATTTTGACTTGCTGTCAACCCATCCAGTTCCATACATCCTGTTCCCTCTGAGGCCCCATTTATCCAGCCTCTCACTTTGTTCCTGCACCCCTCCCCCTACCCCCACCCCTAAACGCCCAAACTGGACTGGATAGACTTCAGTTTGTTTCCCCATCTACAGAACCTTGCCTTAGTCCACTTCAAGCTACAGGCTGTCAATACTCATAGAATCCCTATATTGTGGACGCAGGCCATTCAGCCTATAAAGTCCACATTGACTTTCCAGAGAGCATCCCACCCAGACCCTGTATCTCTCACTCTGCATTTCCCATAGCTCATCCACCGAGCTGCACATCCCTGGACACTGTGGGTAATTTAGCATGGCCACTCCCCTTAACCTGCACACCTTTGGACTCCTCAGCCTTCCAGTCTCCATCTGCCCCTTTTAGTTTTGAAGTATTCTTCAATAGCCTCTGGTGTGTTATGGCACAGATTCCAGAACATTCAGGAAGCGTTCCTTTGAAACTGCTACAATGACGTTCCTATAAAAGTACCCACCTCATCTTCAGGTATTCCCTCTGTGTAATGAAGTCAATGTGCTGTGTTCAGTCAGTCAGTATTGTGAACTATGGACAGTGGAATCAGTAGGTACAGAACTCAAGACATTGTGTATATTGTGTATCAAATCGTTAGTGTTATTCTTAAGCTTAAAGACATCTGTCGCAGGAAGAACCCAATCTCTGCAAAATATGTTACCTGGGCTCGATGCCACCCTTGGGCGACCGCGTGTGTGGAGTTTGCACATTCTCCCCGTGTCTATGCAGGTTTCCTCCGGCCAATCCAGTTTCCTCCCACTGCCCAAAGATGTGCAAGCGAAGTGGATTGGCCCTGCTGAATTGCCCACAGTGCTCAGGGATGTGTAGATTCAGTGGGTTTTAGAGGTCTTGGTGGGATGCTCTGAGGCGCAGTGTGGATTTGTTGGGCTGAAGGGCCTGCTTCCACACTGTAGCAATTCTATGGGCCTACCATGTGGGACAGCAGCAGGTCGATCATCTTGTACTGGCAGTGATATTAATCACATAGATGCATCGACAGACATCACCCAGGCCTGTGCCACACTGATTTTGCTCCCTAAAGTGCCATATGGATCTAACAATCATTGATAGTCATAGAACCCCTATAGTGTGGAAGTAGGTCATTCGGCCCATCTGAAGAACATACCACCCAGACCCACCCCCTTACCCTATCACTGCATTTCCTACCCTGGACACTACGGGCAATTTAGCATGGCCAATCTCCCCTAGCCTGCATATCTCCTGGCTGCGGGAGGAAACCACAGCATCCGGAGGAAACCCACAGGGGAAAATGTGCAAACTCCAAACAGACAGTCGCTCGAGGGTAGAATCTTCCAACCACATCCTTGTCCTTCTTGGTCCATCCAGGATAGTGCCCTTTGTACAGACAGTTATTTCATTGGCACACACATCAGGGAATGCATGTTGAAGGTGGTGGAGGGTGTGCCAATAAAGCAGGCTTCTATATAAAAACTGAAAGAACTGCAGATGCTGTAAATTGGAAACAAAAATTCCAGCAATTTCTGCTTTTGAAGCGGGCATCTTTATCCTGCAGTGGCCCTAGAATGTTGTCAGAGCTGCACTCATCCAACCAAATGGACAGTATTTCATTGCATTCCTGACTGGTGTCTTATGGCTGGCAGACAGTTGTGTTAGGTTTGGGTGGTGATGGGGTTCAGGAAAGACCTATCTGATAATTATAAGGCCTGTAGATTTGATAGGGACCTTTCACAGTGGCAATGGATTCTGGGTATGCCTTCCTTCCATCCAGTTTCTTGACTTCCTCATTTGCCAAACCTTAGCACTCGGAGACAGGTGAGGGGGAAAAGCGAGAAAAAAAAAGAGAGAAAGCAATGGGGATGGAAGGCGAGAACAAGAAACGGAGAGAAAGAGATGATGGGAGAAAGAAAAGGATAGAGAAAGATGAACTGGAACAGAAATGATGAAGGAGGTTAGGAGGAAAAGGACAAAGCACAAGTATTACCATCAGCCTTGAACAGTTTTGTTAGTGTCATGTTGGCTAAAAATAAATATTGCTGACTCTGTCAACTTTAAAACCGATAAAGGCATGTGTTTGTACCTGAAGCTTGAACTGCATTTTTTTAGCTGGTTTTGATGGTGCCAGTTTGCAGAGACCATTCCCAGTGACCAGTGGAAACCTCTTCAGGCTGATTTGCAGCAGGTGATTGGCTGGGAGCTCTAATTCTTGTGGTTGCCAGGAAACATGATTCAGTGGCTCTCATGATAACCGGAGAGTTTTGGTGACTCAGAGCTTTTGAAAAGAGACTGCAGAAACACTCCAAAATTTCCGCGTTTTGATCAGGGACATAGAGGCAATGCCATTCGGCATTAAGTCAAGTCAAAGGATGCCCACTGTTAAGCTCAGTGGAGACCTGGGTTACAGCGGGCAGTCAGTGAGCTGCTTGGTGTTTGGCATAGCCCAAGAGTTAGTGAGTATCCCCAGCTCTGGGGTTTGCAACTGTTGTGTTTGTTTGTGTGTATGTGTGTGTGTGTGTGTGTGTGTGTTTGTGTTTGTGTGAAAGCAAAGCACACTCACCTCTGAGTAGGAATGTTATGGGTTCAAGGCTGATTCCAGGACTTGAATCATTGTAATCACGGCTGATGCTGCAGGGGATGACTGGACAGTTTGAGATGTGGTCTGTCTGCGAGGAGGACTAACCTGAAGCCCTGTCTGCTCTTTCAGGTAGATAAAAGGGAATTCTCAGCTTACCCAAAATGAAAGTCAATGGCTCAGAAAGAAACCATCTCCGCACCCCCATAGCCATGATGTTCTGCAAAGGAGGCTGTGCAGTTGAGTAGCTGACCCATGTTCAATTGGAAAAGGAACAATTTTTGTTCGAAAAAATGCACATGACAAGTGGCAAAGTCAAATTAAGGACACAGCTGACATTGCAACTACTAACTCCAGACTATTACCCAGCGTGTTGACCACGCTCCAAACTGATGCACGGGTCTCCGGGAAACCAAGCATAATCTCCAGGACAACAAAGTGTGGAGCTGGATGAACACAGCAAGCCAAGCAGCATCTTAGGAGCACAAAAGCTGACGTTTCGGGCCTAGTCCCTTCATTATTTTCTGCTGAAGGGTCTAGGCCTGAAACGTCAGCTTTTGTGCTCCTAAGATGCTGCTTGGCCTGCTGTATTGATCCAGCTCCACACTTTGTTATCTCGGATTCTCCAGCTTCTGCAGTTCCCGTTATCAATAATCTCCAGGACACCCTGGGGCAAAGATCATGGAGGCGGTATGAAGTGGTAGAATGACGTCAGCACAGAAGGAGATCATTTGGCCATAAGTGCTACTGATGGCTCCCTGTGCGAGCAAATCGGTCTCCACACACCACTATTCCTTGCCGCACTATCCCCACACCCTGGCGATGTTCTTTCTCTCGCTTACTCCAGGGCACTTAACAATTTCCCTTCAAAAAGCCGTGATCACGTCTACCTCAACCACACTCTTGGGCAGGGCATCTTAACCACTCGCTGCATGACAGAATCCTTCCTGGTGCCACCATGGCTTCTTTGGCCAATCACCAGAAATTGGTGTCCTGGAGCTTTTGAGTTTTCTGCCAACAGGGAGTGAATTTCTCTGCCTGGATCCCTCACGATTTTGAAAGCCTCTATCATTGATCTCCTCTCATCTTTCACTAACCATAACGCCTCAGAAAAGCAGCACTTTCTCCAGGGTAACCAGCCTAGCAAGTGAGACCCAAGTCCCCATGAATGAATAAGCAAGGAGAGCAACGCTCGCCTCCTCAGGCCACCCATAGAAGCCTTGCATCCCTTTTACATCTCAATCAATTCTTTCAACAACTTTGCTCGTCAGTTATAAACATGTTGGGGATAGGAAGGAAAGGGCTGACAGCCGAAAATTGCCCAATCGAGTTACAAGGAGTGCAAAGGCGGGAGATTGAGAAGACGGGCACAGTGGGTGACCAAAGAGAAAAGCGCGGGCCTTGGGCAGTTTTTAGGAGGAGGGCCTGTCACAAGACCTCACAAGTGTTTCTGGACAGACTTGGCAACTTTGTTAATTACAGATGTGCCATGGGCAATTCTTATTTCTAAATCTAAATCAAAGAAAGATCGGGTCACAGAAAACAGGTGTAGGCCATTCGGCCATTCAATATGATCACGGCTGGTCATCAAACTCAGTCCACTGTTCCTGCTTTCTCCACCGTACCCTTTGAGCCCTTTAGCCATGAGAATTTTTTCTAACCCCTTCTTGAAAACAATCAATGTTTTGACCTCAACTGCTTTCTGGTCGCCGAGAACTACAGATTCCCTACCCTCTCCTGTTGAAAAAATGTCTCCTCACCTCAGCCCTAAATGGCCTACCCTGTATCCGTAGGCTGTGACCTGAGGTTTTGGATTCCCCAGTCATTGGGAATATCCTTCCTGCAATTACCCTGTCTTGTCTAAATAGAAGTTAATGGGTTTCTGTGAGATCTCCCACGACCCCTGTCATCTTTCTAAACTCCAGTCCTAACTGGGATAGTCTCTCCCCATATGTCTGTCCTGCCATCCTTTGCATAAGTCAAAGACAGGGAGTTTAAACTCATGCCTGTACAGAGTTTTGTCTACTTAACCACGGGCATTGATTTCAGTGAATGTTTGTGAAAACTGGGCTGGGAAAAGACTGGACTTATGATTCCATGTGGTGTTTGTCTGAAGTAATGTGAGACTGACTTTTTCAGGGTATCTCAGGTCACAAGATAAAATCATAAAGTGCACAAAGAGGCCATTCAGCCCATCATGCTTTTAACAGCTATCTGATTCATCTCTTGCTTGAACCCCATAACACCTGAAACCTTCTCTTTTCAAATAATTATCCAATTCTCTTCACTGCTGTTGAATTTACTCCTACCCTCCTTTTAGACCATGCATTACAGACCATCAGAACATGGTGCATCTTTTAACATAAATTACTTCAAAAGTTTAAAATTTTTCTGCTTGATCTGATCCAGGAAAGTTCTCAACCACAGGGATCCACAAGCATCGACTTTGTTTTGTATTTTTGCCTCGGTTTCTTTCTCTACCCACAAATCCTATAGTCCACCTGTGGAGGTAGGTTATGACCTGCCTTCAGAGTTAAACCCCTGTTCTAACTTGTGCCAGAGAGGAAACTGCCTCACAGCAGTGGCAGAACATTGTACCCCAAAAGAAATGCGGCTTATGATACTTTTTGTACATATTTTAGAGACAAAAACATTGGCAACCCAACACCTACTGAGAGATATTAAGCTCACTGAAGAACACTGGGCAGAGATGAGGATACACGTTGTAGAATTGACTCTGCAACCCATTTCTTGGTAGAGAAACAGGGTCAGTGAATTTGCCCTCATGCAATTTAAAGCACAATTTCTCCTGAGGCCATCCTCCAGGATCAAGAATGAATTGCTTCTGTTCAATTCAATGGGCCCTGTGTGGCTCAAAGCCTGCTTTGTGACCTGCCACTTATTGGAGGTGGAGTGTACTTGAAGGACTGACCTAACGCAGTATTTAGCAGTTCCCATGCCTCAACTTTGCTACTGTATGTTGCTTACAAAGTCTGCAACGTGCTCAGTTGGTGCCTTCCTGAATGAACCTTCCGTACTTCGGCATGCCACGTGCTCGGAACTCCCATGGGTTGTAGGTGGTGTCTCATTCTTTCAGCAATGCTCTGCAAACATCCCAAATGCATTTCCGTTGTCCCGCTGGGACTCCTTAGCCGCAACCGAGTCCCGGGTAGAGTGGTTGGCACCAGAATGACATGTCCTGTCTAGCAGAGCTGGCTTTGAGTTACGTCAATCTCGCTGCTGGGTGTATTTGCTTGGGAAAGGATGCTGGCTCTTGGGCCCACATTGCTGTCACTGGATTCGGAACATGTTGTGGATGGTATCACTCATGATACACTTACAATACTGTGAGGTGACTGCTGTAGGTTGCCCAAGTCTCCACTGAATGAAGGTGCTCAGGGATCTCTGCTGCCCAGTTAGACATGAAATCAGCCTCAGCTTTGAGATCCTGATTATCAAATACTCAGTCGGCAGCAGGGTAGCCTTGCACAGTAGAAGTGATGGTGAATTTCTCTGTGTTTCTTCATAGAAAGAGGCCTCCCACAATGTGAAAATGTTTCATATTTTCTAGGGTCACATGGTTGACCTTAATGGATGGGTGCGGGCGTAAGGGGAGGGCAGAGAAAGGTGTTGTGGGACGGCAGCTGGTTAAAGCGACCCTGAGTTTTCTACGTGTTCAGGGCAGGGTCCAGTTTCTCATTGGCTTTGGGAAGCGATTGACAGAGACTTGGAGTGAAGGTGGTAAACATCAAACAGTTTCCAATCTGTTCTATAGATGGCCTCAGTGTCAAAGTGCAGCTTGTTGATGCACTGGCAACATCCTCGTAAATCTTTTCTGCACCCTTTCAAGCTTAACAACATCTCCTACAGCAGGGTGACCAAAATTGCACACAGCATTCCAGAAGTGGCCTAATCAACATCCTATCCAGCCACAATATGACCTCCCAATTCCTAATGCAGCGAGGAAGATAGATAAGGTTATCACACAGTCTTGCTCAATTCTCATCTTCATTGAGATCTCCAATCAGAGAGAATCTCACCATGGCCTCTTGACATTTGATGGTGTTAGCATCACTGAATCCCTCAGTATCAATTCCCTTGGAGTTGTTACTAACCAGAAAATGAAATAGACCAGGTAGAAAAATACACTGTTTACCGAGCAGGAAAAGCTGGGAATGCTGCAGCAAGTAACTCACCTCCTGACTCCCCAAAGCCTGTCCACCATCTACAAGGTGCGGGTCAGGAGTGTGATGGAATGCTCCCCACTTGCCTGGATGGGCGCAGCTTCAAGAAGTTTGACACCAGACAAGACGAAGCAGCCTGCTTGATTGGCACTACATCCACAAACATCCACTCCCTCCACCACCGATGCTCAGTTGTGTACAATCTACAGCTGAAGTTCAACAAGGGCCTTTAGATGGCACCTTCCAAACACACCACCACAAAAGGGCAGGGCCAGCAGATACATGGGAACGCTGCAAGTTCCCCTCCAAGCCAGTCACCATACGGACTTGGAAATATATCATCGTTCCTTCGGTGTCACTGGGTCAAAATCCTGGAATTCCCTCCATGAGAGCATTGTGGGTTGCCCAATTAGCACATGGACTACAGCAGTTCAAGAAGGCAGCTCGCTGCCACTTTCTTGAGGGCAGGATGGGCAATAAATGCTGACCCAGCCATGCCCCACAAGCAAGCAGATGTTCGCATTGGTGCTTACTGCATTGATGAGGATGATTGTTAGTGGAGTGGCTGAAGGATGGTGACAAAATGAGGAAAATACTTCCTAAAGCCTTTGCGGGGCCCACAGTCCCATATATACACTTTGGCTTTCCACACAAGGCCGATAAACTAGTGTTTGTAAGAGATGTCTCCTGAAGGGTTATGAGGGAAGAGGCAATAAATGCCTGCCTTGCAAGTGAGACCCATACCATCTGTTTGAATAACAAACAAAACGAAGTTGCCTCTCAGCTCTTCATTTCTCAATGTAACTCATATCGCTGTTTCAACCATGGCTTCCAAACAATAAAGAAGTAACTCACAGGTAGGCGGGATAGTGAAGAAGGTATTTGGTACACCTGCCTTTATTCATCAGTGCTTTGAGAATAGGAATTGGGAGGTCATGTTGTGGCTGGACAGAATGTTGATTAGAGATAATGGGAACTGCAGATGCTGGGGAATCCAAGATAACAAAGTGTGGAGCTGGATGAACACAGCAGGCCAAGCAGCATCTCAGGAGCACAAAAGCTGACGTTTCGGGCCTAGACCCTTCATCAGAGAGGGGGATGGGGTGAGGGTTCTGGAATAAATAGGGAGAGAAGGGGAGGCGGACCGAAGATGGAGAGAAAAGAAGATAGGTGGGGAGGTAGGGAGGGGATAGGTCAGTCCAGGGAAGACGGACAGGTCAAGGAGGTGGGATGAGGTTAGTTAGGTCACTTCTGGAGTGTTGTGTTCAGTTCTGGTCTCCCTGCTGTTGGAGATGTTGTTAAACGTGAAAGGGTGCAGAAAAGATTTACAAGGACATCACCAGGATTGTAGAGTTGGAGCTAAAGGGAGAGGCTGAACAGGGGCAGCTGTTTTTCCTGGTGTGGCGGAGGCTGAGGGGGTGACCTTACAGAAGTTTATAAAATCATGAGGGGCATGGAGAGGGTGAATAGCACAGTTCTTTTCCCCGGGGTAGGGGAGTCCCAAACTCGAGGGCATAGGTTTAAAGTGAGAGGGGAAAGATTTAAAGGGGACCTGAGGGGCAACATTTTCCACACAGGGTGGTGCGTGTAAGGAATGAGCTGCCAGAGGAAGTGGTGGAGGCTGGTACAATTACAACACTTAAAAGGCACCTGGATGGGTACATGAATAGGAAGGATTTGGACGGATATGGGCCAAATGCTGGCAAGTGGGACTCGACTAATTTAAGATACCTGGTCGGCATGGACACGTTGGGCTAAAGGGTCTGTTTCCCTGCTCTATATCTCTACGAGTCTATTTCACATGAGACTTTTGAACAGCTGAGAGAGGAAAAAGTGATGCAATTTTTAACAAAAAAACAATGTTTAAATGGTTGTGCATTCCTGGGAAAGACAAGCTTTTAAAACATAACAGTCATTAAATTACGTTGCTGTTCTTAGCTGATATTTCTTTATCCTTGGTACCGCTGAATTTATGTATAAAAGAAAGATAGACCTCACAGGAAGAAAAGGGCCTGGAAAATAAAAGTCTTTCACTGTCCTCTTTTCAAAACACATGAAAATGACATTGCTGCTAATAGCCGGTAAATATATAACTAATCATTCAGTCATGAATCATAAAATGACAAATTTCCCTCAACTGTTCCCGCCCATATAATTTCAGCACAAGTCCTCACGCTAGTGGGACTGGGTAATGCTGTGAAAGAGCTTTATTTCCCTGCTGATTGGCTATAATTACCATCAAGGAGTGAAAGGAAAACTACCTGGAGAACAAAATCCAACCAGAAGCACAGAGGACCACTCAATCTGGCGCCATGGCAACTGGTCATCAGAGTTTGGCCATCACAGAGTCTGAGTTGCCTGCAGAGAGTGTAGGAGTTTAAAGTGAGTGTGTGTGTGCGCGCGTGAGAGAGAGAGAGAGAGAGAGAATAAAGAGAGAGACTGCAGATTCACAGCAATAATCAGATGTCGACTGCATCAAGCCACAATCAGAGCCGGTGAAGGAGAGGTCTGGACTAGAATGTTGAAAATATGTATCGAAAAATTGGACATCACAGTTTTGTTTACTCAATTTGTGGAACTAAGGTACTGGTTTCCTTAGAATGTTTTTGGCAGTAATGACTGCTTCGTTTCAGGGGCTTTAAAAAAAAACTTGTTCCAACTTCATGCATATATATCTGGATATTGTCTCACATCGGTATTGTGTAGCAGCAATCATAGGAATCTTGTTTTTGAACTTGGGTCAGTAAACCGGGCCATTGATCTGCAACTCGAAGGGGCTTTTGTTCAAAGCAAGCAATGTTGATGTCCAGCAGTCATTGTATTCATTGGAACTGATGGATCTCTTAATTCCTAAGAGTGAATCAGTAAGCTGTTCTTGTCCATCCCTCAGGCGGAACCCGGTGACATTCCCACAGAGCCTAACAATGATCCCAAGACAGCTCCAGCGGAGAATGGTGTCAGTCACACATCCAGTCAAACATCCAAACCCTCAACGCAAGTCACCCATGTTCAGCCTGCACCAGGTAAGTGAACTTCTCCCCCTGACAGAATTTCCATGAAAACTTAGGTGTGAAGATATAAGCCTTTCTATTAATTGACATTTTCCTTTGTACGTTGTGCATTAGCTGCAGTCAAAACAGCTGGTAAGGCAGAAGATCTCATTCACAGTGTCTTGTCAGGTAAGATGTTAACGAATTCTGCATGACACAAGGGCCTCAAATCACTCTTTTGCCAGATGTTAAAATGTAGGAAAATATGGAAATGAATTCAGGATGAAATATATTCACAGTACCTTGGTTAGATGGAGTATTTGGTTTAAAAATTAGGCTTATGTATATCCAAGTTTACACAAAAACAGACAGGACAGTGTAGATGCACTGAAAAGATCCAGACCTTGCTATTTACAAATATATGGTTGTTACATGAATTATTAATCACTTGACAATTGTGTATGATAAAATTGCTATGAATTTAATAATCTGTGCCAGAGAAACCACTATTTGGAATAGTTGCTGAAAAATGATGTAGGAAATATATTTTGTTTCAAAGGAGGAAAAGACACATAATGTTTTTTTTATTCTAGTGAACAAGCACACATGAGCGTTAATGGCATCTGTACAATTTACATTGCAGCGTTTGCTTATAAATGAATGAGAAAAGTTTTATCAAATACTTCTTCATCTCAGTTTCTGCAGAGCGAGCAAAGTAAATAAAAACCAAAAGAGCAAAATAAACACTTTCTTACTTAGTGGTCATACGACAGTCTTCATTTAACTCATAAACCAAATCACCGTGTGCCTTTACCATTCAAATACATTTGTGCATCACTTGTGGTTTCAACTATGTATGTATTCCCTTGGTTTGTACCTCTGTTAAACAAGGAGGCAGAGGAAACTGAAAAACACATTTATTTGTTGCTCAGTGTCATTTCAAAGCTCCCAACTCTTGTTTAAAGTCATTAGGCTGCAGTGAGACAGGGGAGAACAGTTTTCTGCCTGTTAGAATCACACAGTTGAACTTTAGTTTTGTAAAACTGAAATGTTACGCTGAGCAGAATTTCAAAGAGTTGATTCAGATTGCAATAAATTTGCCAGGATTCCAAAATACCCAAAGGCTGCTCAGGTGTATGCATCAGAGTTAGGAGCAGAATGCGCAATACCTAAAACCAAAATTAGTTCATGCGCTAACTTCATGCCAAATGCACAGTCAGTTTTTAACATGAGTGCATGAGAACTAGGAACAAGAGTATGCCATTCAGCCCCTCTGCTTTTGATACGATCATGATTAATCTCATCTTGACTACAGCTCCACCTTCCTGACCACTCCCGCTAACCCTTCAACCCTTCACAAATTAAAAATCTACCTGTCCCTCCCTAAGTTTACTCAATGTCTCAGCATCTACCACACTCTGGAGGAGTGCACAACCCTTTGGGCAAAATCATTTCTCCTCATCTCTGTTTTACATCTGCTACCTCTTATCCTGGAACTACAACTTTTTGTTGCGATTGCCCTACGTGAGGAACCACTCGGCTTTGTCAGACCCCTCTGGATCTTAACCCTTTCATCACCATCTTTTGTAGGGCCAGCGCTGTCCCAATGGACTAAATGACCTCATTCTGTTCTGGGAAATCCGATGACTTCTCTTAAAGGCAGATTCTAATCTTGATCTTTCCAAATTTAACTGTGTTAGTCATTTTTAAGGACAAGTCAAATTAATCTAAGGGATTGGTGGAAAGAATGGAGTTATGCCATTCAGCCCAACATGTCTGTGTTGACCATTCAGAAGAGCCTTCAATTAATTCCTCTCCTCTTCCCTCATAGCCCTGCAACAAAATTCCCACTCAAATGTTCGTGTACGCCCATTAGTTCTTATCATTGTAGCCATTCCGTTGAGGATGCGTCTTGATGTTGTGTGGCACTTTTGAGCTAATTCCCTGGGCATTTACTAATATCAGGAGGGAGAAAGCGAAGCCATTTAATGCGATCCATTGGTTTCTGTAAACTGCTGCAGAGGTGGAAGCCCAGACCGTGGAAGAGCTAAGGCAGCAGAAAGCATTTGTGAAACTTCAGAAGAAGCACTACAAAGAAATGAAGGAGCTGGTGAAGAAACACCACAAGAAAACCACTGACTTGATCAAAGAACACACGGCGAAATCCAGCGAGTTTCAGAGCGATTACTTGAGGCGCAGGGTACTTCTGGAAAAATCAGCAAAGAAAGATGGTAAGAAGAGGTAGGTGAACCATTCTCAAATACTTCTAACAATGGGACAGTGTGTGCTGTCTGACCTCTTGCTGAACTATTTCCCTTGAAATAAATTAAACCTTTGTTGGCCTATGTTTAAATAATTTTAAGGGGTATGGGTTTAGAAATGTCTTTGTCGTAGTTCACTTTCACAGTAATGGAAAGCAATAATGCCTTTTTATTTTAAATTCCTGGTCGATCCAGTGAGCCATTTTTTTCCCACTGTTAAAACTGACTGCTCTCGCCTTTCCTCACATAAGAGAGGCAGTATGTGTTGAAGTAATTTATGTTACAAGCTGCTGGAAAATAAGGTGAAGTCTTTTGTGGGAATAAGCCACATTTCAGACTGAGCTCACAACTGGCCATCCCGAAAACCCTTTTCTCAGACATTTGGTTTGAATCCGTCTCGTGGCCAACTTGGGATTTTGGCACCTTGAGGGATAATATATCAGATATTGCCAGTTCACAGCACGAGATGAACCTTGTGACTCTACACTGGATAATAAAGGTTTCCAGTGTGAAATGAAGAGTAGAAAATCACCATGTGGATAAATAGTACAATCTCTAAATAATTGCTTTGCTGAGCTGCTATCTCAGTTGTCATCACACATTTATTCACAGCACAGGTTCTGTCTGAAAATCCATCCCATAATTATGAATAAAGACAGCATACCTTTACAGAAAGGGATACCACCAAAAGGGAGAGTGATTAACATGAATGTGCTGATTTCGATAAAGTATTGTTGGGTGAACTGGTTTGGATCTTGCTGAGTAAGGGAACTGCAACACCATTCACAGATAGGTCACCCTCAATTGTGCCTCTAATAACATGGACACCGCACACTCTCAGCATCAGTGAATCTTCTCAAAGAGCCCTTCTTTGGTAACATCACCACAGATATTTAAGCAAATGTTTCATTGTGGGTGCTGGATGCAAAAGCAAAATGTGAGATGGCTGTGAGGTGGCAAGGCGGCTTGGGTTGATAATCCAGAGGCCAGTCCGCTGCTTCTGTGGATGTGGGTTCACATCCCACCACTGCAGTTGGTGGAATCCAAATTTAGTGAATCATTCAGGAATATACACTTCCAGTGACAGTGGCCATGAGAACCAATTGTTATATATTTCCAAGGCGAGTGGCTCAGAGGGGAACCTGCAGCTGGCAGTGTTCCTAGTATGTTCTGTCCTTGTGCTTTGAGATACAGAATGGGACTGGTTAGCCTTGAAAATGGGCAACTCTGAGAATTGCAAGTGCAGGTACAGGTGGTGATTCCCTTCGACTAACACAAGGGGAACACCTGAAGTACAAGCCCAGCATCTGATACATGCCAAGGCCCCAGTTGAACAGCATTCAAAAAGCACAATTGAAAACTTCATCATGGTTCTAATATCATCAAAGTTGTATTTTTAAATGCTTTTCAGCAACTTTTATTTTGAGAGTCAACAGTCTGTGGTGGCAGGGGACAGAGGGGGGAATAATTGCTGATGGGAAAAAGATTGTAGAGTAGAATTTTAATTAGTTTGCCCTTTTTCTTCATTTAACTGAAGCTGATTAAGAAGGGTCTCTTGCCTGATTTTTAATTTGATTTGCTTCTTTATTGTCACATGAACAGAGGTACAGCGAAAAGTATTGTTTTATGTGTCATCCAGATAAATCATACCTTACAAAAGGACATCAGGGTAATAGAACAGAATGCAAAAAATAGTGTTACAGCTACCGAGAAGGTGCAGACAAAGATCAACTCTAATATATGAGAGGTCTGTTCATAAGTCTGATAACAGTGGGGAAGAAGCTGTTCTTGAATCTGAGCTTGTGATTTCTATGCTGGCTCGTGATTGAATGATTGATGCAGTGGCATTTGTTTTATTAGGGAAAATAAAATTTGAGTTCATTAGATGAAGCTGTAAGACAGAAATTCATACATCATCATTGCAGTACATTATACAGGGGAAAGGAAGTGAGATATTACAATGTGACACATAAACCTTTGTGAAAATGAGTGGACGCAATCACTACTTAATGTATTAACAGCACTCCCATGCCTTTGATCAAGGATTACACAATTATACGCTGCTTCACAAGGATGGCGATCAATGGTCTGTGATATTGTGTTGCTCATTTGAAGTGCTTTCAAATTTCTATCACATCAGGCCTGGATAAGTTCATTCAGTCAGCATTCTTCAGACCTGGCATCTTGTTTTGGTCATCATTTTTTAAAATATAATGAGTGAAGTTAATTGGTAGATCTGCCTACATTGGTGTTTCCTCTACCTGGCCCATTATCTCTGTACATTCCAAATGTCTGCGTTTATTTCTTCAAAATCTTCCCATCGTGTGACAGAAACATTCAACATTTCTCATTTGAGAATCACATCATAATGATCATAGATCATACAATCCCTACAGTGTGGAAATAGGGCCTTTGGCCCAACATGTCCATACTGACCCTCAGAGCATCCCACCCAGACTCATTCCCTAAAACCCACCTAATCTACACATCCCTGACCACTACAGGCAATTTAGCATGGCCAAAACATCTCAGCTGCATATCTGAATTGTGGGAGGAAAACAGTGTACCCCGAGGAAGCCCATGCAGACACAGGGAGAATGTGCAAACTCCACACAGATAGTTGCCTGAGGGTGGATTTGAGCCCAGGTCCCTGGTGCTGTGAGGCAGCAGTGCTGACCACTGAGCCACCGTGTCACCCCAAACTACTAGAGATCCTTTGTGGCTTGGTCACTATCCTTTCAGCCTTGCCTGGTTAAAAAATCTTGGACCACACTACAATTTCAGAATAAGTTGCCTCTTGTTTGAGTCAGAGATACGGAGGACGTTCTTTTCTTTTTAATCTACTCACAGGACATGGGAACCTCTGCCTGGGCCAGCATTTATTGCCCATCCCTGTTTGCCTTTGAGAAGGTGAGCTGCCTTCTTGACCCACTGCAGCCAGTTGGGTGCAGGTAGTCACACGATGCCTTTAGTTGAGGGCTCCAGAGTGGCGGGGTCAGGGGTTGGGGGGTGTTGGTGGGGGAGCAGGATGGGTAAGTTCCAGGATTTTGATCCAAGAAGGAATGGCTATGTATTTCCAAGTCAGGATGGTGAGTGGCTTGGAGAAGAATTTGCAGCTGGTGGTGTCCTCATGTATCTGCTGCCCTTATCTTTCCAGATGGAAGTGGTTGTGGGTCTGGAAGGTGCTGCCTAAGGAGCCTTGATAAATTTTTGCAGTGCATCGTGTAGATGATGAGTAGTACTGAGCATCAGTGTTGGAGGGGAATGAATGTTTGTTTATTGACAAGGATGTTGAAGGTTACAAGAGGCAGTGGAACAGAAAGGTGGAGTTAGGGCTACCTCAAAACAGCCATGATCTTGCAGGGTGTGAAGGGAAGATGCAGGATGGATGACTTATCCTGGCTGTACAATTGTTCTCAAATCAGGTGATAATCTCAGAATGAGAAGTGTGCCACAGAGGACTGAGATTAGGAGGCATTTCTTAACCCAGGGTGGTCATTTTTGGAATTTTGTCATGCAGAATGCTGTGCAGGCTCGATCAAGTGAAAGATATTGATAGATTTCTGTCTATGAAAGGCATCAAAGAGTAATGTAGGAAATGGCAGCCACCTCAATGATAGACCATGATCTAACTGAAGGGAGGATCAGGCTTGATAGACCAAATGGCCTTCTTCTGCTCCTTTTTATAGGGCGGCATGATGGCTCAGTGGTTAGAGAGATAGTAGGAACTGCAGATGCTGGAGAATCTGAGATAACAAGGTGTAGAGCTGGATGAGCACAGCAGGCCAAGCAGCATCAGAGGAGCAGGAGGGCTGATGTTTCGGGCCTAGACCAAAATGAAGGGTCTAGGCCTGAAATGTCAGCCTTCCTGCTCCTCCGTTGCTGCTTGGCCTGCTGTGTTCATCCGGCTCTACACCTTGTTGGCTTAGTGGTTAGCTCTGCTGCCTCAAAGCGCCCGGATCCTGGGTTTGAATCCACCCTCGGGCGACCGTCTGTGAGGAGTTTGCACATTCTCCCCATGTCTCTGCGGGTTTCCTCCCAGATGCTCCAGTTTCCTCCCATGGTCCAAAGAT
Source organism: Stegostoma tigrinum (assembly GCF_030684315.1). Lineage (NCBI taxonomy): Eukaryota > Metazoa > Chordata > Chondrichthyes > Orectolobiformes > Stegostomatidae > Stegostoma > Stegostoma tigrinum. The sequence goes on along the minus strand of NC_081362.1, from coordinate 8,776,544 downwards.
GTGCAGGCTAGGTGGATTGGCCATGCTAAATTGCCCGTAGTGTTCAGGGATGTGTAGATTAGGTGGGTTAAAGGGGATGGTTCTGGGTGGGATGCCCTGAGGATCAGTGTGGACTTCTTAGGCTGAAGGGCCTGTGTCCGCTCTGTAAGGATTCTGTGACTCTATCCCATTTTCTAACATATTGCCTGGTGAGGTAGGCTCAATGATCTTTCTCTACTACAATAAAAGCAAAATACTGCACATGCTGGAAATCTGAAACAAACGTGGAGAATGCTGGAGAAACTCAGCAGGCACCTGTGGAGAGACAGTGTTAACGTTTCACTTCTGGTATAACTCCCCTTCAGACTCTTCTGTAAAAGGGTTATCAGGCTCGGCCTGTTAATTGCTGGGCACTGCATAAGAGTAGTGGGGACCCAGAGAGAGTCTTCATATGGAATGTATTGAAGGACAGGGGAAAGGGGTGGCCCAGTGGTCAAGTGGTGACGAGGGTAAGGGGGAGTACCAGCTGTGTGCTGCGTGCACCGTGGCTTCGTGGCATCACCGTGCTGGTGCGGGGCAATGCTGGATTGCCAACGCTCGTCTGGGGACACAAGGTCTGCCCATCGTTCAGCGGATATCCACTGAGTGGCCAGTTGCTGTGGGAAAGACAGGGGTAGGATCAGATGTGAGGGATGCCGTAGAGGCAGGGTCAGTGGTTAGTAAGCCACGTTCGGGCAGGTATGGCGAGAAATGCTGCCAGGCTTTGACCCCCTCCAAAAACTCAACGCAACTAGCCCAAAGAAATGATAAGATCCAGCCTGAAGTGACTTCCAGTGAGTGTGTGGGTGCCTTGCAGCTCAGTAAAAGTTTTGCATGAGCAGGCTGAAATAAGGTAATTTAGGCCCATAATTCCTTCCTGGGGGCACAGTCGTCCCACTATGTGCACAGGCTGGGGCAGAATGTGGGGTGACATTTGGAATTATAGAGCCTGCTGTGCTGACACCAACTGGTTACAGCCTTGCCATAGAGAAACCAACAGGGAACCATGAGCTCGCCAAGCCGCCGGGAATTCCAAATTGGGCAAAGTGTCAACATATTCCCATTCTTTCCAGTGTATCGATGTATGTCACTTGTCGCAATAAAGCACAGGACTCAATATTAAATTACATTTTAAATTGTAATTCTCCACACCGCAATCAATTCCAGTATAGAATTGGAGAGCTTAGTGTGAGCCCAATCCCATTTACCTTTCTAATTAATCTAATCAACGTATCAGGACCGTAAAAGGTGACTCAAATATTTATAAACTTCTCTGGTTTCCCTGCAATGCAGCTCCATCTTGTGGCCAGGCACTTCCCTCAAATTCCCATTCGGAGATTTTTGGAGTCTTGCGAAAAGACGCAGCTCACACACGTTTGTGTCAGTCCGGACATTCAAACACGCACTAACAGCAACGCAGCAGCTCTGCACTATGATAAAAAAAACATTCAAACGTGCATGGAAATCCCATCAGGAGCTCTTCTTGCAACAAAATAAAAATCGAAAGAACTGCGGATGCTGTCAATCAGGAACAAAAAAAGAGGCTGCTGGAAAAGCTCAGCAGGTCTCGCAGCATCTGCGAAGGAAAAACAGAGTTAACGTTTCGGGTGCGGTGATCCTGAAGAACGGTCACCGGACCTGACACATTAATTCTGATATTTTTCTTCACAGATGCTGCCAGACCTGCTGAGCTTTTCCAGCAACTTCTGTTTCTGTTTTTTCTTGCAGCAAGTTCGTCTGGTGCCAAATTCCTTGGAGATCTTTCAATCCTTGCTGGAAGGTGATCCAAATAATTCTGCAGTGAAAGCTGTCTCCAAAACCTAATTGCTGTATTAATTTGCCTTTTTCACTGTGGGGAATGGATCATTAGGAGGAGGATAGAACAGGTGCCTAACGGTTAATGTTTTATGTGCACTATGCCTTTAAGAGAGGTCACCATTAACATTCCATATGCTGTGCCCATGTTGTATGCAACTCTGCTTGCTATATCATCTGAAGCTGCCCTGTAATATCTGTTTCTTAACTTACAATGTGTTTTGTCGTTGTAAAAAATTAACCCATAGAGTCAAGCAATTTATTATTATGGTAATTATTTTTAATAATTGGGCTTAAATGTGGGAAGCTTCAGTGGGATCTTTGTGAATGATGCAAAAATTGACTGTGTTGTTGATTGTCAAAAAGTTGGGGTGAGCAGATAAGTGGTTAATGGAGGTCAGTATGGAGAAACTTGAGGTAATGCATTTGGGGAGGGTAAAACAAAGCACAAGAAATACACAATAAACAGGAGGACATTGAGAAGGAAGTGCAAGACATTAAAGGACACATCCTGGGAGGTATCAGGAAAGATTGACAAGATGTAGAAGACATAAGCAGGGTGCTAATGCTGGAACTGCTTTGATCACTGCTGAAGATTTGTCCGCAGTTCTGGTCGTTGCGTTATAGAAGGGACATAATCGCTCTGGAGAGAGTACAGAGGAGATTTATGACAATGTTGATCAGGCCTGAAAGTTGCAGCTTTGAGGTTAGCCCAAGATTGTTTTTCCTTAGAACAGTGGAGGCTGAGGGATTATTTAATGAAGTTGCACAGTGTAACGAACAGCACGGGTAGAGTAGACAGGAAAGGACCTATTTTTCCCAACAGAGTATTTGGTTACCAGGGGACACAGATTGACAGAGTTTGATAGTAAATTAGAGGGGATTCCAGAGAAAACGTGATTAACTAGAAGGTGGGATAACAAGGTGTAGAGCTGGATGAACACAGCAGGCCAAGCAGCATCAGAGAAGGAAGGCTGACGTTTCGGGCCTAGACCCTTCTTCGGAAATGGGGGAGGGGAAGGGGGTTGTGGAATAAATAGGGAGAGAGGGGGAGGCGGATAGAAGATGGATCGAGGGGAAGATAGGTGGAGAGGCCCGAAACGTCAGCCTTACTGCTCCTCTGATACTGCTTGGCCTGCTGTTTTCATTCAGCTCTACACCTTATTGTCTCAGATTCTCCAGCATCTGCAGTTCCTTCTGTAACTAGAGGGTGGTGTGTATCTGGAATTCACTTCCCATTTAAGGGGGTTTTGGATCTGCAGGAACCAGCGAGGCTATGGGGCAGGTGCTGGAAGGTGGCATTAGAATGGGCACCCACTTTTTCTTCCTGGCCAACAATGGGCAGAATGGGCTTTTATCTGTGCCATAACACTCCAGTGGTCCTGTTGGACCATTTTCATCAATGTACTATACCAGTCATTGCTCATCCAGCAAGTTACAATTAGCCCCAATGATTCTTGAGCAACATTGATGAGTTTGCGTGTGCTCCTTTTAATCCACAGGCTGCATTAACCCAGGGTAGGGGAGTCCAAATCACGAGGCAACAGACAAAGTCAAAAGTCACACCGCATCAAGTTATGGTCCAACAGGTTTATTAAAAATCACAAGCTTCCAGAGCACTGCTCCATTGTTAGGTAGAATCCCGATGAAGGGGCAGTGCTTCAAAAGCTTGTGATTTTAAACAAACCTGTTGGACGATAACCTGATGCTGTATGACTTATGACTTTCTCTATCCCAATCCAGCACAAGCATCTTGACGTCATAACAGGGTTAGGTTTAAGGTGAGAGGGGAAAGATTTAAAAGGGACCTAAGGGGCAACTTTTTCACACAAAGTGTGGTGCATGTATGGAATGAGCTGTCAGAAGTGGTAGAGGCTGGTATAATTATAATATTTAAAAGGCATCTGGATGGGCATAAGAATAGGAAAGGTTTAGAGGGTTATGAGCCCAACGCTGGCAAATGAAACAAGATGAATTTTGGATATCTGGTTGTCATGGACAAGTTGGACGAAAGGGTCTGTTTCTGTGTTATACAATTGTATGACTCTCTAACGCATTCTTTATTCTTTCAGATTCTGTCACATCTGTTGTATCTTCCAGCATATTCTCCTTTAGCTCCAGATTTTCAATTTTAACAACATGTTTCATTTGGTTAAACCCACATGGCTGTGTTCTTGTGTAACTAATGAGTTCGCCCAATGATAGGGAGGATATTATCCAGCTAGAGAGGATTCGGAAGAGATTTACCGGGACGTTGCCAGGTATGGAAGGTTTGCGTTAGAAGGAAAGGCCAGGACTTCTTTCACTGGAGTGTAAGAGGTTGAGAGGTGACCTGATAGAAGTTTATAAAATAATGACAGATAGAGAAGGAGTTAATGGTAGTTGTCTTTTCCATAACATGGGGAATTTCAAGACTCCGGGGCATATTTTAAGGTGAGAAGAGAGAGATTTAAAAAAGACGTGAGGGACAAATCTTTTATGCAGATGGTCGTTTGCATGTGGAATGAACTTCCTGAGGGAGTGGTGGATGTGGGTACAATTCCAATGTTTAAAAGGTATTTGGGTGGATACATGAATAGGAAAGATTTGGAGGGATATGGGTCAAGAGCAGGCAGGTGGGACTAGTTCAGTTTGGGATTACATTCAGCATGGACTGGTTGGACCGAAGGGTCTGGTTCTGTGCTGCATGACTCTATTACTCTATGACCACACTTACTTCTCCCTTCTCCATATTTGACTGGCACTTGCTGTTTCATACATTCTCTCCAGAGAATGTCAAACCTGTTTCAAAGTAATCATAGTGAATCGGCTGGTATCAAGAATTGCCATGTGCTTTTCTCTAACACTGCAAAACGTTACACAATGTTTGGGAAAGATAGTATTGGACTGTCTTTGAAGTTTAGCAACATAAGGAGATGTCAGCAAAGATGAGGAAAAATCCATGGCATCTCTGAAAGAGAGAGAGAGATAGAAAGAAAGGCAGAGCGGACTTTTTTTTCTCTCTATTCATTCACGAGATGTGGCTGGGTCACCATTTTTATTGCCCATCCCTCAGTGCCCCTTGAGAAGGTGGTGGTGAGCTGTCTTCTTGAACCACTGCAGTCCACATGCTGTAGGTTGACCCACCTTGCCCTGAGGGAGGAAATTCCAGGACTTTGACCTGGTGATGGTGAAGTGAAGTTAGGAAATAACAGAGCTCAGGTTCTAGGTGGCTGAATGAGCACCAGCTAATGTCGGTGTGATGAAAATCAGATGGATGGGCCACCAAACTTGGGGAATTACAGGTCACTTTCGAAGGCCTGCAGGGTGAGAGCATACCATGGAGACAGACAAGCATGGCAAAAAAAGAGATTTGAAAATGGGAATGAGGATTTTTAAAAAGTCTAAAATTGGCAGGAAACTCTTTCGTATCATTTCAATTGGGGAAAAAACCATTTTTTTTTCAAACTAACAAGGAAATATTCATGACATTAGAAAGGCAGGCCATCATTGGTGCTGGGGAACATGAAAGAGAATTGAAAAAGGCCAGTCACAGCAAGAGGAAATTGATTCATAGTTTAACTGGGTTTTCTCATTTGAGCTGAGTGTAACAAAGGTTTCTTAATCTAGTCTTTGTCAATCAGTTGCCTATTGAGGTGTTCTGCACATATAATACAGTCTCAAATACAAATGAGCAGGCATGAAAAAAGATATTTGGAGTTGATTTTGCTTTGATGTGATACGGTTTCTGTTTTTGAACTGACAGGCTTGAATCAGCGAGTCCAGAGCATCCCAATTCCAGCGTCGAGCAAGAACTTTCTGCCCTTGATGTGGAGATGACGCAGAAATTAGCAGAACTCAAAGAACAACAGCAGCAGCAACTGTTAAACCTGAGACAGGAGCAGTATTACAGTGAAAAATACCAGAAGCGGGAGCATGTTAAACAGGTGTTACTCTGAGTTTTGTTTCCCAGCGCATGTGTACATATTCACTGGTCCTCAGTTCAGTATTTCTGTTGGCCACACGGAATGACAGAAATGTAGCACTGATAGAGGCCAGTCAGCCCATTGTGTCTGCCGCAGCTCTCCGACCGAACGGTTCGACTTCTGCCATTCCTGTATCATAATCCCGGTAACAGTTTATACACCCCTAATGTAAATAAAACCAAGAGCTGCAGATGCTGGAAATCTGAAGCAAAAGCTGCAACTGCTGGAGAAACTCAGCAGGTCTGGCAGCATCAGTGGAGAGAGAAAGCAGAATTAACATTTCGAGTCTGATGTGACTCTTTTTCAGAATATTCTACGCCTTCCCTTTTTGATAATAATCCAGTTTCCTCTTGAATTCTTTGATTCTGGCTCTTTCAGACAGCGCATTCCATGTCATAGAATCACACAACATAGAAACAGACCCTTCAATCCAACCAGTCTGTTCCAACCATAATCCCAAACTAAACTGGTGCCACCTGCCTGTTCCTGACCCATATCTCTCTACCATAACCACTCACTGTGTAAAAAAGCTTGCTTCTTTTGCAAGTACCCAGCAGGATCATTACCACTAACAAGTGGTAGCACTTCCCACAACTGTAATCACTACCATGTGGAAGGGTGAGGACAATAAAGGAATAGAACTCAGTGGCAGTCAAGTAGCCGTACTGGACTATACAGCTGCTTTCTTATTAGGGAGATCGAGAGAGAGACAACTGATGGTGGTTTAACCAGAGGGTCACCAGCCCGAGCTCAGGGAAAAGGTTAAGGAGGAGAGTCCTTCATCCTCTAGTTCAAGAACTGAACTCACTCTGTTGGTGTCACTCTGCATTGCAAGCTGCACATTCAAGCAATCCCAATAAGGGCACAAGCAATGCCATGTGAGATGACCTCAAGTTTAAGTGACACTTTAATCATTGTAGGGTCATTACAGTTGCAGAATGTGGTACTATTCTGTCATAAATGCTGTTGAATTATCCATTACATACGAGTTACATGTGAGCACAGATCTGTTACAAAAGGGCCTTTGTTAAATGTCTTCAAAATAATTGAAAAGTTCTGGGCGTGCTCACTGAGTGGTGAGAGGGTTTCATCTTAACAAATGAACTCTAAATCAGGCTTTAATATGAGACAAATAATTTTGCATTTGTTTAATTTCATAGCAAATTAGTCAGTCTCAGATTGGTCAGTACTTAGTGGTTTCAATATCTTTCTACTGATATCATTCTTCTTAAGCAGTTGGAGTCTCATTTGCCCATTTCTCTTCACTGTGTTGTATTGGTACAACTTTGTGCACAGTGCCTCCAAATCTCTCCTTTTCTTTACCAGCTCTAGATATGCATTCCACACACAATCTTCGTCCTGTCCTTCCCATGTTGGACGTGACATATCTACAGACCCAGATCTTCACAACCCAAAATCAATCTCCTCCATTTTCAATATACTTCACAAACACACCTTCCACAATCATTTTCTTTTCAGGTTTGGTCATGGCTTGAGCTCTGTTTTTGGCCTTTACGAGTTGAGCAGATACATTTTTCTGATGTGACAGGTAGCCAGAAAGCATTATCAAAACTGCATGACACAGTGCCTAAACTCACGTGTTCCTGAACATACTGTCTTGGTAATGAGCTTGGTTTGTTTTCTTGGTTGTGGTTTCTTATGTTATTATCTGTATTTCCTGATGGGAAACTTGTGGAGAGTTTCAGCTCTGGTAACACCATTCCCATTCTTAAAAGTAAGAATTTGAATTTTAAAATTGAGTCTTTGCTTGACTGGGAGCCCGTGGAGGTCAGCAAATGTGTGAGGGAACAGAACGCCAACTTTAGGTACATTTATGCAAAATAGAATTCCCCAATAGATGAAGTTGAACTGACGGGAAATATAAATTCTGTACTAATATGCAGATTTTTCTTTCATTTGCAACAAATTAATAGGTATATTTAAGACGTCATTGGATAAGCATATGGACGTACATGGAATAGCGTAGGTTAGATGGGCTTCAGATCGGTATGACAGGTCGGGACAACATCGAGGGCCGAAGGGCCTGTACTGTGCTGTAATGTTCTATGTGGTGCCAGTTAGGACATAGGCAACACCATGTGAGATGACCTCAGGTTTGAGTGTGACTTTAACAATTGTGGGGTCATTATAATTGCAGAATTTTGAGCTATTCTGCCCTAAACGCTTACGTAACAACGGTTCCACTGCTCTCAAATCATCCATTGCATGTGAATCGCTTTGGGCTACTCGCACTGATGTGTTATAAAAATGGCCTTTCTGAAATGTCTTCAAAATAATTAAAATGTAAATCGTTTTCAAGGTCATTACATTTGCGGAATTATCAGCCATCTCGATTATTGTGTACAGTACTGGTCCCTATACGTACAGAAGGATGTTAATGCATTGGAAGTACTTTGGTGAAGGTTTACTAGACTTATGCCTAGAATGAGCAGACTGGGCAATAAGGAAAGGCTAGACAGACTCGGCCTGTATTCTGAGGAGTTCAGAAAAGTCAGAGGTGACTAAATTGAAACACATCAAATCCTGAGGGGACTTGACCAGGTGGATATGGAAAGGATGTTTCCTCTTGTAAGAGACCGTGGGAACTAGGGGTCATCCCTTAAAAATAAGTGGTCATCAACTTGAGACAAAGATGAGGAAACTTTTTTTTTACTCAGAGGATTTTGGGATTCCCCTTCTCAAAAAGCAGTGAATGCAGAATGATTAGGCATTTTTAAGGCAAAGGTAGATAGGTTTCCAAATTACCAAAGGGGACAAAAGAATATCAGGTGATATGTACTACTGTAGACTTGAGATTAAAATCAGACCAGCTGTGATCTTACTGATTGGCAGAGTAGGCTTGGAAGCATCCACTTGTTCCTTAAGTGTATGAATTTTGGGGGTCCAAGTCTTTCCAAAAATCCAGATAGATGTTCCCAGCACAGTCAGAGGTGTCAGTGTTTAGGTGGAATATTAAATAGAGGTCCCAACTGTCCTTTTGGGTGGATGGAAAGGACCCCACCTCTCCAGCCCAGCGTTATTTTGAAGCAATATCTCTGGCGTCCTGACCTACATATTATTCATCAATCAGCCAAAGACATACTTCATTGGCTCTTTGAGATGCTGGTGGTCACAAAAAGTGCTCTACAAGTCTTTTTTGAAAGAATCTCATCTTCATCTTATTTTTCAAATCTTCCCTGTGGACCAACACACCCCACTACCCTGCAACTTTTCTCCAATCTCTTACCAAACTCTGTAACTGTAAGAGGCCCTGAATCACAGAATGACAGAACTGTAATGGTGCAGAAAGAAGCCATTTGGCCCATTGTGCTCCATTCAGCCCATTGTGCTTGCACCACCTCTCTTAGCTTGTCGGATTTGATTTGATTTATTATTTTCTCATAGTTCAGTTTTGTGTGCAGTGCAGGCAGATCATACCAAACAAAGAGCACAGAGCGATTGAACAGAAGGAGGAATACAAGGTTATTGCTGCAGGGAAGGTGCACAAACTGCACAATTAGTATTAGATTTGAAATTTAAAAAATCCATCCAGAAGTCTAGTAACAGCAGGGAAGAAGCTGTTCTTGAACCTGTATCCTCCCTTTTCCCCATATCCCATGCACCATTTCTATCCCAACAACCATCCAATGCCCCTCTTTGATAACCTCAACTGTACCTGCCTCCACCACATTTCCAGGCAGTGCATTTCCCATCCTAATTACTCTCTGTATGAAAAAAAATTTAACCCATCAACTGGACTTCGTTTGCAGGTCGCTTTACATCTACACCCTCTTGTTCATTTCGCTTTTACAGGCCAGAACAATTTCTCCCTCTCTACCCTGTCCAGCCCTCTCTCAATTTTGAAAAGTTCCAGCAGGTCTCGTCTTAACCGCCTTTTCTCCAGGGAGAACAGTCCCAGCTTCTTTACTCTATCCTCACAGCTGAAGTTTCACATCCAATGCATTTATATCTTTCTAATAAAGTGTGGTACCCCAAAACATAGGAAAGGGTCTAGATTATTCAGCTGCATGTATTTTGCTATTCAATAAGATTAAAACCAATCTGCGTCCTTATTCTGTCCACTTGGTTTAATCAGATGATCATTGGTGAAAAGAGGAGCATGTTTCCTTACAAGAATGATAAATTTAAAGCTATCACAATGAGTATTGATGTCAATCCAAAAAGACCTTCTGCCTCGCATGCAATGAGGCAACACTGTACATGAATTTTAGTGCTGAAGTGATAACTAGGTATGTAGGCTACATGTCACATTAATTGGTTGATTGTACCAAGCAACATGTCCCTTAGCTTGTTTGTAAGAGGCAAAACATTGACTGTATTCAACCAGCCCACACTTGCAAAACCCTAACCACAACTTCTCCTCTTTGATGTGATTCCATAATTGGTCCCTGCTTGCCGAACAATCAAGAGTGTGGTGATAGATACACGAGCAACTAATTTCAAATAATCATCTGAGCTCCAAGTGTGTGTTACATATTCTTGCAAGGAGCAACATATGTTCATACCAAGGGAGCTGTTATCTTTAAACAAGAAAATTATATGTTCAAACCTTGTTACTTTTTCTTTGAATAGCCTCAGAGTTTACAGGGTTTCTAGTTCACCAGTGCCTCTTCCATGGTACTGTTTCCTTCAATTTTATTCAAGTTGCCAACCAATCAGCACACTTTTCTTCGGTTATGTGAATTATTATCATTTGAAATGTGTAATTTTTGTATATGGCCCAACATAAAAAGGATGAAGAATTTTGACGACATGTCTCTCTTTTAAGCAATATTTAAGAATGAACATCAATTACAGTTTAGAAATTTTAAAAAAATCACCCTCAAAAATAGAATACGTCTGAGGGAATAAGGTGACACACTTACAATGTTCAGTGCTGGTGATGTTGGTGGACAGAAATTAACACCATCACATTGTTTTTCCAGTGCTTATGCATGTAATGGTAATTATTAATTGTGTCTTACAGTCATAGAGTTATACAGTATGGTAACAGACCCTCCAATCCAACTTGTCCATGCCAATCCAATATTCTTAATTTATCTTGTCTCATTTTCCAGCATTTGGCCCATATCCCTCTTAACTCTTCCTGTTCATGTACCCATCCAGATGCCTTTTAAATGTTGTAATTGTACCAGCCTCCACCACTTCCTCTGGCAGCTCATTCCACACACGCATCACCCTCTGTGTGAAAACATTGTCCCTTAGGTCCCTTTTAAATATTTCCCCTCTCACCTTAAACCTATACCCTCTAGCTTTGGATTCGCCTATCCTGGGAAAAAGGCCTTGACTATTCACCCTATCCATGCCTGTCTTGATTTTATAAACTTCTGTAAGGTCACCCTTAGCTTCCGATGTTCCGGGAAAATAACCTGGAAAATAACTCAGCCTGTCCCTACAGCTCAAACCCTCTAACCATGGGTCATTTTTGAGAGGCAGTTCATTAGTAAATGCTGCAAAATCCTGACCAAAAAGGGATGAAGCCAAGGACAAGAGGTCATTTTCTTAAAAGTACTGGCAGAAAATCACGCTTCAGACAGTTATCTACATTCAACAACTCAACTACTCTTCTTCTGAAGTTTCAGTAACACATATGTGTAAGTAACAGAGATAGTAAAAACTGCCCATGCTGGAGTCAGAGATAACACAGTGTGGAGCTGGATGAACACAGCAGGCCAGACAGCATCAGAGGAGCAGGAAAGCTGACATTTCAGGTCGGGACCCTTCTTCAGCTTTCGTCAGCTTTTCTGCACCTCTGATGCTGCCTGGCCTGCTGTGTTCCTCCTGCTCCACACTGTGTTATCTCTGTATAATTAACAGCAAATATCGTCAGCTTTACCATTATTCTGACAGCAGATTCTAGCTCAATCGCTGTATGGTTGGGGTGATCCTATCGCAGGAATGCAGAATTGAGGTTAAAATCGGATCAAACAAGATCCTGTTTGAATAGATGAGCAGGCTCGATGGACCAAGTGGCCTAATCTTGTTCCCTATTCATACAATCACTTAGAAATGAAGGTATCAAGTCTTACATATAGAAAACGCAAAATTATGCATTCTGTCTTGATCTCAGGTAAGTAGGACATCAGTGACTCTGCTGCAAGGTTCACATGTTGTTAACAGTGCCTTTTCATTTTCACAGCTCGTGCAAAAACTGACAGAAGTAGCTGAGGAGTGCCAAGCCAATCAGTTGAAGAAACTGAAGGAGCTCTGTGAAAAGTAAGCCCCTAACATACCACATTCATGACTTTTGCAGTTGGCAAATCTCCAGCTGAAATTTTGCGAAGGTGAGTCAATTTTTCTTCTGCCATTCTTTCCAGGGAGAAGAAGGAACTGAAGAAGAAAATGGACAAAAAGCGTCAGGAGAAGATCACTGAGGCGAAGTCGAAAGACAAGAATCAGATGGAAGAGTGAGTCTTCTTCAGTCTGTGCACAAGACGCGTTGTTTTATTCTTCAGTGCGGCTTAGTTGCTGCCCGCTGGCAAATTCTCTGCGTTTTTGCTTTGAAGCGTAAACGCTGCTTTAAAGACTGAAGCAGAGAGACACTTGCGAGTCCCCATTCACTCCCACCCCTCCTCTCCCCACCCTGGAGTTGGCTTTCAAGGTGGCAAGCAATTCAGTCTTCTGTTCTTCAAATGGGAGAATGGCCCATGCGAATCAACAGATTAAGTTGCCACCACCCCCACTCAGAAACCACGCACTGCTATTTTCAAACGAGTTAGCCCCACCCAGTTTAATTTATTCAGACTGCCTGGCTGAAGATTTCTGAATGCTCCCCATTATCCACCACTGAAGTATTAATGAGAGGTAGCATTCCACAAATTGGCTCGAATACATCCAGTTCCTGGTAAATCCTCGATGATTAAATTGAACGTAAAAGCAACCACTTCTTTAAAAGAAATTATTAGCCACACCAAGGTCCTTCTGTGGCAAAGGGAGTCAGAAATCCCAAGACACGATAAGAGGGAGTCTTTTCAATGGAGTGTTTCATCAAAAAGGAATTTTTAAGTTTATATTTGATCTTCCTCAAAGCATACAATAAGATAGAAATTACTTGCTTATTTGGCAGCGGGCAAAGACTTGGCTTGTAACACGAGGGTTAAACGACTCCCTTTGAAAAATTCAGTCACATTTACATGGTGTCCATGAATCACAATACGCTATAATGGACTTTGCTTCACTCTAATTGTCCTCAGCAGCAAGTAACTCCTACACTTTGATTAAGATCCTCAGTCAGTGACCTTGGCATTTCAGAGAGACACGAACAGTTTTATCTCTTTATTCATGACAGACAGATGGAGTGTATTTTCCGAAGCGTAGGCAATAGCAATAGATCCTCAATTGTTGGTTGTCAGCTCAGAGGGTTATCTCATTTTCTAGCAGGGTCCATCAAAAGAGCTGGAAGGCTGACTGTGAACTTTTTGAAAATTGTTTTTGATCATTTGTCGGCCTGTTATTTCAAATGATAGTGTTTGATGGAGCACGATTTCAGAAAAAGCAGTGGCACTCCAGAGGTGCTCTCTACTGCTCCTTTTGAAAGGGACCTGCATGAGTGGCTCGAGGGGAAAAATACAGCCAGGCAGTTGGGAAAGGGTGAGGGCACTGGGACTGTCTTCATGTTGTCATGGTTATTGTAATTTATGTTGGCCATTCAGCCCCTCAAGCCTTTTTCCACCATTCATTGAAATCATGGCTGATCTCTGACCTAACATCATATACCTGCCAAATCTGAGATGTGTGGAGTCCACACAATCATTGTATGATCAAGTCTTCGATCGCTATTAACAACTATCTTCCCATTGATTAGAAAGCAGTCAGTTGATCTTAAAAGTACACAGGAAGCCATCCAGCCCTCTTCTCATGTGCCAGCTCTTTGTAAGAACTGGAATGTACTTTGTCTTTAACAGAGTTCACCTTTAAGGACTCCATATGTTGATTATACACACTGTTGTGACTCTGCCTGACAATCTCTGCTATGGGTCCGCAAGCTGCACTCACAGAAATCAGTTGTTTCTTTAATATCTGATTCATAACTTTTAAAGTGTTTCACTGTTTTAAATAAACTAACCCATGGAATGAATTAATCCCTGACAATCGAGTGATTGTTAGATCATGATCACTGAAATGACAGTATCTGAATAGTGTCACTTGCCTTTGCCCTTTTCCAACAGCACCGACAAATTTTTTTTTTCACTTTAGCAACTCATCCAGTTCCCTTTTAAATTATATCTTGAGCCTGCTCCCCCTTTCTTCGGGCATCACATTCCAATGTTACAATTTTCTGCAAATTGCTCAGGGTATTTTATATACATAGGGTTAATTCGGTCAGCTATAGCCTCACGTGGACAAATGCTGCAAGAACCATTTCTGTTGGTTTCCCAGAGCTCTGTGACACTGAGGTCACAATAGACAATTTCAAAAATCTGACCTTGCCGTAACTGAATCGGAAAGGAACCTTTTCAGAATAAAAAAAAATACATACATGCGACTTCCAACAGAACTCCATCATTGCAAGTGTGATAATAGACCAAGGTTCCACTTTCAGAGACACATCAGGATGAGAGTGATAGAAGCAGTTTGTTTAGCTCTTTCTTACTGGCAGAGATTATAGAGTCTGTAAACAGCTGACTGCGAACTCAGAGTGTATGTCTCGATACTTAAACTGTTGGCAAATAACAACTGCCCGAATCTGCTGTTGATTTCCTGGGATCCAACTGTGCTGTGTGTGAATGTGAAGATTTAGTTACTGCGAACGCTGCATTCTATTGTCCAAGGATTTAGTTCCAATCGTTATTCGAGCTGAACACAAGAAGCTGAGCTGCTTTGAATGCGAACATCAGATGCACGTTGTGAGATTTATTTCTATATTTTGGGGTGGGGTAATATCAGCACTTGCCCCACACCCACACCTCTTTTGTTCTTTCTATCTCTGTAATAACATGGATGTAAAATTGGCTGTTTTATCTCTGAAGTATATTCGCTGCTCCCTAATCCTGCACAGCAGTTAGCAATGTTGGCACAAACACATGGGATGTGGATGAGAGATAATGGGAACTGCAGATGCTGGAGAATCCAAGATAATAAAGTGTGAAGCTGGATGAACACAGCAGGCCAGGGTCTAGGCCCGAAACGTCAGCTTTTCTGCTCCTAAGATGCTGCTTGGCCTGCTGTGTTCATCCAGCTTCACACTTTATTATCTGGGATGTGGGTGAGCTGTCTTAATGTATTAAAAACCAAAAGAACTGAGGATGCAGGAAATCAGGAACAAAAACAGAAGCTGCTGGAAAAGCTCAGCAGGTCTGGAAGCACCTGTGGAAAGAAAGCAGAGTTAATGTTTTGGTTTCAGTGACCCTTCCTCTGAACTGTCTTAATGTATTATTAGTTGACTTGTAAAGCTGTTGCTGACCACGATTTAGAATGTTACATAGGCTTCATTCATTTACCTTGGGTGTCACAGCTACAGACATTGGTCTGGATTTTCCAATCAGGGTAGAGGTGAACATTAGGTGCTTGAACAAGCACTGCAACATGGTACCTTTTCAATGCTTAGCGACTGGATCCCACAGGCACCACAGAGAATTGACATTGTCCCCAAAGTTTCAAGCTCGATGCCTTGATCATGCCCAGAGGTTTACTTCCTTGGAACAGCGTAGCAAGATTAGGCCCTTTGACCCTTCAAGTCTGCTTCCTCATTCAACATGATCACAGCTCAATGAACATAGAATCATATCATAGAAGCCTTACAGTGTGGAAACAGCCACTTGGCCCTTTGAGTTCACACCGACCCTCCAAAGGGTATCCCGCCCAGACCTATCCCCCTTCCCTTGTGACCCCGCATTTCCCACTGGCTAACTCACCCAGCCTGCACATCCCTGTACACTACATGGCAGTTTAGCCTGGCCAATCCTCCTGAACCTGCACATCTTTGGACGCTGGGAGGGAACTAGAAGAAACGCACACAGACATAGAAAGAATGTGCAAACTCCACCCAGACAGTCACCCGAGGCTGGAACTGAACCCGGGTCTGTGGAGCTGGGACGCAGCAGAGCTAACCACTGAGCCAGTATGCCACCATATTCTTGCTTTCTTTACATGTCCCTTGATCCTGTTAAAATCTGAAAAAAAATTCTTCCTTGAAAACATTCAGTAATTTTTTCTCCCTAGCCTTCTCTGGTAGAGAAATCCACAGGTTCTCAATCCTTTGAGTGAAGAAAATATTTCTTCATTTCAGTCCTAAAAGTACCCTTAGACTCTCCAACCAGGGAAAACATCCGACATGCATCGAATCTTTACAGCCCTATTAGAATTTTATGAATTTAATCAGATCCCCTCTCATCCTTCTCGTCTCTAGTAAGTACAAACCCAGTTATAGAATCATAGATTTGTACCACACAGAAACAGACCCTTTGGTCCAACTCATCCATGCTGACCAGATATCTGATATAAATCTAGCCCCATTTGCCAGCATTTGACCCACATCCCTCTAAACCCTTCCTATTCATGTACCCATCCAGATGCCTTTAACATATTGTAAGTGTTACAGCCTCCACCACTTCCTCTGACAATTCATTCCACACACACACCATCCTCCATGTGAAAAGTCGTCCCTTCGGCCCCTTTTAAATCTTTCCCGTCTCACCTTACACCTATGCCCTCTCGTTGTGGACTCCCCCACCCTGGAGAAAAGACGTTGGCTATTCACCTAGTCCACGCCTTTTATGATTTTATAAACCTCTATAAGGTCATCCCTCAGCCTCCAATACTCCAGGGAAAATAGCCCCAGCCTATTCACCCTCTCCCTATAGCCCAAACCCTCCAATCCAAGCAACATCCTTGTAAATAGTTTCTGCGACAATTCAAGATCTTTTTTACAACCAATCCATCCCCATAGGACAGTCCTGCCATTCCTGGTGTCAACCTAGTGAACCTCTACTTCAGTCTCCCTTTGGAAAATCTATCCCCTCCGAGGTAGCGAGACCATAACTCCCCGCAGTACTCCAGATGTGGTTTCACCAAGGACCCATATAACTGCGGTAAGACATCCATACTTCTAAACTCTTGCAGTGAAGGCCAAAACACCATAAAGAAAGTTTACTTTCCTGGCCTTTTGTGCACAGGAAGTTAGATCTACGATAGTGGAGGACACATAAGCTATAGACTGATTGAACAATATAGTCATAGTTGTGAATTGTACCTTGAGCATCGCTAAGCTAACAGGGACATTCTTTGTCGCTTGGTGTTCAATCCACATGACTGATTCAGAACATTGAGGATTATTCTTTTCAAGGAAGAGTCACTTGAATTTCTAACAACACTGTTGTGCTGGAGAGTAATAGGATCAGACCAAAAAAAAAGTGTAGTGCATTGAATTCAACATCTGAACACATTTACTATCTGGTTGCAGGGAGAAGACTGAAATCATCCGAACTTATATTCACGAAGTCGTGCAGTCAATTAAAAGGGTAAGTAGCAAGTATTTCTAATCTACTTTCCTCAAGCTGAGGCTTTGTAAGCGCTTTATCTTTTCTGATGCCCTTTTGAAGGTGAGGGAACCTGATGAAGAGAATGTTTTTTCTAATTTTGGCTCAACACTATCAGGGATCCCACATTGAGTTTTAAGGTAAATCCGTCTGTATATAACCTCAACAAAACCTCCAGGTCCCAATACTGAAAGAACACCTTGTTTATGTTTCATATCCATTGCCCATTATACACATATCTGGTGTCTGTGCAGCTGGCAACAGTGAGTCATAAAAAACTCGTGTCCAGCAATAGGATAGGCTCTCGTCTGAATTTAAACCTGTGGGGAAGCATCATACCACCCATGAGTAATATCAAGAGCTTTCACTTTCCCCTCCCCTGGCCCACCATCCATAATAGGGCCAGAATTGTCAGATCAACTATTCCCAAGGATGAAAGGTTATGAGGAATATGCAGAAACATAGAGTTGACATTAAAATCTAATCAGCAACGATCCTATTCGATGGTGGCACAGGCTTGAAGAGCAGAGGAACTATTCCTATGTTCATAATACCCGTGCCTTTTCAGATTGCTCACATTGGCATCACCCAGTGAGCAGCCTTTCCTGTGTCCTCAAGCTGAGGTTGAATGTGACAGACTGAACGTCCAGCCACCAGGTGTGATAGTGAAGGACAAACTCACTCTGTTTCCCTGCGCCTCTGATTGTCTCCCACGCCCCTCTTTGGATATTCAAGCTTCGGCATGAGTTTAGATGTTTCCCGATCAACCTGTTCAGAGATTTATGACACACCTGTAGAACCCAGGTCTCCTGGCCCAGAGATAGGGTCACTACCACTGTGCCACACTCATCATCCACCTCGTGGTGATTAGTATATACCGTGTCAATTTGAAAGGTTATTTAGAGGTAAGGCCTTACCAACCTGTTTTTGCTGCAATGGCGCCACACATTTATCTGAATGGACTACACCTTGAGAGCTCTCCTAACGTTTTAAAAATTCATCCATAGGATGAGGGCGTCGCTGGCCAGGCAGCATTTATTGCTGGTCCCTAATTATCCAGAGGGCAATTAAGAGTCAACCACATTGCTGAGAGTCTGGGGCCACAAGTAGGCCAGACCAAGTTAGGATGGCACATTTCCTCCCATTGAGGGCATGAGTGACCCAGATGGGTTTTTACAACCATCGACAATTGTTGCCAGACTTTTTATTCCAGATTTTCTTCATTATTCATTCACGGAATGAGGGCATCGCTGGCTCGGCAGCATTCATTGCCCATCCCTAATTGCCCAGGGGTTGGTTATGAGTCAACCACATCACTGTAGGTCTGGAGTCACATATAGGCCGGACTGTGGTGGGATTCGAACCCACGCCACCAGAACATTCAGCCTAGAGTTCTGGATTATTAGTGCACTGACAATACCAATACCCGATTAAAAGGCATTTTCAAATGCAGGGAGTCTCAAGCAGCATTAGGAATTTAGAATGTTAGGGACGGGCAATAAATGCTGTCCTAGCCAGCAATGCCCTCATCCCATGAATGAACTTTTAAAAAATGATCAGGACAGCACTGGAACAGGCCCTTCAGCCCAAGATGTCTGTCCTGACCATGCTGCCATTCTAAACTAATCCCACCAGCCTGCACATGGTCTGTATCTGTCTATTCCCTGCCTGTCCATCTGTCTAGCAAAGTGCCAGTTAAATGTTTCTATCTTAGATAATAAAATGTGAGGCTGGATGAACACAGCAGGCCAAGCAGCATCTCAGGAGCACAAAAGCTGACGTTTCGGGCCTAGACCCTTCATTGGATGAAGGGTCTAGGCCCGAAACGTCAGCTTTTGTGCTCCTGAGATGCTGCTTGGCCTGCTGTGTTCATCCAGCCTCACATTTTATTATCTTGGAATTCTCCAGCATCTGCAGTTCCCATTATCTCAAATGTTTCTATCTTACCTGCTTCCGTCACCTCCCTTAGGACCACGTTCCAAGCGCCTACCACCCTCTGTGTAAAAAAAAAAGCTTGCCTTGCGTATTTCCTTTAAACTTTCCCCCTCTCAGCTTAAGCCTATGCCCCCTATTTCCACCGTGTGAAAAAGACTCTGAGTATCCACACCATCCGAGCCTCTAGTAATTTTATCTCCTTCTGTCAGGTTGATCCTCAGCCTCTGAAGCTCTAACGAAAACAATCCAAGTTTGTCCCACCTCTCCTTGTCGCTAAGGCACTCCAATCCAGGCAACAAAGCCTCTTTTCCATTCTCCACCGCGCCCCCCCCCCCCCACCCTCGCCAACCAAAGCCTCCACAAGCCTCCTATAGGAAGGGAGAAGAATATCAGTTGCTCTTTCCTGTTTCGATTTAGGGAGATTTGGGGAGTAAGCTTTAAGCCTTAATGTAGAAATTATATGAACTGATTATATGATGTATTTGCGAACAACTGTTGTGTACTACTCACTAATCCTGCAGTGACTATGCCACAGTAATTGATTATTAGATTAGTTCACAGGTCGGTGCAACATCGAGGGCCGAAGGGCCTGTTCTGCACTGTATTGTTCTATGTTCTATGTTCTATGTACTTTGTGGATAATTTCATCAAGAATTGCATTTATACAGCACTCTGATTGCCAAAGGGAGAATCAGACAGACGAAAACATGAAGTGAAACTGTGTAATAAACAGGATATATGCATATATATATATATATATATATATATATATATAAAATACAGAAATTTGCCTGATAAATTTCAGCCAAGAAGGCAATTGCCCAACTAATCTTCGGGTTCCAGCTTGGCACTCATTCTCTTTGCTGTCATCAAGGCTGTCTCCAGCAGAGGGAGCCATGTCCGCGAGGTAACAATGTTCATTTGGCTGGGTCCTGACTGATAACGTGGATGATCAGTGGGGAGTGAAGCTAAAACTGAAAAGAAAGCTGAACACGTGGATCTTCTGAAGGGTCTGGTTTCTCTGGTAAATTAATCAAACCCTGCAAGATTCTCAATCCTGGGAAGTTTTGCCGGATCTTATCAGAGAGAGCTAGGTGTGAGCCGAGCTGAGACACTCCATCTCTGCCAGGTTCTGCTTTGGGTCTTTCCAGGGAAATGTTTGCCCCCTTTAGTTGTCATTCCCACAAAAGGTGCTTTCCACTAATTGGTGTGCGGACATCCCATTTTAGGGTTTGGAATAGTTCAGACACTCTGGCCGCTTGGCATTTTGCTTCAATGACATCAATGGCGAATCGATTCTACAGTATGATTTGATCCAGGTCTTTGCTAACTTCGATCACAGAAGTCTAGAGTCCCTACAGTGCAGAAAGAGACCATTCGGCCTATCGAGTCTGCACTGACCCTCCAAAGAGCACCCCACCCAGACCCTAACTCAATCCCGTAACCCTCCGTTTCCCATGGCTAACCCACCTAGCCTGCACATTCCCAGATTCTCTGGACACTTGAGTATGGCCAATCCACCCAACCTGCACATCTTTGGACTGTGGGAGGAAACTGGAGCACCCGGAGGAAACCCACGCAGACACAGGAAAAATGTGCAAACAGACAGTTGCCCGAGGCTGGAATCGAACTGGCGTTGTGAGGCAACAGTGATGACCACTGAGCCTCTGTGCCACCCATTGCACGTTTGTGTGAGTGATAATGCAGGCATTTTCGCTGGCATGGGATTGGGGGCCAAATGGCCTGTTTCTCTGCACTTGTGTAAGTTTGAACGCGAACTGTTTTGTGTAGTCCCAGCAGAAATGTAGTGCCTTTGCCCCTATTATTCAATTTCCAGTTTAAGTATATCAATCTTAACCTGACACCGTCAATCGTACTTCACATTTAGGTCGGACCCTAAACTGCTTATCTTGTTCATGCTGCCAATTATCTGCTTCAGCAGCACTCAACAAATCTCATTTTGGCTTCAGTTTACTGCCCCTCATACCCCAATCCTTGAAATGGCCACATTCAAATTCCACACTTGGAACCATACCAACTTTATTCCCTCACACTGAATTTTTTTGTCTCCTTTGCCGCAGGCTAGGTCAGAGTGTTTACAGCCTCTGTGACCTATGTGGTAATTGGCTGAGCCCCCAAGACTCATAACCTTTCTCTCGTAGAGACAACTTTAATCCGCCTCCATCAGAACACACCTTTCTGCCTTTGCCTGTGCTCATCAGCTGCTGGAGCAGGCATGGGTGTTTTTGACACTTTCAGATGCACCTACTGTAGCATTGAAAGTAGTTGCTTGGTCATATGTTGCTGAAAAATGCCCCCCTTTTGCCTTGCACTCATCAGGACAACTCACAAGAATAGCCATGTATAAAGAAAATAAATGCAAGAGAGGAGAATGCTGATTGGTTGAGGCATTGCCATGGAGAATGAAGCAGTTAGAACTAGAATCAGAATCCCCTACAGTGTGGAAACAGGCCCTTTGGCCCAACAAGTCCACACCAAACCTCAGGACATCCCACCCAGAACCATCCCCTATAACCCACCTAATCTACACACCCCTGAAACACTGGGCAATTTAGCATGGCCAATCCACCTGACCTGCACATCTTTGGGCTGTGGAAGGAAACTGGAGCACCCAGAGGAAACCCACGCAGACAGTCACCCAAGGCTGGAATCGAACCTGGGTCCCTAGTGCTGTGAGGTGGTAGTGCTGACCACTGAGCCACCGTGCTGCCCTAAGATGATTCGAAGATGACTGACAGTTCACTACTGAGTTTATTTAAATATCTGAACCAGACAGGTTGGATCTGATTTGCCAAGGCATTACACTGAGAAAGGAGCCAGAAAGTAGCTGTCATTTGTTTTACTGAGGTCAGAAATCACACCACACCAGGTGTCACGTGATTATTGACCTTGTCCACCCCGGTCCAACACCAGCAGCTCCACATCTTGTTTTATTGAGTTGAAACATTTGTAATGCATGTGCATTTTTCTTTGGCTTGCTCCTTGTATATTGATATATGAAAATTCCAGTACAGCCAAATTCTCTGCACTGTAAACCTAACTGATAGTGCTGATTCAATTGTCTGTGTAAATTTTCGCACACTCTGGACTATTTAGCAAATTCTATCCAATCACAGAGTCTAATAATGGATACTTTGTTTGGAGTTTTGCAACTCACTCCCTAATAATATTGTGAGTGGCCCTGCACTCCAAGTGTTCAAGAACACGGCTTATCTTCATCTCTTCCGGGGAAATTAGGGACAAACTATAACTGCTGGCCTCACCAGCGATGCCCACAACACATGGACAAGTAACAAAATTAGGGTGGCACGGTGGCTCAGTGGTTAGCTCTACTGCCTCAGAGCATCAGGGACCCGGGTTCGATTCCAGCCTCATGCAACTGTCTGTGTGGAGTTTGCACATTCTCCCCATATCTGCATGGGTTTGCTCCGGTTTCATCCCACAGTCCAAAGATACGTAGGATTTGGTGGATTGGCCAAGCTAAATGCCCCATACTGTCCAGGGATGTGCAGGTTGGGTGGGTTATCCATGGGGAATGCAGGGTAAGTGGGTAGGATACTCTTCAGAGGGTCAGTATGGACTCAATGGGCCAAATGACCAGCTTTCACACTATAGGGATTCTATGATCTTTGAAAATGTTCTGTATGGCCAAGCAATGTTCACCTGACTGGTGTTCCATGCAGCACCTTAATCCTGGCCTCTTGACTACTCGACTAATGGCCTCACCATCTGTCCTGTTGAGTTTGACTACTCGCAGAGTGGAGTATTAGCCAAGCCAAACCTGCACAGATGGAGTTGGAGCATCCTGGTATCGGCGCGGTAGCTCGTTTGATCAGGCTTTGCTAGCAATCCTTCACGGCTTAATTTCGACACACGCAAGGGATTATGATCGGGGCACCGTACCTAAAATGGAAGCAGTGGTAATATCGCCAGATTGTTAATCCAGAAGCCCAGGCTAACGTTCTGGGAGCATGTGTTCCACTCCCACTGTGGCAGAGGGTGGTAATTTTCGGTGAAAAGAAAACTCTCAAATGAAACAATAACTATGGAACTGATTGTACAAAAACAGATCCGGTTCATTGTTTTCTGGGAAGGAAATCTGGTCTAGTTTACGTGTGACTGCAGACTCTCAGCCACCTAGTTCAACCGTTAAATCCCATCTGGACATTAGGAATGGGCAGTGAATGCTGCTCCAGCCAACGACACCCACACCTCATTAAAAGTGTCAAAGGGCATGCTCTGCTGGTTGCACCAGTGTAACTAACTGCGTGTCAGTGACACCGCCTCCAGGGGTCCGATAGAGAGGAGTGTCGCATCCAAAGGGCCCAATAGAAACACTATCCTAAGCCGGGTCTTCCATTCCCAACGTTTCAGTCAGAACCACCTGATTCGGCCTGAGAAAGCAAAATGAGGGACATGGACTGTTTAGTTTGCGAGAACACGCATCATTCTGATGTGACTTCCTCACGAGGTTCGAGACATTTCGATGATGCAGGCAGAACAGGGGAATCATTTCTCAACCTCAACCGTGTACGGTTTGAGAGAGTGAAATTCAGACAAACACTTTTCAGTGTTAGGGTACTTTTGCAGTGAGTTTAAAAGTTACCGTGAATGTACCTCCTTCTGAACCACTCCCCTGGCCTGGGGCATGGCAACCCCTCCCCCCCAGGTTTAACTAACCACCACTCATCTCTCTCTCTCTCTCTCTCTATCTAATGAGAGAGCAGCCCTGTGGTCTGGTAGGGTTACTACAAGTTTACCAAGAGCAACGGAAAATATTTTAAACATTTGGCATAGTTAATGGGCACAGCTTACACACGAGTTTTAAATGGGAAATGCAAAACATGCAAAGTATGAGAACATTTTATTTTCCAGGCAAGTTTCCTTGTCTCAGGAATTATCACCTGCTTAGAAGCATGTCAACCGTATTATATGGGCTGTAATATTGAATTGTGGCTTTAATGCACTGTCCACTTCGGTCAGATACCACTGAGACGTTTATTTGGTCACTCATTGAGTGTGGGCGTCACCGGCTGGGCCAGCATTTGATTTCCATCCCTAGTTGCCCTTGAGAAGGTGGCGGTGAGCTGCCATCTGGAACTGCTGCAGTCCTCCGACTGTGGGTTGACCCATAAAACAACTGGGGAGGGAATTCCAAGATTTACAAGTCAGGATGGTGAGCGGCTTAGAGGGGAACATGCAGGTGGAGATGTTCCCACGTACCTGCTGCCCTTGTCACTCTGGAAGTAGGTTTGGAAGGTGTTGTCTAAGGAGCCTGGGGAAGTTACTGCAGTGCATCTTGTAGATGGTACGCACTGCTGCAACTGAGCATCGGTGGACGCTTGTGGTTGTGAGTTGGAGAGTAATCTCAATTGGTATTGGTATTTTTCAATCTGGGCTTTAACATCTGTTGGAGGGATTTTGTTTTTTTCCATTTCCAATGTTCAAACCAGGTCCAGCAATTTTAAAGCAGACAACAAAACGACTGGAGTCACTTTGACACTTCACAAGTGCAGCCTCAAAGTAGGGTACGGACAGCATTGCCAATGGCTGTGAGGGCGACAATTGCGATGAGTCTTTACCTGTGCTTAGTGGTTTTGCTGGGAATGTAGGTCTCCTCATGGTGTAGGGACCCAGTGATTGTGGACCCACCTCAGTCTGCCTTGCACCAGAATCAAAGGAGACTCCACTTCCTCCGTAAGCTGGTACGGACAATGCACTATGAATGTTAAAGCCATCAGCCAAGGATGGCTCACTCAATTGATTGCAGTATTGAAAGGTTTGTTTTATCAGGAGAGGTTGCGCAGGTCGGGCCTGTACTCTCTGGAGTTTGGAAGGATGAGTCAGGATCTAATTGAGGTACATAAGCTGCTCCAAATCCAGTAGACGGTGACAAGCTGCTTCCTCTTCTGGGGTAATGCAGAACGAGAGAGGTCGTAGTTTCAGGATGGAGGGTAGCATTGGGTTTACATGACTGATGACTTTGGCCCACAAGCCATACATGTGGATGTATGCCAACAGTGCACTGGAGATTTTGGTGCCACAGGAAATGTGATGGTGCAGACCACTAGCATGCTGAAGCAATGCTTCCGCCACTTGGCAGAGATGTCAAGACTCAGGGTGGTCTGCCACCTTTCATTCATCCCGTCCATCACAAAAGGTTAGCCCTTGCCACCACTCATCCGATGAGCGTTCGAGGAGCAGGAAGAGGAGGGAGGACAAAACCTCAACAGTCTCTTTCTGCCCATCTTACCATGAAGAAAGCATCAGGTGCAGTCCTGGTAACGACAAGTCAATCTCCGCATCCACCAACGCTCCCATTCGTTGTCTGCCCTGTGTCACTTGGTCATAATGCAAAATAAAATCCACCGTGGAATAAACACCCTGAACCTCATTTATAAATGAAATGAGATGTGTTTGCATAGATACCTTGCACATTCCAGTCTTATGTGCGCTGTTCTGGTGCCCCTATGCAATGCCGCATCAGTGACTACAGCATCACTTGCTGATCGTTCTCACATGCCCCTAAAAAAGCTCTTGGTTTCCAAAGCTTGACATCGCTTGCCATTTCAAAACAAGCAGCAGCCATCTAGGCTTGTTAAGAACAGTTAGGGTACTGGGGCAGGGTCAATTGTTAGGAGGAAGAATGGGGACTGCCTGAGAAAGGCTGGTAGCCTCAAAGTCCATACAGCCACTAAGGTGGCACCTCAGAAACCAGAGTGACCAATTGGGGGACTGATTGCTGGATTGCCGGGCACACTCGGCCAACCACTTTGCACACTGGGCCACCTCAGCCTTGGTGGTTGTGCTGGATGGCATGTTGGCTCAGTAGTTAGCACTGTTGCCTCACAACGCCAGGGACGAGGGTTCAATCCGACCCTCAGACAACTGTCTGTGTGGAGTTTGCTCATTGTCCCAGTGGCTGCGTGGGTTTCCTCCTGGAGCTCCGGTTTCATTCCACACTTGGAAGATGTGCAGATTAGAGTGGATTGGCCATGCTAAATTTCCCCATAGTGTCCGGGGATGTGCGGTCTAGGTGGGTTAGCTGTACAAAATACAGGGTTACATGGATAGGGTAAAGGGTGGGCCTGGGTGGGATGCTCTTCCGAGGGTCCGTGTGGAATTGATGGGCCGAATGGCCTGTTTCCACACTGTAGGGATTCTATGATTCTACTCTGAGCTTCCACATTCAGTGGCTGCTGTTGGTTCATACCACCATGGCGAATGTAACAAGATGGTGAGTGGGTTGGCCATCACTTCTGTGTTGGAAAACAAAGTCAGCCAGCTGTACATCAAGTGTTGTATTAAGACATAAATTCCACATCAGACTGGCCTGTCCTTTTAGGATAGCTGCATGGCATCACTGCATGTCACAGTCCAGTATTCCACCTGCACAGCAGTCACCCTCATCTGTAACACTTTTGGTACAATAACATCAATAAGTACAGAACTCAGACTTTATGTAAGTTTGTCATATGGCAGCCCAGCAAACAAACTTCAAGATATCTGTCTCACAAGGAAGAAAAGTTACATGGGCTAACACACAGAAAACCTCAAACCACTTCATCCGACCCCACCACCCAAGCTATTTTTCCATCCCCACCCTTGTCTGCCTTCCAGAGAGACCACTCTCTCTGCGACTCCCTTGTCCGCTCCACACTCCCCTCCAACCCCACCACACCTGGCACCTTCCCCTGCAACCAGAGGAAGTGCTATACTTGCCCCCAGACCACCTCCCTCACCCCTATCCCAGGCCCCAAGATGACCTTCCATATCAAGCAGATGTTCACCTGCACATCTGCCAATGTGGTATATTGTATCCATTGTACCTGGTGTGGCTTCCTCTCCATTGGGGGAAAACAAGCGGAGGCTTGGGGACCGCTTTGCAGAACACCTCCGCTCGGTTTGCAACAAACAACTGCACCTCCCAGTCGCGAACCATTTTAACTCCCCCTCCCATTCCTTAGACGACATGTCCATCATGGGCCTCCTGCAGTGCCACAATGATGCCACCCGAAGGTTGCAAGAACAGCAACTCATATTCCGCTTGGGAACCCTGCAGCCCAATGGTATCAATGTGGACTTCACCAGCTTCAAAATCTCCCCTTCCCCCACTGCATCACTAAACCAGCCCAGTTCTTCCCTTTCCCCACTGCATTACAAAACCAGCCCAGCTCGTCCCCTCACCCCACTGCATCCCAAAACCAGCCCAGCCTGTTTCCACTTCCCTAACCTGTTCTTCCTCTCACCCATCCCTTCCTCCCACCTCAAGCCGCACCTCCATTTCCTACCTACCACCTCATCCTGCCTCCTTGACCTGTCCGTCTTCCCTGGACTGACTATCCCCTCCCTACCTATACTCTCCTCTCCACCTATCTTCTTTTCTCTCCATCTTCAGTCCGCCTCCCCTCTCCCTATTTATTCCAGTTCCCTCTCCCCATCCCCCTCTCTGATGAAGGGTCTAGGCCCGAAACGTCAGCTTTTGTGCTCCTGAGATGCTGCTTGGCCTGCTGTGTTCACCCAGCTCCACACTTTGTTGTCTTGGATTCTCCAGCATTTGCAGTTCCCATTATCACTAAGCCCTGTGCCAAGTTTGCGCTAGACTCCTCGCTGACAGTATCCGCACGCTTTCCAAGTGCAAGAGAAAGTGTAGTGCATCAACCTGTTTGGTTGATGTGTTGAAGAGCCAGCAGTGTATGAGCCTTTTGCTAAGTGCACGAAGCTGTGTTGGAGAATATGAATGTTTGATGGGTTAGAGTCCTGATTGTTACAGATTGCTGCCTTATTGACTACCATGACTATACTTGCTCATCCACTTGCTCTTCAACCCGGTCTCCAGTGTAGTATCCTGCTCTCTCCCATCTTTTCTTTAACTCCATGCCAGATTGCCAACACTTATTCCAGTTACATTTCAGTTCTGTGTGAGAGGCACCAGGTAGTTTTAAGTGGGCCATGACAAATTACAGATTTTAGGGACCCTGTTTAGGAATCCACCACAGACCCCTACAGTGTGGAAGCAGGCCATTCAACCCACCGAGTCTACACTGACCCTCCCACCCAGACTCACACGCTTACCCTGTAATCCTGCATTTCCCACAGCTAATCCACCTAGCCTTCATGTCCCTGGACATTATGGGGCAATTTAGCATGGCCACTCCACCCAACCTGCCCATCTTTGGGCAAGTGGGAGGAAACCCACACAGACACAGGGGAGAACATGCAAACTCCACGCAGGCAATTGGATTTGTGAGGCAGCAGTGCTAACCACTGAGCCATCATGGCCCTCCAGTCACTGAGGAGCACTGGGACAGGCAAAGGCATGTGGCACTGCATCACCCAATGACGCAGCCATAGTAGAAGTGAAGAGGCAGCGCACGGCTGCACTATGTTGAACAGTCTCCAGCTAATCACAGGTTGTGATCCCTGTCGATCCCGGGTGCAAATTTTGTAGCAAAGATCGCTAGACACCCGTGTCGTACGTGATTGTGTTTTATCGCTCATCTGCAGCGACTCATTGCTCTTACCACAGATAGCACTTCATATATCTTTCTTGTCTCCTCAGTTGGAAGATGCACAGAGCAAAAGGCAAGAGAAGTTGGTGGACAAACACAAAGAGGTGCGGCAGCAAATCCTGGATGAGAAACCTAAGGTACAATTCCATGACTGGAACTGGCTAACATATGGAATTAAATGGTACATGATTAAGGGGCTGCCAGTAATATACCCAAGAAACTTCCAAGAATGAGGCAGAAACGTTGCATTCAGAGGGCTTTTCTTTTTCAGTTTTTATACAGTTATTAAGTTGCTTCAGAGACTTTTAAATGACTCTTGGATAGGCACATGGAGGATAGTAAAATGTAGGGTATGCAGGGTAGATGATCTTAGTAGGATAATAGGTTGGCACAACATTGTGGGCCGAAGGGCTTGTACTGTGCTGTACTGTCCTGTGTACCATAAGATGGTGATTAGGTATATATAGGGTTAGCTATAATGCATCTGTCAGAATGAGACTGCCTGTTATATTCCGTCTTGTTCCATTCCATTACATTTCTGTGCTCAAATTTGGTCAATATGTCTACATCTTAATCCATGCTGAAGGGTATGAAGACCCGCACTCAATAAGGGACAGCAAATGTTCATTAGATCAGTCCCGGGGATGGGCGTTGTCAACGTTTCATGAGAGTTTGAGTAAATTAGGCCCATATTGTCTGGATTCTGGAATAACGAGGGATGAACGAGAGACCAAACACACAAGATTCTGAAGGGCCTGACAAGGTAGATGCTAAAACGTTGTTTCTGCTGGTCAAGGAATCTAAGATAGTGGGGAGGCAGTGGGGGATTGGAAGAGTCTCAATAAATGGTTGATCATTTCAGACTGAAATAAGGAGAAGCCTCTTCATAAACGTCGTGGAATTTATGGAATTTGGATGGTGCATTCTTGAACATATATAAGGTTGACTTTGGCAGATTTTGGTCTCGCAAGGAGTGTAGGAAGCTGGAAGGAAAATGTAATTCAAGCCCAAAGGTTGGCTGTGACTGTACTGAATGGCGAAACAGGATCAACAGACCAATTGGCCTCTGCCTGTTACTATTTCTTGATATTTCTGAGTTAATCTCATCATTTTGTGTTGCAATTGTTGTGTGAGTTTTGGCTGACTATTATGAGGAATTTACAGCACATGTGTGCTGAAACACGTTTGAGTTATAGATAGGTTCATATAATTTTTAGGTTGCGGATTTCAAATTAGTGGCAAATGGGTGTTGGTTACTTCTGTGAAGTGATTTTTTCTTAAGAACTGGCCAGAGTGTCCTTCTGGAACCATATCTTAATCCAGTATGTGTCAGAGAGCAAGAGACTACACGTCCCCTGGACATTTGATAGAAAATTGTTGATAATGTGTGGGAAGTTACAGCATAAAGTGGGGAAGGATAAAAGTTGAAAGGCATTAACTCACTTTTGATTTAGAATACAAAAGAATTGATCATTGCTTAGAAAAGTTGGAGACTCAAAGCTTTTAGGGCAGTTTTTTTTTGGAGGAGATCTGACTGGGGTCAAAAGAAAATATGTATTTTTTTTTCTCTTAGAAAGGAGGATAAGACAGTTACCTGGAGCAAGAGTATTTGGTCAGAAATTGGCAGATAATTAAAAGACTCAGAAAGTCTAGGTTTCCAGTTTAGTGAGTATTCATTTAAGAAGATTTTACAGTTTACGAGACAGAACTTGAGAGATGTTGTCACATCATACCTAAAGATTTGATACTGAAGGGTCATTTCTCTTCAGTTGACTTGCTGTAATGTTGGGGAATAGATGACACTTTATTCTGCTATGTGTTCAACAGCTTTCAAATCTGTATTGTAGTTTCAGATTTTGATTCAGATTCTACGTTTTCTTCTTTTATGTGATAAGCATCTTATTTGTGATTAAAGAAAACTTTCTTGATGTATTTCATAGTGAGAGAGAGAATAGTCACCAAGGTAAAGTGTTCTATTGTGCTCTTCGATGAGTACCAACATTGAGGGAGAGGATAAAGCTCCTAATCAGCCTATTTAGAGATGGCATGACATGACTCTGGAGTGGGTAGGGCTTGAACCCAGGTCTCTTGGCTTAGACTTAGGGATATTACCACTGCAACACAAGAACCCCCTAGAGAATGAAGCTAATTGTGTGAGGCAGAAACCAAAATGCACTGCTTTTCTTTATGGAAAGAGTTTATTCACTTCCCTAGTCTCACACCTCAGTATCACAGCCATTCCCCACGAGACGTGCTCAAACATAATTAATATCCACCACCACTTGTTTCATTTACAGTTACATTAACAGGCCTTAATAGTGCAATGGACCACACAGAAAGAGACTGAATTTGTCCCACTTTGTTGAGAAGCAGCTGAAGAAGTCAGTGTTTCATGGGTCTCATTTCATCTGTTGTTACTCTGGCCATCGGCTGTTCATAGTCCATAAACTACTGATTCACCAATGTCATTGCAGTGCCATTTGCCTTGGACACCAGCACAGTTAAAGTGACGGTGAATCACTTCCCATTGGTTTCAGAAGAATCAGTCGCTGACTTTACCATTGCCTGTTATGCACCACAACCCATAAACAATTCCATGGCAAATGTTAACTCACAACATTTATAGAGCCTTACGACTCAGAATGAGACCATTCTGCATGAGTTCTTTCCACTTAGTCCCACTCCCCCTAATGCTTTCCCTTTTTTTCAGTGAGTGAGGTATAAAATAGGCACCATGCCTGTCCATCCTTGCCCCCAGCACTGCAACTTTATTAGTCTTACTAAAGCCGTCTGGTAGCCATGGGCCATCTGAAAATCTTAAATTGCTAATTAATGGGACTTAAGGGCCTTATCCCACTGCTGCTGGGACTTCATCAAGAGCAGAACAGACCCATGCAAAGTTTCTAGCCTTGCAGCTTTCGCTGGGTGTGTATGTGAAGGGAAAGGTTTGGGGCACGACCCCTCAGAAGTCATCCCCTTAAAGTCTTCCACATCCTGTACTTTACTGTCCCTCGCCACCGAAACCCTGCCCCATTTACCCATAAATCCATGGCACCCCAAAGTTGGGGACTGGCACCAATCCCCTCAGTGGCCACCATCCCTGGTGGCGCTATTGGGACCAGAAAGCTGGAAGCTAGCAGGTCAGCCATTGTTTCCCAGAGGCAAGTCTTCCTCTCTGGCTGAGGACAGCTGTGAAATGGTTGCAGGCTAGGTCAGCAGAATGCATCCTCACTATTTCCTCCTGGGCACTGCAAAATCCAAACCATGTCCCAAGGTTCTACTTCTGCAAAGATAACATTCACATTTTCTACTCACTTTACCAAGCCTGCTTACCTTTATCATTTTGCAGGTTATTAAACTGCAAAAGCACTCATTGAACTGACTGAAATGCAGAGAATTAATCCTACCTCTCGAGTGTTCATGGCATTGGATGCGAGTACACAAAGCTAAAAACTGGCTATAGTCCTGCCTCATGTGATTGCACTATAGATGTTTGAACATGAGCAAATCTCACTGTACTTCTGGAGGTGCTGTATATGCACCTCTGTTGCCCAGATACCATCCTAGCCTATAAAATACACTCACTTCGATGTGAGATAAACCATGTCTGAAATAAAATATTTGCAATTTTCATTGTATTAATTGCAGCTATTGAATATTATTCGAACTGTGCACCCATGTCAGTAGCATCCTTCGTCAAGCTTCTAATTGTGATGAGTTACAAATTTCAATTCCTACCTCAAAGTTCAGTCATTAAAGGTACAGAAGATGACACGTTCCCTCGTCCTGTTTCCAGAGTGAGATGTTTTTGTTGCATGAGGGATAAAAAATTGTTGAGCATTCTTCAGGACATCAGAATTTGAAGCACATTGTTGTTCTGCACAGATTTAGCACTAGACAATTGTTTAACCCATTCCATTGCCTCACACATTCTAAATCACAAAGCCATCAGAACAATGCAGGGGTCTTTAAAACATGAATGGAAATATTACAAGATAATTCCTAATTGAAAATAACATACTCATGAGGACATTTTATTCATCACCATGAAATTACAATGCATGCAAATTAAATATTACTAAATTGAGGGAGTTGATCTTATGGCTTTACCACTGACATTAATTGAGTTTTCACTGAATGGTGAAATATAAATGTATTATTGTAATGTTAAGCAACACAATGCTCGTGTCATCAAATAACTTAAATGACAGGGTAATTCACAATAGGGCCTCAAAATTCCTTGGGGCATAATGCTGGCTGGTAGACAGTCAGTATAGCCAACTTTGTTCACAAACGTCAACATGTGCAAAATGAAAAGATCTCTCTTTGGGCTCCACAACTTTTCTCATCACTTGTCTTCTAAGGGAAAAATGGAATTCCCTCCCTAATAACATTGTAGGTCAACCCACAGCAGGAGGACTGCAGCGGTTCAAGAAGGCAGCTCACTACCAACTTCTCAAAGGCAACTCGGGATGGGCAAGAAATGCTGGTCAGCCAGTGACGCCCACATCCCTCGAAAAATGAATAGAAAATAAAAATAAGATGATCAAAGATGTAACCAGATCTCTTATTTTCCTGGGGGCTGTGTTGGAAAGTTGGCACTGTTGTTTTTCCAGATGCCAGCATGTCCCTAGTTTCTCCTACTAGCCAGTAGCTGGAGTAAACACAAAACTTTCTGTCTAGTTATTTTCCTAATCCACCTGTTATGACACACTTCTGGAGCAGGTGGGACCCAGGCCTCCTGACTCAGAGGAAGGGATACTACCACTTCGCCACCAGAGCCCTAGAAGCTTCCTCTCTATGCTGAATCTCAGGATCTCCCAATTTTTAGTGGTCACGATAGACTCTGACAGAGTCTTAACAAGACGAGGCATTTGCCTGACATATTGGGCAGTGGTTTATTGCATTGTAACAGGAGGTGTATTGAACATTCACGGGTTAAGAATAATTACAATGATAAAGAGTCAGGTATGTCACAATGATCTTCATTGGGACTTCATGCTAGACACATTCCTTCTCTACCCAAAGATACCACCAATTTGGGTGGATTTCAGTACAGCTCACAAGTTATTCTTTCAGAGCCTGTACTTTGCACAAGAAGCACAAGCTAGTGGAACTTTAAAAATATAGTCAAAGTGCAAGGAAGGAAAAATCAAAGTCAATAACTCGATCATTTGAAAGATTGAGTTATGAATGACTGTGCGGAGCAACAGAGCCAACTGACCAAACATTGTGAAAACTGCTGATGCTGGAGCCTGAGATAACACAGTGTGGAGCTGGAGGAACACAGCAGGCCAGGCAACATCAGAGGGGCAAGAAAGCTGACGTTTCAGGTCAGGGCCTTTCTTCAATTCCACATAGTATTAAATAAGCATTGCGTCTTTTGTTGCCATTTCTAACTAGCACAGCAAAAGGGAGACAGACTATACCCTAAGATCTTGTCACCCCAGAAGGGGAAAGGCTCACTGGAACAGGAGCAAAATAAGCAATTAGATTTAACAATCACCAATCTTGCATTCACCTCCGATGATGCATTCCCTTACCAAGCCTCGATGAAATTCATAAGATAGTGAGGGCACTGAAGCAGATTGCCTTTAAGCAATCTACCCCTCCCTGCCTGGTGTACAGATAGGATGTGGCGTGTGTGTGTGTGCGCGTGTGTATCTGTGTTTGTGCGTGTGCGCGCATGAGTGTGTGTGTCAGACTCACTCCCAGTTTCAGGATTAAATCCAGAATTGAGCTCTTTCTCTCATTTCTTTCCCACTCACTCTCTCTCTCCCCACATGTAAGCAAAGTTCACCGTAATAACAGATGACCCTAGGCTGCTTTCTCATTAGAGGAAGAGGGCGATCTGGTGGCGAGTTTAACATAACAGTCATCACAGCTCCGGCAAGGAGGTGAGGCTGAGAAGGTGGGGCCTTCGTAGAGACATCACCAAGGCAATGGTACAGGAATTAAAGCCATGCTGTTGACATCACTCTACATCGCTAACCAGCTAACTAAGCACACCGACCTCCATCATACCCTTTCTTAATCTCACTCTGTCTCTCACTCCCACTCTAAAGCTGTCCTCTGTCAATCTGTACCAGGGGGATGTGAGCATCAAGTCACTTATGATGTCATTTTAAAGGACATTATACAATGCTCACAGTGGCCAAAGCAGAAACCAGCTGATTGAGTCTGTGTTGACTATCTGCACAAACAACAGTCTTTGACCAAAGAGAATAGTTTCTCCTTGTCTGTTCTGTGTGGATCCCTCATTATATATGAGCTCTTGATCGGTTCATAGAATCCCTACAGTGTGGAAGCAGGCCATTCAGCCCATCAAGTTCACACCGAACCTCCGAAGAGCATCCAACCCAGACACCCCCCAATTCTATCCCTGTGACCCTGCATTTCCCATGGCTAACCCACCTAGCCTTCACATCCCTAGACTCTGTGTGCAATTTAGCATTGGCCTAACTAGGTGACTTGCACATCCTTGGAATGAGAGGGGGAAACCCACGCAGACACGGGGAGAATGTGCAAAAACTCCACACAGACAGTTGCCAAGGATGGGATTTAACCTGGGACCTTGGCACTGTGAGGCAGCAGTGCTAACCACTGAGCCGTAGTGCCACCCCCCAGTTCTCCTCTGAACCTTATTTTTAAGGAGGATGGCTTCAACCTCTCGAGTATATCTACGTGACTGAACTCCTCCAGCTCAATCACTGGAGTATTTCGCCTTCAGTGTTCATGACTTTATTTATGAGCACAAAATATGGCTGTTTTTGGCCGTAAAGCCTTTTAATCTCAAGACACAATGAATTAAGAATTAAAACCCATTAATTAATCATATAATCTGAAATAGGTTAACTCGAACTAATCTCCATGCTTTTTCCTATTTGTCAGACCTTTGATGTATTCGTGAGAAACCCAAAAGTTAAATGGACTGGTTTAAAGGTGGTGCATTGAGGAAGGGATTATATGATCAAAGGAACATGTGACGTTATTCAGGAAATTAACAACCAATGAATGCTATTCAGAACAAACAGCTATCAACTTAAATGAGACAAAAACAGTCCGATGTGATTACAATAGGCAACAGCTTCAGTAAACACATTGATGCAGTCAGTATTTTCAAGGACGGTCAGGTAGCTGAGAAGGAAGTTTGCAAGTTTGACTAAAGAACAAAAGGTGGAAA
The DNA here is from genome assembly GCF_030684315.1 of Stegostoma tigrinum. Classification (NCBI taxonomy): domain Eukaryota; kingdom Metazoa; phylum Chordata; class Chondrichthyes; order Orectolobiformes; family Stegostomatidae; genus Stegostoma; species Stegostoma tigrinum. Next base: position 8,740,597 of record NC_081362.1, on the reverse strand, counting down.
ACAAGTAGATCAATGTGGACTTCACAAGCTTCAAAATCTCCCCTCCCCCACTGCATCCCAAAACCAGCCCAGCTCGTCCCCTCCCCCACTGCGTCCCAAAACCAGCCCAGCTCGTCCCCTCCCCCACTGCATCCCAAAACCAGCCCAGTTCGTCCACTTCCCCCACTGCGTCCCAAAACCAGCCCAGCTCATCCCCTCCCCCACTGCATCCCAAAACCAGCCCAGCTCGTCCCCTCCCCCATGCTTCCCCAAACCAGCCCAGCTCATCCCCTCCCCCACTGCATCCCAAAACCAGCCCAGCTCGTCCCCTCCCCCACTGCATCGCAAAAACAGCCCAGCTCGTCCCCTCCCCCACTGCGTCCCAAAACCAGCCCAGCTCGTCCCCTCCCCCACTGCATCCCAAAACCAGCCCAGCTCGTCCCCTCCCCCATGCTTCCCCAAACCAGCCCAGCTCATCCCCTCCCCCACTGCATCCCAAAACCAGCCCAGTTCGTCCACTTCCCCCACTGCGTCCCAAAACCAGCCCAGCTCATCCCCTCCCCCACTGCATCCCAAAACCAGCCCAGCTCGTCCCCTCCCCCATGCTTCCCCAAACCAGCCCAGCTCGTCCCCTCCCCCACTGCATCGCAAAAACAGCCCAGCTCGTCCCCTCCCCCACTGCGTCCCAAAACCAGCCCAGCTCATCCCCTCCCCCACTGCATCCCAAAACCAGCCCAGCTCGTCCCCTCCCCCATGCTTCCCCAAACCAGCCCAGCTCATCCCCTCCCCCACTGCATCCCAAAACCAGCCCAGTTCGTCCACTTCCCCCACTGCGTCCCAAAACCAGCCCAGCTCATCCCCTCCCCCACTGCATCCCAAAACCAGCCCAGCTCGTCCCCTCCCCCATGCTTCCCCAAACCAGCCCAGCTCATCCCCTCCCCCACTGCATCCCAAAACCAGCCCAGCTCGTCCCCTCCCCCACTGCATCGCAAAAACAGCCCAGCTCGTCCCCTCCCCCACTGCGTCCCAAAACCAGCCCAGCTCATCCCCTCCCCCACTGCATCCCAAAACCAGCCCAGCTTGTCCCCTCCCCCATGCTTCCCCAAACCAGCCCAGCTCATCCCCTCCCCCACTGCATCCCAAAACCAGCCCAGTTCGTCCACTTCCCCCACTGCGTCCCAAAACCAGCCCAGCTCGTCCCCTCCCCCACTGCGTCCCAAAACCAGCCCAGCTCGTCCCCTCCCCCACTGCATCCCAAAACCAGCCCAGCTCGTCCCCGCCTCCCTAACCTGTTCTTCCTCTCACCTATCCGCTCCTCCCATCTCAAGCCGCACCTCCATTTCCTACCTACTAACCTCACCCCGCCCCCTTGACCTGTCCATCCTCCCCGGACTGACCTATCCCCTCCCCACCTCCCCACCTATACTCTCCTCTCCACCTATCTTCTCCTCTATCTATCTTCGGTCCGCCTCCCCCTCTCTCCCTATTTATTCCAGTTCCCTCTCCCCATCCCCCTCTCTGATGAAGGGTCTAGGCCCAAAACGTCAGCTTTTGTGCTCCTGAGATGCTGCTTGGCCTGCTGCGTTCATCCAGCCTCACATTTTATTATCTATGATGCATATTTACTGTGTGTGTGTGTGTGTGTGTGTGTGTGTGTGTGTGTGTGTGTGTGTGTGTGTGTGTGTGTGTGTGTGTGTGTGTGTGTGTGTGTGTGGGGTCTGTTAGAGCTGTACAACATGGAAACAGACCTTTCAGCCCACGCCAGTCAAAATACCAACTCAACTAATCCCACCTGCCTGCACTTGGCCCATGTCCATCCAAACTTTCTCATTTATGTACTTATCCAAATGTCTTTTTAAACATTGTACCTCCACCTGCATCCACCACTTCCTCCGGAAGCTCATCCCACATTCAAGCTACCCTCTGTGTAAAACAAAACTTGCCGTTCATGTCTTTTTAAAATTTTTCTCCTCTCAACTTAAAAATATGCCCCCCCCCCATCTTGGAATCCCTCGCCCAAGGGAAATGACACCTGCCATTCACTTCATCTATGGCCCTCATGATTTTATAAACCTCTATTAGATCACACTCCAGTAAAAAAATTCCCAGCCTATCTTTGTAACTCAAACTCTCCATTCCCAGCAACATGCTGGTAAATTTAACATTGGTCTGACAGAAGATTGATACTTGATCCACACTTTCTATGAATAACAAGTCCTTGGATGGGACTTGAACCCACAGCTTCAGGGCTCGAGGTAGAAGTCACTATCCACTGCATCACAAAACGTCTCCTTGTGTTATTTGGTTAGGCTGTGGCATGCACTGCTTAAGTGTGTGATAGAGATTCAATCATGGCTTTGAAAAGGAAGCAACTACAAAGAGATTTCACTGGGGTTTGGGGAAAGGGTGCAGGAACAGAGAAGGCAGAGTTACCATGGCAGAGAGTCAGCACTTGTGCAGCTGGCTGAATGGCCTCCTTCCCCCATCGTAGCCACTTTGAGAGCATTTGTTTTTACTGATGTAATCATCAAATGATTTAAAGCTCATTTGTTGTCAACAAAGCAGCACCTTGTTTGGTGACAATGATTAAAGCCTCATGGTAGGACAGCACATCTGGGTTCGATCTGGGTCTGATTCCAGGCTCAGGTGACTGTCAGTGTGGAGTTTCCATATTCTCCCTGTGTCTGTGTGGGCTTCCTCTGGTTGCTCCGGTTTTCTCCCACAGTCCAAAGATGTGCAGGTTAGGGTGGATCGCCCATAGGGTCCAGGGATGTGCAGGCCGGGTGGGTTAGCGATAGGAAATGCAGCGATAGGGTTAGGATGCTGCTCAGAAAGCGCTGTGTTGGCTCATTGGGCTGAATGGCTGCTCCTGGGGATTCTGTGATTTTACTCTACAACACTACAGAGGCTTCTGTTGCAAGTTAATAACATAAAACAATCCTTGCAGTTTCATTGACATTGCTGTGCCAACAGATGGCACCCAAGTAATTCAGAATCACATTTGTCAACCTCTTAAGGCCTTTCTGTTTAGGGATCAAAGCATTGACTTAAATTTTGCAGCCGTTAAGGTTAAAAAACAACACTTCGCTAACTGTGTTTGAACTTCGACTGCACTTGCACGTGCTATTAATGCTTAATAGGCTCTGAGCTTCATCTGAGGCAGTGAGACAGCTGTCATGTAACTTGCAGAGCCATAATGAAATAATTCAGCATGGTCTGGTTAGCTATTTGAAACGATTATCTTGTTGTAATCCCGTTTAAAGTAATTAGAGTTTTTGATACATTTTAGGGATGTGTTTGAAATCACTGTTTCAAAGTACTATATTATGCAAAGCTATTTACCGTGATTGTGTGGCTTTTCTAGAAAAGATGATTAATATTGTGTGTTTTCAGTCAATTTCTATGATGTTTCTATTGTAAATATTATTTTCATTCTCCCCATTTTGCTGCAGTATTTGCAAGACATTGAGGCAGAATACTCTGAAAAAAATGTTGCACTTGAGTAATCCCCCCAGAGCCCTGTGTGTTACTTTCCCTGTAAGTACAGACTAAGACAAAAAAATCATTGTGCACACAATTCAATCATTGCTCCTTTTTTTTAAAAAAAGAGAAATTATTGGTTCATCAGTTTGTCTTCAAAATTATTATGTCTGATCTCTGTAGCACTCATGAGAATAACGTGGTGTTGCTTTACTGTATCCCAAAATTGTTTGTATGATTCAATGAGAAACATTAATGATTTGTTATTGCCAGTGCCATTAGCCTGAAGGGGACGTTTCAGGGAACAGGAAGTCCAGTGCAGTCTGCTTAGCAATAGAAAATAGTAATAATTCAGGGTTGGCTAAGTTGCAGTGTTGCAAATGGGCGTGATCTGACAGAGCCACCAATGAGAGTGATCGGGTTGCCTTAGTAACTTGCTTGTCCCCTGATATTGTTAGGGCTAGTTCAATTACAGGCTGTGGTGTCTTGCTTTACGAGAAGCTTGTTTTGTGGTACCAGTTTAAGAATACACTTTGCAGCTAGGCGTTCAGACAGGAAGACGAGTCAGATTGTCAATTCATACAAGTTGGGGAATATTTGCGAGCGTTAGAATTGTGGAAGGGGAGGCTTTGTTATAGAAATCACTTATTCGGGGACAGGAGGCAAAGTTTTATCTTCTTAATGTGCGTGTTATAAATTAGTTAATGATTGGCTGGGGACTTAACGATACACATTTCTGAAATTGAAGGTGTGTAATAATTTAGAACAGCAATGTCTTTAGTGTGAGAGGCAATATTCTCTTTGCTCTGGGGCTCAGGTTTGCAGAAAGAATGTTTTTTTGTTGTTTTTGCACCAGTAGAGGCAGCATATTTTGGAATCTTATGCTGCATGCCCATTGATTTACAGTTTTATGATAGAGTGCACTCTACTGTAATATGAAAGATATGTGTATGTACTCCAGGCTTTTAATGGCCTTTTTTATCTCTCTCAAGTCTCTCTACAGCTGATACAAAGCCCTAAGGGGAGATTTAGGCGTTATTATTCTCTTGGCTTTTAAAATAATAGTTTTGCCTGTGGCCGACGATATGACACAATCTGGAACACATTCAGGAGGGTACAATTGTTCATGTAAAGTGACAGTATTGCAAAGAAATACAATGGAAAAAATCAGGCTTCTGTTGTAGACAAGGAGGTGGTGGTGTGCATAACAAACAGTAGCAATATAGGCTGAAAGGTATTACTTAACACAGAGAATCATCAGAGAGGGACTTGAGGTACATTGGGATAGATTTCTGAAACCAACCACACAGCATTCAACAGCAGTGCAGAGAACAAGCAGAATAATGGAACCATCTGGCTAATCTGGAGAAGTGAGAGAAATTGTACAGAGCGCCGATATGATTCCACATGTATAATTATAGTCATCATATCATGACAAAATCATATTGAGAAAAAGGCAAAAAATAATAATTGATACCCACGATGAAGCTTCCAAGCTATGACGAGAGAATAAGTTGAGAGTGTTTGAAACTCTTTAAAATTGTAAAGACTAAAAGCAATGGCACTGAAAATTCCACACAGTTTGTAGCAGTTTCCTGGTACAACTGCAACAGAATTCTAGATAACAAGTGTGGAGCTGGATGAACGCAGCAGGCCAAGCAGCATCTCAGGATTTGTGATCTGGCATCTGAAGTGCAGTTGAAAGCTCCTACGAAAGGAGCAGGAGTAGGCCACTCAAACCATCAAACCGCACCATTCAGTAGGATTATAAGTGAGCTGATGGTGACCTTATTTTCACTTTCCAAATCGCTCCCATCAAAGACTTTGCCTTGACTCACATGTCAATCAGAACGCTGCCTAACTCAGGATTGAATATACTGTTGGCTGTGGAAGAGAATTCTCCTCACCTCCTCCTTAAATGGGAGACTCTTTATCTTTTGATTGTGCCCACCTAGTTCCAGATTCCCCCATGAGAGAAACATCCTAGCAGCGTCTACCCAGTTGAGCCCCCTCAGAATCTTTATATTTAGCAAAGACTCCACTCCAAGCCTGAGAGAACAGGGCAGTGAAGTTGCAAAGTGAAGTATTTTTGAAATTCATACTGTTGAATTTCAAAAGAAACCCTGTACTTGTATGCCCTCACGTAACTATTACAAATAAATTTGTCAGAGGTAGTAAGTACTGCAGATGCAGGAGTCAGAGAAAACACTGTGTGGAGCTCGGAGCATAGCAAGAAAGTTGGTGTTTTGGGCTGGGACCCTTCAGAAAATCTTTCTGAAGAAGAGTCCCAACCCAAAATGTCAACTTTTCTGCTCCTCTGAAGCTGCCTGACCTGCCGTGTTCCTCCAGCTCCACACTGTGTTATCTTTAAATCAACTTGTAACTCAGTAGACTGGAAAAAACAATATGGTTTATTCAGTACAGTTAGACACCCCACTTGTGAATGGTCTCCTCTCAACTGACCCCAAGCATTAGAAGAGTGACCTGTCTATTAGGAATCAAAACAAGGTCAGCTGATCCACACTAGTGCAGGCTTTTCAACAAAAAGGGCCCTCTTATGGCACCTTGGCAGCATCTCTACCCCTGGACTGAAAGACCCAGGTTCAAGTCCTACCTGCTCAAGAGGCATATAATAGCATCTTTGAACATGTTGGTTAGGAAGAATAGATAAACGCTTTCGTGGTTCAATGGTAATGTCCCAACCCCTGGACCTGGAGGCCCGGGTTTAAGCCCCAGAGGTGTCTTGCAACAGGTTGATTTAGGAAAAAAAATGGGTTAAATACTTTTTAAAAAGCTCCAAACTGTGACAAACATTTTTCTAAGAATTTTCTAAGAAAACTTCTGAGAAGTTTTTTTTAAATCTCTAATTCAAAATTGTCGGCATGGTTGTCAGTGAATGGGGGTCTGTCTCTTCCAGAATAATATCAATGGTTTAATTGAGAGAGCAGAAAAGTGGCAAATCGATTTCTGTGTGGGTGTGTGCAAGATGAATGTATTTGTCCAGGCCAAGGCAAAGCAATGAATAACCCCATAAACAGGAGATTATTGAGAGAGGCACAAGAAGTGAGAGATCTTGAAGTGAATGTCCACATGTCATTGAAAGTGGCAAGATAGTTAGGGAAGGTGACAAAGAAAGCTCCTGAAATGCTTTCTTTATTGGATGAGGCACAGACTACATAGTGATGGAGCATTGTGGAACTGCACCAAATGTTAGTTAGGCCACAGCCTAAGGTAGTGTATATTTCTTTGGTTATTCGTTCATCGGATGTGGGTATCAATGGCAAGGCCAGCATTTGTTGTCTGTCCCTAATTTCCCTTAAGTTCGGGCCATTAATAGAGGACAGCCAGAAGGCAATCACATTGCTGCGGTTTAGAGTCATTTGTAATTGGCCAGACTGGGTAAGGACGGGCAGATGTCATTGCCTAAAGGACATTAGTGGAATAGTTAGGTCCTGTATGACAATCAACTGTGGTTACATGGTCACCATTAGGATCGCTTTTCAATTCCAAATTTCATGGAGGAATTTGAATCCACATCACCAAAATGTTAGCCTGAAATTCTGGATGATCAGTCCCTTGTCACTTCACACCAGTGTTGAGAGCCCTTTGGAATTCCCTCCCTTAAATGGCAATAGATGCATAATCTTTGAATATTTTTATGACCGAGGTAGATAGATTCTTAATTACCAAGGAGATGAAATGTTACTGGGGCTTCTCAGGAATGTAGAGTTGAGGTTAAAATCAGACCACCCATGATTATACTGAACGATGGATCAGGCTTGAAGGGCTGAGTGGTCTCTTGCTGTTCTTTGTTTCTATGTTCTTAAGTTCGTATCAATATGATTTCTTCAAGTTACATGATGATCCTATGAATGTGTGAGGTATGATTTGCCTTTTATAAATCCATGTTACCGTGGAGAAATTTCCTTTATCCTTATTAAATGCTCTTGAATGGCTCCCTTAGTACTCGGCAAGTCTTTTTCCAGTCAAGATGCCTAATTGGTCACCCCATAATTCTGAGGACTTGTTTCTGACCTCTTAATTAAAAGCAGTAAAGTTCTGCAAGTAGAGAAAAGAAAGCTTTCAGAAAAGATGAACTGTTTACTTACAGCTCTCCAATGTCAGGAATTTTATTGCATTTCATTCATCTGTTATCTACGTCCGCAAAAACAAATTGATGCTTACATTTCGGTAGGTCTGATATATTCCATCCCGGGATGCAGGTTTCAGTGGCATTTATTCTCCATCCCAAGATTCCTTGGAATGAGTGATGGTGAGCTGGCTGTTAGAAACCTTCCAGTTCATCTGGTGCGGGTATATTCCCAAAAATGCTGTTGGGATTCCAGGATTTTGATGCAGCAGTGATGAAAGAATGGAGACAATTGTCCAAGTCAGAATGGTGTGTGTTGATGAGAAGGGATGAGGGGAACCTTGCAGAATAGAAAGGAGGTCAAATAGTCAAGTCTTTAAGTTACAAAGGCAAAGCTTCTGAGCAAGTGAATTGAGATGGGTAGAGCCAGCCATATTACAGAGGTGGCAGTAGGTGGTCTCAGTGATGGAATGGGGAGGGGATCAGAAGCGTATCTTATTGGGTCTTTGAGGATCTTAGAGATAAATAACTGATGTCCTCCTGTGTCTGCTGCCCTTGAACTTCAAGGTGGTTGAGGTTGTAGGTTTGGAAGATGCTGTCAAATTATCACCGAGGTCTACGCTTTGGGCTCAATGTGCGCTGCTGAGTTACTGCTGGCCATACATCCTTCTTTTGTTATTTTTCTTTCACTATTTCCCCATCCTTCCCATCCCCCTGGCTCCTGTTTCCCTCCACATTCTTTTTCATAGAATCCCTACAGTGTGAAAGTAGGTGATTCAGCCCATCAAGCCCACTCCGATCCTTTGGAGAGCATCCTGCCCAGACCCAACCCCTCCCTGCATTCCCCCCAGACACGATGGGCAATTTAGCATGGCCATTCCAGCTAACCTGCACGTTTTTGGACTGTGGGAGCAAACCCACACAGACATGGGGAGAATGTGCAGACTCCACGCAGACAGTTGCCTGAGGCTGGAATTGAACCCAGAACCCTGGCACCGTGAGGCAGCAGTGCTAACTACTGAGCCACCATGTCACCTTACAGTTGGCGAAGGCCTGTGTTTTGGCCTAACATTGGATCCCTGGTCAGCTTTCATAAGCACTCTGACTGCGGTCACCCTCCCTGATCCATAGAAAGTCACAACAATGCTCCAGGTTAAGCACCTAGACTTCCTTCACCCCAGCTGGGAAACTGAACTCCTCCCAGAGAGAGACTCCTCCAGCGGAATCACTTCCCACTGCTGCAGCTTCACTTCTTGAGCTCCTGACTTGTGTTTGTCATCCAACTGGTACCTGTGGGTAATGTCATCTGCAGAATGTCTCTGCTTTTAAATAAGAAATCAGAACCCAGACCCTGAAAACCATGTGCCTCCCAATTATGCATCTCAAGTAAGGAAAATAGTGGCTGATCATTAAGAGAGCAGTTCAAAAGATGAATGTAAATGAAACATTTCCATGGTAACACAGATTCATAAGGTCAACAACTTCCACTTGGCTGAACCTCATCAGTATCTCACTCATCCCATCCACAACTATAACTTGTCTGTATGCATGTTCAGTACACAATCCCAAATAAACCAGAATTGCCTCCAAATAAACATTGGAAGGATTGTCCTTCAGTCTTTGGCCAAAACATTTTTCATTGTGGACTGAATCCATCTGCTTCCCTTACTATCATTTCAGGCTGAACCAGCATCCCAAAACCAGCCCAGTTCTTCCCCTCCCCCCACTGCATCACAAAACTGGCCCAGCTCATTCCCTCCCCCCACTGCATCCCAAAACCAGCCCAGCCTGTCTCCGCTTCCCTAACCTGTTCTTCCTCTCACCTATCCCTTCCTCCCACCTCAAGCCACACCTCCATTTCCTACCTACCACCTCACCCCGCCTCCGTGACCTGTCCGTCTTCCCTGGACTGACCTATCCCCTCCCTACCCTCCTCACCTATACTGTCCTCTCTACCTATACTGTCCTCTCTACCTATCTTCTTTTCTCTCCATCTTCAGTCCGCCTCCCCCTCTCTCCCTATTTATTCCAGTTCCCTCTCCCCATCCCCCTCTCTGATGAAGGGTCTAGGCCCAAAACGTCAGCTTTTGTGCTCCTGAGATGCTGCTTGGCCTGCTGTGTTCATCCAGCTCCACACTTTGTTATCTTGGATTCTCCAGCATCTGCAGTTCCCATTATCACGTTCACAGTTTTGCTCCTGTTTGACCCCAGGCTAAGCTTCTGACCCCTACCCACTCTGTCATAATAACAGTTTACTTCCACCTTCATAATATAGCTGTCTCTATCTGTCTCAATGCAGAAATTCAGCTTTTATGACCTCCAGAGTCAACTTCACAGCCCTTCTAACCCGTAGCTATTCCTCCATCGAAATTCTGTTGCCTGTTTCTTAATCTGCACCAAGTCAATACCCTTGCAATCACAGACATAAATTGGCTCCTGGCCTGGAAATGCCTCAAATTTAAAAATTCCCACAATAACCCTGCCCTATCACTTGTCACCTGTCCAGAAGTTGCTGGAAAAGCTCAGTAGATCTGGCAGCATCCATAAAGAAAAAAATCAGAGCTAGCTTTTCAGGCCCAGTGACCCTTCCTCAGACCTCCTGAAATGTGCATGTTGTCTATGGAAGGTTGCACAGGCTTGGCTTGTATCCGCTGGACTTTGGAAGAATAAGTGGAAAGCTGATTGAAACTTAGAAAATCCGGGGCAGATCTTTACAAGGTAGGTGGAAAGAATAGTTCCATTTGCAGGAAGATCCGTAACAAGGGTTCACTGTTTGAAAATGAGGAGCGACCCACTTAAGGCAGAGATAGGGAGAATTTTCTTTCCTCACAGAGTTTCGTGAGTCTTTGAAACTCTCTTCCTCCAAAGACGATGGAAGCAGAATCTGTTAGTATTGTTAATGCAGGGCTAGTGGGATTCTCGATAGGCAGGAGGCTAAAAGTAGATGGGAAAATGGAATAATCAGATCAGCCGCCATCTTATTGAATGATGGAACAGGGTTTTGAGTGGCATATTCCTGCTCCTAGTTCTCTAATTTCTCTGCTTCTTTTGAAACGTTTTTTGCAGTCAAATTCTTTGACCTACAGGTTTTTGTTCATTTGTCCTGTTGTCGCTGTTTGTGGCAAGGTGCCAATGTTTGTCATTGATTGCCATTTTAAAGAAGGTAATTAATGTCCGTCATCCCAACCTGTCACTTATTTCACAGGCTTTAGCAGTTCTATTTCACATTACTGACTGCTTCTTAAAAGTATGCCAGACAGCTAGTTTAACACAACACGTTAGCTAATTATTAACTGTCTATTGACAGTGTGATTAGCGAACAAATCAACTTGTTTCAAGTGTGTCCTCAAATACTTCTTTGAAAACAATAATAAGTTGTGCAGTGAGCAGGCAATCAGAGCCGATACAGTTTGCCACAGTTTTTGTTTGGAATTCCTTCCAGAATTTCTAGGCCAGTACAAGATAAAGATAAACCAGTTTCTTGGATATGCAGTACAAAAAAAAACCAAAACTGATACTTAAATATCCATAATCAATTATTTTAAAATGAGTAATTATTCCAACAAATCACACTGTATTCTGCAATCTTCCCTTTGTTGTATTCATCTCTGAAATGTGGGTGTCACTGGCAGGGCCGGTATTGTTGCCCATCTCTCATTCCCCTTGAGAGCTTCTGCAGTCCGTTTATGAATCTTAAAGCAGTGTCACGGTGCATGGATTACATACAGTCTGATAAGCATTGCACTATTTCTGTGCAGCCACTTAGACACACCATAAAATATATTGCTGAGCTTACAACAACTTGTTATGGTCCAAAGGCCAACATTAAGCCCCGTTAAAATGGCTGGTCAATGTTTCTCACTTAGTTCTTGCTGTGCAGCTGAATCTGAGCAGAATGAAGCTGGTTTTGCTGTACTGCGCTCCCAGTGGGTCGTTTCTCCCACTGAGAAGGCATTTGGAAAATTACAGGAATCCTGCCTTCAATTGTCTCTGCCATTGAACAGAAAAACATGAGGAGCTCATCCCTAGTGTGGTCCCAGAGGCTCATGATTCCCATTTGTGAAATCAGACCCCTGGTGCTATTTTCTAAAGGATGAACATTGCGTGTCCTGTTGTAAAATTTCAGTCAACACAAGATTAGTAATAAGGTGTGGTTTCCAGTTATTTACTGAAGACCCGTCATTTTCAGCTGACTGCTGCGACTGACCACCTCTTTCTAGTGAAGAGATCCTGCTGCTGTGCTGTGCCAGGAGCAGCTGGGTCAGGCATCCAGACTCAGCACACCAACTATGCAGCAAAATTAAAATATTATTCAAAGGCTCCGTGAGCTTTACAGGGAACTAAGCAAGCAGATTGTTAGCTTTGTAAGTAGGTCGCACATTGTGTTGAGCAATCTTGCTTTGTCCTCAGCCATCTGGTAGCATGAATCAATGTCAGACAGATGAAAATATCTCCAAGAAGGTGACCTTGAGAAGTGTGCTGGTCCAGTGAGCTTAGACCACAAGAGCTTTATCTGCCTCTGCAGGTATATTTTAAAGAGAATTCTGGGAACACGGTACACGTCAGGTATTGTATGATTAAATCCATTCAGCTCCTGTCTTACTTAAGGCAACCGCGTTGCACTCAGAAATCCAATGTCATAAATTATATCCTACCCTAACCTGCCAAGGCAGTTATGTCACGCTTAAATTAATCACTTGGAAAGGGAAACTTGCATTTAGAAAATATCACATCTGACAAAGATGTGTGAAAGAATTTTTTGTATGTTAATTTTAATTGCACTTGTACAAGAGTGAATCATCAAATCCACACATCATAAAACAGCATAGAACTGCTCTTAATTAAAAGTACTTTTCTGAAGCCTTTATTTTAGTTTTGTGAATGACAATGGGTCTTTGAAAAATGCAGCTTGCTACAAATTAAAAGGAAATACTAGCTATAGTTGCTATGTAGAGATGTGAAGGCAGCATTAGAGATAAGCAGAAGGCTTTGAAAACACCCTAAGAATCTACGGATGGGGGATTTATATATATAAAACAAAAATATATATGTTATGTGAGGGCAGGTTGTGGTATCTTCCTCAGCTACCATTGTTGGCACCTCATGGTCCCTCTGCCATTGTGTGGCATTGGGTGAAAGCTGTTTGAGGTAGTTCACAGCCACCAGTCCTCCTTTGTCTAGACTGTGTGTGGATCCTATCAAATGATTGGTGGACTGTAGAATCTTAATGGTATTTTATATTGTGCTGCATTGTCATTTAGCTTGTGTACAGATGGACTTGCAAATGGACACTAGAATGGAACCCAGGGATTGCTTGTACAGTTCGGAGGGCTAAAGGGGTCAAAGATTGTGGAGAGGAAAAGGGGGACAGGACACTGAGTCAGTCATGGCTCATATTGAATGGCAGAGCAAGCAGGAAGGGCCAAATAGCTTACTCCTGCACCTATTTTGTATATTTCAATGCTTAAGATGATGTATTGTCAAACTGAGTTAAATTTAATGACAGTACTGGTTAGGCATAATTACCAAGGGCTCTCAGGAGGTGTATGCTTCTGACAATGGCTCATATAGAACTTTTATTGAGTGGAGCTAATGCAACTTCAATGTTAACTCTTTGAGGACCATTACCCCTGCAGAACGCAGGCAACCAGAGAAGTCCAGAAAAACAGTGAGAGTCAGGTTACAAGGTTCACCCAAAGCAACAATTAAGCATTTTTTAATTTCCAAAAATATTTAGATGTTCATAAAGGTTTGATGTTATTATAAGTCGCAGTAGGGGAGAAAAAGCCCCGAGTATTAAAGTGTTAAGCACTAAACTTTCTTTTGTACATTTCCTATGCAGTCATAAATTTCTGTGCCTGGCTCTGTTCAATCACCCAATGTAAGAAGACAAACGACACCTAGTTATATTCCAGCAGATTTATTTGAAATCATACTCTCCCTGCACCTGATGAAGGGGCTGCACTCTGAAAGCTTGTAATTTCAATTAAACCTGTTAGGACTACAACCAGGTGTCACTTGACTTCTGACTTTGTCTCCCCCAGTCCAACACTGGCTCCTCCAAATCATAATCACCCTACGATCTGTATGCTCTTGTATGTCATGATCTGCCTATAGCGCATCCACAACAAAACTTTTCATTGTACTTAGTAACATGTGACAACAATAAATTAAATCAAAAGATCATCTTACTTTCAATGGCCCTGATGAAATTATGCAGGGATTCTGAAGAATTCAGAAGTGGAAAACATAACCCTAGCTTTAGTCATGAAACACACTCAGTAAACTATAGACCGTAACTTTAAACATCACAAGAGTATGTTATTATCATTATAATTAATAGTAAATTTTCTTAAATTACATGTCCCAGGAACATTATGTATACAGATTACAATACAACATTTGCCTTAGTAGTTATGTTGAGATGTATAATAGCTGAAGGACACTTTAAAAGGTAAACCCTCAATGGCTTAAGCAGATAGGAACGTAGCTAGACAAATTTGTGTTGTTCAGCAACCCCACAACAAATGGGTGGAATTTTTGATCCCGGGGTGGTGAGGTAGAAGGCAAGAATGGGATATCATAAGTTGGGGTGGAGTGTTAGCTACCTGAACACCACAGCCTTTTTACCACCCCCTACCCTTGGAATTAAGATTGGGGCAGCAAGGACACTGGTTGAACTTCCTATCTCTTCACCATGTAAGACCCTTAAGTGACATATTAAGACAACATTTGGGCCTGTTCCCGCCTCTGCTGGAATTACCTTGTCCGTAAGCAAGAAAAGTGTGAGTTGCCTAAAAATATGGGCTTATGAGGGTTCAACCAAAGGCACTCAGCAACTGATCAAAATCATGGACATCCTCCAAGAGCCACAACCATACCCTTCCTTCTGACCCTAAGCTCCCCATCCCCTTCTCCGCACAATCCTTAGAAGATGAAGCATTGGTCTCTTTCCAACTCCACAGCACCAGTGGAAGATTCCAACTTCCATGTGCTTTTCCTGGGGAAATTGAGAATAATGAATGTTATCAGTAATCCAGATAAAAGGCTCGTAAATCTGTCAATCATGCAGCAGATAGTCCATCGTCTCTCATGAGAGAAAGTACACATGACCATGTGGAATGTGCTATCGGTGCTCATTTAAAGGACCAGGCAACATAGATATTAGTAGCCAGTTTCAGCTTAATGATCTAATGGGATTCTTTCAGCATGTAACTAAATTAGCAGATGAGGGCTGTTTAGTGGATGTTAGCATAAATTCATGGTTCCTCTATCCCTGGCAGCAAAGTCCAAAGGGAGTATACAGTATAGGAAGGATATTATTAATTTGGAAAGGCTTCAGAAAAGATTTTAAAAGATGTTACTGAGGCTGAAGGGTTTTAGTTACGAGGAGAGGCTGGATAAGCTGGAGTCTTTTTCTCTGGAATATAGGAGGTTGTGGGGTGGGCTTAGAGAGGTTTATAAAACCATGAGGGGCATAGATAAGATGAATATCAATGCTCTTTTCCACAGGCATATGGAGTTTAAAACTCAAGGTCATAATTTTAAGGTGAGAGGAGAAAAAAGGACCTGAGTGGCAACTTTTTCTCGCAGGGAGTGGTTCGTATATGGAAGGAATTGCCAGAGGAAGTGATAAATGTAGGTACAATTGCAACTTTTCAAAGAAATTTGGATAGGAAAGGTTTAGAGGGACAAGGGCTAAAGGCAGGCCAATGGGACTAGTTTAGTTTGGGAAACTTGGTTGACATGGACTCGTTGGACCGAAGGCTCTGTTTCCGTGTTGTATGTCCCTAGGTCCTAGAGAAGTAGCTTCAAAAATCTATCACTGATCCAGACTTTCTCCCACAGTGTGAGATTACTTTTGAATAATTTTGTACAGGTGACTATGTACACGGTATTTCAGTTCTCAGAAAGAAAACGATTTAGCTAGTCGATTGGTAGCAGGAAGCACAAGGTGATGTCAAGGGGAGAATGTTTTGACAGCAATCCCCAAGGGGTGGCAGCCTTAATAGACAATTGTAGCAGTCAGAGAAGACAAGGTGGTCACCTGGACTGTATTGTTTCATACACTTGTCAAAAAGGGGACCAAAGGTGACAGAACCAGCTGGTATAGGAAAACAACAGCAGCAGGAAGAGCGTGGAAAACAGCTGCAGGCAGGACAGTCAAAAGAGCAACATGCCCAAAGACTCAGGTGAACACAGAACAAACAGAGTCTTTTAAAAGTGTAAAAGACGTTAAATGGATCAGCTGTGGCCCCCATTTGGCTGTGTCATTGTGCTAGCAGGAAGCCAGGTCCATTTTGAGGGAAGAGTCCTATTAAGTGAATAAACAGCGAGCACAGGAACCTCTCAGCAGTTTGCTGACTTCACACAGGGATGATATTGGGCAACCCGCACGCACGCACGCACGCACGCACACACACACACACACTCCATAGGTCTCCGGGGCGGATAGGTTAGTTCGAGGGCAAGGTGGGGAGTGGCATATGGATGTGACAGCATTCACCTTTGTAAAAGCTGCAGAGAGAAAGTGAAAGACTCCTCTTGCTCCTGGTGCCAGGTGCTAAATGCATTGCTAACCTTCTTGGGGACCTCGTTCTCTTTAACACCTTCAGACTTCAGTGAATCCCACTGTGTGGGTAGGTTGTTGACCCTGAGGTGGTTCTTCTCGGAGAAGAGATGGTTGAGGTGAGATTTGATGGAGTTATTCCAGATCACTGGCATCCCGAGTGGAGTAAAAACAGACAATTGGCGGAAGAGTCGAGAGGACACTAATTCATAAGGTGCTCACATAAAAGCCAAAGATTACCTGAGTAAATAATTTACCATGCAGCGAGTGATGATAAACTGGAATCCATGACCCAAAATAATGGCCTTCAAAGGGAGGATTCGATAATTACGTAGCGGGAAAATACAAATTGCTGGAGTTACAGTGAAAGCCAAGGACAACAGAACCAGCTAAATTATTCATGTAGAGAGTCAACAAGCCCTTTGGTGCTGTAATCATTTTTTACAGTGATTCTATCTTTTGTAATCGGATGAAGCTTGCACATTGGAAACACTGCCCCTCCCCCCCTCCAACATTGGCTCCCTTCTGTACTCCTCCCATTCCTCCCCTGAGCGCAGGTTGCCAAACAGCAAGTCCCTCCAAACAGGGCACAGAGCAGGTAGCAAGCATTAGGTTCCTCACAGTTACTTCCACTCCATCAGCTAACATGTTGAGTGAAGCTGTGGTTACAGAATGACTGCAGAGCAGAAGGAACCTTTTATCCTCATATCCATCCACACAACAATGTACCACTGAGCAGGACATGACACACTCTAGTCAACTGAAGTAATGTAGGAGGAGGCTGACGTATCAAACATCCACAGAACGATATCATTTCCCCAATGATTGCTCACTTGTTAAACACAAAACATAGTAACAGCAGCTCCATGCCACACTAGAGCAACCAATGCCTCCAGCTGGTGTCCAGAGAGTGAAGGCCCGCAAAAGCTGAGGTATCATTGATAACTGTGAGCTTGTGCCAATTGGCTAAAAGTATATAAGGAACGTTCACCATTGCATAGAACTGCAGAGGTTCAAGAAGGCAGTTCACCACCATCTTCTCAAAGGCAACAAAGGATGGGCAATAAATGCCCCTCAGCCAATGACACCCACATCCCACAAACAAATAAAGTAAAACAAAATAGCTGCAGTACAAATGAGTGCTAACTTTTACTCCTGGAAAGGTAGTTGATAATCTTTTTTACAGTCATACATAATCAGACCAGAATTCCATAACTAGCTTCTACTATAGCCCATATGATGTAGGAGCAGCATTAGGCTACTCAGCCCATCAAGTATGTTCCTCCATTCAATTATGGCTGACATGTTTCTCAACCCCATTCTCCTGCTGTCTCCCTGTGACCCTCTGTCCTCTTACCAATCAAGAACCCATCAATTTCTGCCTTGAAAACACTCAATGACTTGGCCTCCACAGCCCTCTACAGCAATGAGTTTGACAGATCATAACCACCCTCTAACTGGAAAAATTTCTCAGATCTAGAACACCGTCTTTTCATTCTGAGGCTGTGCCCTCAGGTCTTCGTCTCTCCCTCTCGTGGAAACGCCCACTCTAGCCAGGCCTCTTAGTATTGCATAAGTTTCAATCAGATCACCCACTCCCCTATCTGTCTCAACTCCATAAAGTACACACCCAGAATCCTCAACTGCTCCTCATATGTTATATGTTTAATAAGTGAGAAATTATTGGAAAAATGGTATTCTTGATTTGCTCTGTTGATGTTTGTGTACTACTATGACTCTCTGAGTCTAAACCAATTCATTGCTAGCTTAGACAAAAGTCCTTGCAAATGCTTCCTCCTACATTTATGAAAGATGTTGTCACTACAAAACCACCAAACTTTAGTTGACTGAAGTGTATCATGTCCTGCTCAGTAGGAGATTGTAGTGCAGATGGATGTGGGACCCTTCTGCCCTGCAGTCATTCTTGGGTTAGCAGGGGCACATGGCCAAACATTAGGCCAAGACCTAATATGTTGTCATGAACCAAAATAGCAAGATAACAAAGTGTGAAGATGGACAAACACAGCAGGCCAAGCAGCACCTCAGGAGCACAAATGCTGACGTTTTGGGCCCAGACCCTTCATCAGACCCTTCAGCATCAGCTTTTCTGAGATGCTGCTTGGCCTGCTGTGTTCATCCAGCTCCACACTTTGTTATCTTGGATTCTCCAGCATCTGCAGTTCCCATTATCTATGAACCAAAATGGCATTTTGTTTGACCTCTAAAGATACCCTGAATCTTTTATTGTTTTGTGAGAAGTGTGCATCCCTAGCAAGCTTGTACTTGTTGCTCATCCTGAAGTGCCTTTGGCTTGGTCAGCCATTTAAGCATGTAGGCCAGACCAGGTAAGGACAACAGTAATTCTGGTGGGTTTTAACAGCGTTAAACAATGGGTTCATGATCATTGTTACTTCAATTTCAGAGTTCTTCATCGAATTTAAATTCCACCAGCTAGTGGGATGGTATTTGAACCCATGTTCCCGATAGTATTTCTCTGAATTTCTCATCCAGAGACATTACCATTATACCAGCAGCTCCTCAGGTTCCCCATTCCTGTTGGATGTCATTAAGTAATTTGAGCCTCGGAATAAGAGAATAGCCTTCTACCTTTTGAGCCGACTCTGCCTTTCAGCATTGGTCCAATTGTGGCTCACGATCCAGACATGAAAATATATCACCCTTTCTTCAGTGTCATTGGTTCAAAATCCTGGAACTCCCTCCCTAATGGCGCTGTGGGTGTATCTACACCAAATAGCATGCAGTGGTTTAAGAATGCAACTCAGAGCCATCTTCTCAAGGGAAATTAGGCATGGGCAGTGAATACCAGCCCAGCCGGGGACACTTACATGCCATGAATGAGCGAAAGTGGAAAAGAAACATTTCCCATTTTACGCTTAACCATTTGTTGCAGGTGTTGTACATTTGGAAGGACTTTTGTCTAAACAAGTGATGAATTGATTTAGAGTCATAGAATCATAGAAGTAGTAGGCAGAAGTATGATAGTATAATGTAGGGAATGCAGGGTAGTTTGAATGATAGTATAATGTGGGTATGCAGGATAGTTTGATAGTATAATGTAGGGTGCGCAGGCTGGTTTGATCTTAGTAGGATAATAGGTTGGCACATTGTGGGCCGAAGGCCTGTCCCGTGTTGTACAGCTCTATGTTCTACACTCTAAGGATACAGCATGAAAACAGACCCTTTGTTCCAAGCCGACCAGATATCCTAAACTGATCTAGTTCCCCATTTGTCAGCATCTGGCCCATATCCCTTTAAACCCTTCCATTTAATGTACCCATCCAGATGCCTTTAAAATGTTGTAATTGTGCCAGCCTCCACCGTTTCCTCTTGGAGTTTGTTCCATGCACACACTACCCTCTGTGTGAAACTGTTGCCCAGTAGGTCCCTTTTAAATCTTTCCCCTCTCGCCTTAAACCTTTGAGCGCCCCCTACCCTGTGAAAAAGATCTTGTTGACTCGTCGTTTGAAAAGTTTTAATACATTCAATATTATAGGCACATTGCGACTAATCGTTTTTCATTTAGATACTGACATAAAACCAACAGAAACTTCAAAATAGGGAGGCATCAAAAACAATGTAGGACCATTAAGAACATTAAGAACAAAGTGCCAGTGAGCTGGGAGAAAAGGAGGGCCTGATTGAACAACTGATTTACAAAGTGCAGGACCGTGCAGCCATTCTAAATTAAACCAAGTTCCTCTTGCAATTAATGATTTAGATATTTTCTCATCAGTCTGGGGACCCCGCAGATGGGGTATGTCTGGGCTTCCAGAAGGTAGCTTTAAAATACCAATAAAAAGAAATTACTCCTCTCAAAGGCTTGTGAATCTGTGGAGATCACTAGCCCAGCATGCGGGGAATGCTGTGACATTGAGTAAATTTAATTAGGAGATAGGTTTTTAATTAGTAATGGGTTGATGGAGAAATGGCAGGCAAATGGAGTTGAGGCCATGAATATATCAAATGCAAGAGCAGGCTTGAAGGGCTGAATGGCCTACACCTGTTGCTAGCTCTTATGTTCGGAGATGTTATTGCGCACCTCAGGGATTGATCTTGGGCCTTCATAGGTCCAGAGGTGGGGAAACTACCCAGATACCACAAGAACATCCTCAAATAGTAGTTTATGAGACTTCTACCTCTTCTATAATGAGCAGACGGTCACTATTAGGTATTTTTAATCAACCTGCTCAGAGATGCAATGACACACCTCTGGAGCAGGTTGGACTTGAACCCTGGGTCTTTTGGGCTAGGGGTAAGGACACTACCATCACAACACAAGCTTCAGTACTGTTTGCGTCATTCACTGAGTGCAACAGGAGTCTTAATTACTTGTATGGAATGTTGTCAGAAGTTAAAGGAAAGGCCAAATTAATGCTCAGATTAGCAATTTTTTTTAGCATCAGATATTACACGCATTCTGATTAAGTGCATTTAAAAGCTACTGTTAATGGGTAGCTATCTTGTTGGACAAATTTCCTTGTAAAATGCAACTCCTTCCTCCAAGTTTTAAACCATAGCTGCTAGAGAATTGTGCTCTGAACATCAGTGTTTGAAAGAAAGCAAATAATCCAAGGTGCAAGTGAACCAACTATCTCTTTAAGTTGAATTGAGGGGTGTCCCAAGAGTGTCAGTTATTAAATACTTAAAGATCTCCTTGAATTCTCCATAACAAAGTAAAAGATAGATTGATCTCACTGCGAGAGAAAAGATGTTGTGAAATTTGAAAGGGTCCAGAAAAGATTTACTAGAATGTTGCCAGGTTGGAGGGTTTGAGCTACAGGGAGAGACTGAACAGGCTGGAGGTATTTTCCCTGGAGTGTCAGAGGCTGAGGGGTGACCTTAGAAATGTTTATAAAATCATGAGGGGCATGGATAGGATGAATATCCGAGGTCTTTTCCCCGGGGTGGAGCGTAAGTTTAAGGTGAGTTGGGAAAGATTTAAAAGGGAGCTAAGGGGCAACTTTTTCACACAGAGGGTTTGGAATCAGCTGCCAGAGGAACTGGTGGAGGCTGGTACAATTACAACATTTAAAATGTATCTGGATGGGTATATGGACAGGAAGTGTTTAGAGGGATATGGGCCATGTGCTGGCAAATGGGACCACATGAAGTTATGATATGTGGTTGGCTGATCATCTCTCTCAGTTCCCTGTTCCTGCTATCTCCCCATACCCAATGATCCCTTTAGCCCTAAGAGCTATATGTAACTCCTTCTTGAAAACATTCAATGTTTTGGCTTCAACTATCTTCTGTAACAGAGAATTGTATTGGCTCACCATTCTCTACGTAAAGAAATTTCTCCTCATCTCAGTCTACCCTGCGTCCTTCAACTGTGACTCCTGGTTCTAGATTCTTCTGGTCATCAGGAGCCTCCTTCCTGCATTTAGCTTGTCCAGTCCTGTTAAAATATTATGGGTTTCTATGAAATCCCCTCCCCCAACCACTGAATATCATTCTAACTGATCCGGTCCCTCTTTCTATATCAGCAGTATAACCCCAGGAATGAGACTGATAAAGCTCCATTGGACTCCCAACACAACTAGAACATCCTTCCCCGGATTACGAGACCAAAATAGCGCACAAGCCTTACTATGGTTTTATAACCATCAGTCTCTTTTCAGTACTTTGCCTGATGTATGAGATTTAGTAGTGGCCATGAGAATCGAGATAGTCAACCTGGACCCTTCCCAGACCGAGGCCAGCACACAGCGTCCGTTACTATTGGTGGTCATAACAAGAAAGAGAAGCCCTGGCGGACTGCCACCGCTCTCTAATCTTTCCCGAGCGTGAGTTTGAGGCCAACTCTCAGAAATTAAGGAGCAAGACAGGAAGCGTTACCCTCAAAAAATAAAATTATTCATCCACCAAAGAATCCATCCTGTAGATTGACCTTTGTGTTTTCTAAATCAGTGCTTCCCAAAAGGGGGTGATCATGACTGCAGACTGGGTCACTATTTGACATTTTGGCGTCGCCAGTTCGTTGGCGCCAAAGACCAATCCTGCTTTTGTTGGTCTTGTCCTCCTAGCCCACTGTTTACTAAAGGCTCCCGACAATGTTCAGGCCTCAAAATGGGCTCACAGTAGGAAAAAGCTGTGGGAAGCACTCGACTAAATTGTGATCTTGCTGCCCGAGGAACTTTTAAATGCATGCGTTGCTGTGCCGCAGCTGATATGTTACGAAAGAAAGGGATTCCTGATGAAGGGTCTAACTCTTGCTCCTCCGATGCCACCTGACCCGATGTGTTCCTCCAGCTCCAAACTGTATCAACTATATGTTTCGAGATTTTTGGTTGTCAAGAATTTGCTTTTCAATGTTCCCTCGTTTTTAAAAAGAAAGGGACAGGCAGCTTATGGCTCTCTCCCGCGCAATAAACAACTAAAATAGGTCCAATCTTGACATATCGCCACTGAAAAGAATATTGCTGCAAAACTGCTTTACTTTATCCCTCCTTAGTCGTTCTCTTTTATTCCACTGCACAAGTTTTCCGCACGGTTTATCACAGGACAATGTGGAGGCGGGATTGTCAGTTTTCCCTTACACGGTCAATGATTTTAACTGCAAGCAGGTGTTGATCAGGTCACTGATACCATTGATAAAGAGCTTGCTGGAACAGTTCAACAAAGTAGCAGTGGAGGAGGAGTGAAGCCAGGATCAAGGAGCGTTAGCTAATGCAGAGCAACTCTTTTTTTGTCACTTTAGAATTGAACACATCAGAAGAATACTGTGTCCAGTTCTGGTCGCCCTGTTGCAGGATGGGTGTTATTAAGATGGAGAGAGTTCAGAAGAGATTGACCCGTTTGGAATGATTGAGCTGTAAACATAGGCTGGATAGGCTGAGGCTTCTTTCACTGGAGTGTAGGAGGTTGACATGTGGCCTTATCAGAGTTAATAAAATAATGAGGGATATAGATCGGGTTAATGGCAGTTGTCTTTGCTCTAGGATGGGGGATTTCAAACTAGAGGGCATATTTTTAAGGAGATTTAAAAAAGACATGGGGGACAATTATTTTCTACTCCACTCAGACAGTCGCCTGAGGGTGGAATCAAGCCCAGGTCCGTGGCGCTGTGAGGCAGCAGTGCTAATCATTTTTCTTAAGACACAGGTTGATAAATTCTTGTTAAGGAAGGGGATGTCAAGATTAGGAGTTTGATCAGATCAGCCATGATCGTAATGAGGGGGCAGGTTTGAGGGGCCAAATGGCCGAATTTTACTCATTGTTCATATATTCAAGTGGAAGCTCAGCCCGTGCAGCTACTTTAATGCTATAGTTAGACTTAGCAACAAGTTGAGTCTGGAGGGGAAAATCATGCCTGTTTCCCACACATCACTGTGTGGGTGGGTGTGGACCCCCTCAGGGTCAAAAAGTCTCAGCTTTGAAGATTGACATTTGAACACTGACAGAAATTAGAATGTGAGATGACAAGGTGTGGAGCTGGATAAACACAGCAGGCCAGGCAGCATCAGAGGAGCAGGAAAACTGACGTTTTGGGTCTGGACCCTTCTTCAGAAACATAGGTAGAAAATTGGCCAGGAAAATACATTTTGGTGTCTCAATTTCATTCTACACACAGCCCCATAAAACAGAAACCAATCATTGGCCTATGCAATCCAGTGACTGAAATTCACCACAAACCCTTGGTAGAAGTCACTTGGAAATACAATCCACTCTTTATATTGGAATGTGCTTTGTATTAGGAGAAAGAGGGTTCTGTTGTAAGTGTACTTACACTTCAAGGACTGCTCACCATCACCTCCTCTGTGACAGTTGGGAATGGTCCATAAATTATGGTCAATTTCATGTATCAATTTTTTAAAAATAACGAACAAAGTTCCTACCCCACCATTGAATGTTTGTCCTGGAGAATCTGCAGCATTACAGTCTTCCTCTTGTTTGCAGCTGCAGAGTGATCTCGATCAAGAATACCAGGACAAGTTTAAGAGGCTGCCACTGGAAATCCAAGAATTTGTACAGGACACATTGAAGGGGAAGTTCACTGACGATGGAGATCACAGTGCTCCACCTCCCTCCCTCATTCCAGATAATGGGAAATCGAATCACAAGACATATTCCAACGAAGACGACTTAGAAGATGATAAATCGGATAAAGTCTTCGATACTTCGCTTTGATGTGGTCTTTTTAAACAGTGTAATCCCATGACTTTTTTGTTTGCAGGTGGAGGAGGCAGTGAGGTATGTGGGCAGGTGAATAACTGCTTGAATACGTCTGGTATTCGGTGCAGTGTCAGGTGTGTGTGTGTGTGTGTTTGTGTGTGTGTGTGTGTGTGTGTGTGTGTGCGCGCGCGCGCACATTCTGTTCAAGTGCCAGTGCAAAGCTAATTGTACAATGCCACACATTACATTTAAAAAAAGATCAGAGGCACTAATGACCTGTAATGCAAATTAGCCAACCTTGACAACCCACATATCCATAACATTGCATGTTTGCATCATGTTGTAAGAAACCTTTGCTTCAGTCACAAGCTCAGGTTTGCCATTGTCTTTGCTTTATACATCAGTACACTTGCCAAACAAATTGTACATTGCTACTTACTTTTTTGCTGAGTTAAGAATGTTGCTTATTATAATGGGAGTTTCAGTTGTGCGATTCTAAAACTTTCTGTATAGCTTTGTCCAGTATATATAAAGGTAAATACGTTTCAGGGATGCATGCATGATGGAAGTATTATGGTTATCACTGTGGATACCTTAAAATGTAACTGTTTGGAGACAGTTTTGTTGTGGAGTTTGTGCTGTGATGTACTTCAACGTAGCTTTACAGGGTAAAATAGAAAAATGTCTTTGACTTGTGTGTACAAAGTAGAGTTACATTGATATCACAGATTTTCTAAACCAGGATTGTCATTACAAGTTAATGTGGGTGACATCATGGAAAGTCCTTATATCTGTCTGCACAATCAAAATATTGTAACTTGCTTACATCTGCATCATTTGTAAAATTTGTTTTGTACAATACCAGTGGTTGTAAATATCCTGAAATGAACGGGAACAAAAAAAAAGATGCAGGCAAGTCATTGTATTAATGTGTTTGAATGCACTTTCTGAATGAAATTTTAATTTCAAAATTAAACACTGAATAATGCGATAAAACTGACGATTAGTCATCACTGGTAACTCTGCAGGATAGTCACTGAAACATTTTGTGCAACCTGAATTCTTTGATCTTTGGCACGATTCACTCTCTGCCAAACATGAAACACACAACTAATACAGGTTTTGCAGCCGTTAAATGGACAGGAACAGTAGTTTTAGATTTAAGGGACTATATTATTGTAAAAATATTTCAATGTCATTTTGGCTGCTCAAACTATGAAATACATGGATCTGTATTTCTGCTACATTCGGTATGTGTAATTATTCTGAGTGAAAACATTTCATTGCCATCATTTGGTGCAGTATTTGTCTAATAATGGTGTTTCAGCAAAATGTTCTCTTTATTTTTATACGATTTAATGTGTTACTGTAATGAAATCCCCATTACCAAGAGTCTGGCTTTTTAAATGCTCAGCATTAATGATGAGGTGTCTTTTTCTAAACTTCATTTTAACTGTGACAAATTATCACAAAAACAGAAAATCATGGTTTTATTCTGTCTTTGTCACCCCTATAGTCTTCAACGGTTATAACTGAAGTATGTGTGTCTATATATGTACACATATATATATATATATATATGTACAGATATATATGAAACATACACATACATACACACACCATATTTGTTGTTTAATGTTACTTGGATTAGATTTGTTGAATCTAACAGAAGGGGTCTATATGATGTGAGAGTCTTGTGCCTTTAAAGTATTTGCCTTGTTCTGTATCTGTCTAAGTGGAATATTCAAAGTACTTACTGTGGAAATCTGTATTTATGGGCTGTTCTGTACTGAACTAGACTTTATGTGCACTTCATTTAACAACTGCAAACACTACAGCTTGTGTTCAGCATTAAATGCGGGTCATTCTTGGATTAGGACATTTAACAATGTTTCACAAACTTAAGCTTTGGGCCAGACAAATAATGAAATCTGTGGTAATAGTGAGTGAAGCATAATTCTGTTTATCTCACTGATCATATGAAGTGGATGGTCAGTGCCCTAATATTGCTCAAATGTTTTGACATTAAGTTAACTGTAGAATAACAAAGTAAGCAAAGAGAGCACTTCACGTGATAAGGGTGTAAATAATATTGTCTTTAACAATGATAATTTGTTCCGAGAAGCTTATTCAAATTTTGTATGAATTCTATGCAATTTTCTGGCATGATGTTTCTTCCACTAGTAATTTTATGTGCATTCATCAGTTATAATGGAAAAATAAAACTTCTTTGAACATGGGTTTCTCTGTGTTACCATTGCCACCACATCTCCTCTCTGTATTTTTTTTTCTGAAAACATTGCCATTTGTTTTAAGAAATTGGACTAGAAGGATATTAATGAATAGCATGTGTACAACGCTGTGAATTGTGGGAGATCACGTACAACTATTTCACAAAGTGTGGCATTCAGAAATGGAGGCCTTTGGTACTCTGGTAGAACTGTGCCAGATTTAATAGCATAGTTACTTCCCTTTCACAGACTTCTTTGGAACTTTTTTTTCTTCTCTCACCGGATGTGGGCATCTCTGGCTAACCAGAATTTTGTGCCAATCCCTAATTACCCAGAGGGCAGTTTAAGAGTCAATCACAATGCTGTGGGTCAGGAGTCACATGTAGATTATCCCATGTAAGGATTACAGTTTCCTTCCCTAACGGATTATTGAGCCAGATGGGATTTTCACGACAATCGACAATGTTTTCATGGTTATCATTAGACTCTTAATTCCAGATTCTTTATTGAATTCAAATTGCACCATCTACCATGGCGGGAGTTGAACCCGGATCCCCAGAATATTAGCTGAGTTTCTGGATTAATAGTCGAGCGATAATACCATTGGAATATTGCCTCCCCAATGATTTGCAATTAATTTACAAATTAAGCACAAACCAAGGACACTGACCATCCAGCATTTCAGAATCCAACGGAATACTCCAAAAGTAGTGAGTTACATATTTCCATTCAGGAATTTAATACGTAATAAACATGTCACGAGGGTTTTGATTTGATTTGATTTATTGCAGTCATATGTACCTGAGTATAGTGCAAAGCTTTGTTTTGTGAACAGTACAAGCAGATCATAGCAAACAAGGATGAACAGATCACAGACTGCTCAGACAGAAAGACTTAGAATTTAGATTTAAAAGTGCAGAACAATTATAAGAAATATGAGAATAAGATCTGCTGTAGTCAGCTCTCAAAGAGTTGCCTGGTTTTGGTGCCACAAGTGATCAGGGTAAGGCATCTAGCACTGCTGAAGGGATTTTATATGTCTGCAGTGGCCTTTGAAATAGGAGAAGGTGGATAAAAGTTTTATCAGTCATTACCAATTAGAGCACTGAAGTCTTCCAATCTATTATCAAAGTTGCCGATGGAACAAAGTCCAAGAAAGATAAAACGGACTCAGACACAGCAAAAACTGCCAATGCTGGAGCCAGAGATAACACAGTGTGGAGTTCGAGGAACACAGCAGGCCAGGCAGCATCAGGGGAGCGGGAAAGTTGATGTTTCAGGTTGGGACCCTTCCTCAAAAATCTGAAGAAGGGTCCAGACCCGAAACGTCAACTTTCCCGTTCCCCTGATGCTGCCTGGCCTGCTGTGTTCCTTCAGCTCCACACTGTGTTAAGGTAAATGGGACTGCTTGGCAGTACTAATTACCTTGCGCACAGGGAGTCATACACATTTTATTGAAGATGTAGGAGCCCACGTCATATGGCTTGTCTCATCACAAAGGACCAGGCTGCAATTAAGGAAGAAGTTTAGAGGCATGAACAAATCAGCCAAGTCGATCTATTCCCTATGTTTGTCTAACATAGGTTGGCAAATATATACATGTCTTGGCCTCCCATTCAGCGTACTTAAGAATCCTCTTGAATCTTGTCATGCAAAGGGTCCTGACCCAAAACGTCAACTTTCCTGCTCCTCTGATGCTGCCTTGCCTGCTGTGTTCCTCCAGCTCCACTCTGTGATCTATGTAACTATGTAAGACTGTGTTTTACAACAACAAACAATGGCTGTAAATCTTAATGCTGATATACCTTAAGAGTTTCAACCCCAAAATATTAGAAACAGAATCCAGCTGCAGGGTGTACGTATGTACTGATATACGTAAATACTCTAATCTGTCAGCTGAAGGATGACTACTCCCAACTTTTTGACACTGTATGCTGAACACAATGCAGCTAATGGGAGGAAGCATCTGGTCAGAGTTCCTTATTGTGGTCCAAAAACCTTGTAATGCAAAGACTTTTCAGTTCCTTCAAAGGAGAAATCATTGACATGAATGCAATGGTCAAGAACTCCAGAACCACAGCAGACAACCTTTGTTCCTTTCCTCGTTTTGTCATTTCCTTACTGTTTGTTCTCTTTGGACATGTGCAAACTCACAATGTCACATGATGAAGTTTGCAGGAACCAGACTTCTTTTGGTGGGTGCTGCTAGGCTTGTTGAGGTTTAGCATCACTTGTTAAGTATAGATATTTTCTCACCAACCTGTTCAGAGATATTATTACACACCTCTGAACAAGTGGGACTTGAACCCGGGCCTCCTGATCCAGACACAGGGATGCTACAACTGTGCCACAAGAGTCCAGATCCGATCATGTTACAGTGAGGGTAACAGGGCATTTGGTATCTTGTTCAACAATGAGATGGAAGGCCACAGACTGAGAAAGAAGCCAAATTAAAGGAGATGTTAATCAGTTCCAGAAAGAGAAATAACGAGGGGGGAAGAATGATTGGGTTATGAAAGAGCGAAAGAAGAAAAGCAAAATTAAGAAAATGGGATTTAAAGTTTTAAAATCTGCAACATCCTGAAGGATTGCAACATCATCTTGATAGTTGCTCACCGTGTTTGCCGGGCATCTTGGAGGTATGTGCACAATCTTTGAAGTCGTTGCAGCTTTGTGTGAATGTAGCCACCCTTTCACATTGACACTTCACCATCTCCTACAGCCACAGGCTACAACCTTGCCTTCTGCACTGTTGTGCGATTTTTGAGACGATAGCTGCTGCCCCACTTTGAGGAAGCTGCTACTCCAGTTTTATTTCTCATTCAACCGCACACTCCCGATCTTTGGCTAGCTGATTCTGGGGTTGGGAGGAGGAATGTGGAGGGAAAACTTTGGCACACTCCTCATGACTGTACTCCTGGTCAAAGTGACCCTACCCAGATCCAGGCAGTGAGTGGTCATCAAATGTGAATGATATGTTTCATGGCTGGTGGGCAGCACAAGGGTTACATAACCTCCAACAGGATAACATTTTAATTGAAGTTTCACTTGAACATTTGATTTTTGTGAGAGTGCACGTGAAGGGATTGTTGCCCTTTAATTCAATGAGATCTAGGTCTGTTTGCCCACCAACTCCCACAGCTACCTCGAATACACCACCTCTCACCCACCTTCCTGCAAGAATGCAATCCCCTATTCCCAATTCCTCTGCCTCCGCCACATCTGCTCCCAAGATGAGGCGTTCCACTCCAGGACATCCCAGATGTCCTTATTTTTCAAGGACATCAATTTCCCCACCAATAGTGGTTGAAAATGCCCTCTACCGCATCTCTCGTGTTTCCCGCACCTCAGCTCTCACACCCACTTCCTGCAATATAAACAAAGACACAATTCCCCTTGTCCTCATGTATCACCCCATTAACCTCCAGATTCAACACATCATTGTCCGCCACTTCCGCCAACTGCCACCTGACCCCACTACCAAGGGTATATTTCCCTCCCCACCTTTATCTGCCTTCCGGAGGGACCACTCTCTCCGTGACTCCCTCATCCACTCCACATTCCCCACTAGCATCACCATCCCAGGTACTTTTCCCTGCAATCGCTGGAAGTGCTACATCTACTGCGACACCTCCCCCCTCACCCCCATCCCAGGCCCCAAGAAAATCTTTCACCTGCACTTCCGCTAATCTGGTCTATTGCATCTGCTGTTCCCGATGTGGCCTCCTCTACATCGGGGAGACTAAACAGAGGCTTGGAGACCACTTGGTGGAACACCTATGCTTGGTTTGAGACAAATGACAACACCTCCCAATTGAGAACCACTTCACCTCCCCCTCCCACTCCCTGGACAACATGTCCACCCTGGGCCTCCTCCAGTGTCACAACGATGCCACTCGAAAACTGGAGGAACAGCACCTCATATTCCGCCTTGGAATGCTACAACCCAATGGTCTCAATGTGGAACATTACAAGCTTCAAAATCTCCCCACCGCCCAAACACATGCCAAGAACAGGCCACCCCTCTAATCCCCCTCAAAGAACTGCCTGTCTTCTCTCCCACTTATCTACTCCTCCCACCTCACTGACCAACCCCCATCCCAACTATTTACCTACACTCACCTTTACTGGCTTCATCCCCACATCCTTGACCTGTCCGTCTTCTTTCCACCTATCTGCTCCACTACCCACCTTCTATCACTGCACCCCCCCCTCTCTATTTATTTCAGAAGCCCCTTGCCCTCCCCCATTTCTGAAGAAGGGTCCAGACCCAAAATGTCAGCTTTCCTGCTCCTCTGATGCAGCCTGGCCTGCTGTGTTCCTCCAGGTGTACACCTTGTTATCTTAGGTCTGTTTCAACTGATTTGGAAAAATCATCTCTTGATATCCTATTTTGACCTGATCTCTCAAAGTAATGACTGAGAATGTATGTGGGCCTGAATTTTATTTATTTGTTCACAGCATGTGAGTGTCACTGGCTAGACCAGCATATATTGCACATCGCTAATTGGCCTGAGGGCAGTTGAGTGTCAACCACGTTGCTGTGAGTCTGGAGTCACATGTAGACCCGACCAGGTGACAATGGCAGTTTCCTTCCCCAAAGGACATTAGTGAACCAGATGTGTTTTTCCTGACAACCGACAACGGATTCATGGTCAGGATTAGACTCTTAATTCAAGATTTGGTTTTACTGAATTCAAATTCCACCATCTGTCATGGCAGGATTTGAATGCAGGGTCCCTGGAACATTACCTGGGTTTCTGGATTAACAGTCCTGCAAGAATACCACAAGGCTGTGGCCTCAGAAATGGTTGGCATCTTATGATCACTCAGGTCAACAAGGGTCAACGGAATAAGGTGCATTAGCTAAAAGTCTTGTCTTCTCCATTCACATTGGTACACATTGATTAGGATTACATGCTATCCCATTACAGCTGCTATATTCTCAAACACCAGTAATGGTTCCATGGATAGAGCTTTATTTTTATATGCTCTCAGATGTGGGCGTCATTGGCTGTGCCAACAATTATTGACCATCTCTAGTTGCCCTTGAGAAGGTAATGGGGAGCTGTCTTCTGGAATCAGTACAGCCCATATGCTGTAGGTAGACCCACAATTCCCTTGGGCAAGGAATTCCAGGATCTTGACTCTTTGACAATGAAAGAATGGGAGATATTTCCATGTCAGGATGGCGAATGGCTTGGAGGGGAATATACAGATGATGATGGTTTCTCATTCTGCTACTGTGGTGAGTTTGCGGTTGTCCACTCCTGGAAACTGCTTCATGCCAAGGCTATGTGGACACTTCCTGGGACTATGTGACATGAGGGCAGGATGTCTATTCTTCATAAGGTGGGTTACATCAAGTTAAAAGGTAATGCAACAGTAGTAAGAGACAAACTGCTGTGATGTTGATGGCAAAGCGCTGCCATCTCAGGTTACACAGCAGTGCAGATTCACATGGAGTGTGTGTTATTGGGGCATTGGCCAGGGTGAGATTAAGCTGCCAGGGGTGAAGCCCTTTACTGAGAATGTTTACTTTCACTTGCTGTTCTCAGTTTTCCTGTGAAAGGAAAGTGAAAGGACTATGCTAGTGATGTACCCAGCAACTCCTCTTGCAATCCGACCACTGTGTAGGGACCAGTACAGAAGAGGACGGAAACAATATCAGCTGCATTAGAAGATGTTCAACCAGTAGGGGGCAGAGCAGTCAGACAAGAACCATCACATTGAATGAGACAATAAAATGTGAGGCTGGATGAACACAGCAGGCCCAGCTGCATCTCAGGAGCACAAAAGCTGACGTTTCGGGCCGAGACCCTTCATCACATTTTTGTGCTCCTGAGATGCTGCTGGGCCTGCTGTGTTCATCCAGCCTCACGTTTTATTATCTTGGATTCTCCAGCATCTGCAGTTCCCATTATCACATGGAATGAGACTCTTGTTCATTACACAATCTACAGGCTTAGGTGTAGCTTCTGCTTAAGAATAAGACCCAGTGTCAAAAGATGACTCAAAATGTCCTGTGCCATCATGTTACACCTATGCCAACTGCTGGATGAGGACTTGCAATCACATAGACAGCGTGGCAATACCCTCAGGGTAAACTTAAAGGTTACAGTTGCCCTTTGCCAATCCAACATTTCAGGGTGTTACCTTGATGCTCTTCCACGCATAAGCACATCCAGAATGTCACTGATGCGGTCTTCACAAGAACACGCCCATTCAACTCTTTCCTTCATGCTGCAGAGAGTCAGGCAGTGGGCACACTCAGATTCTGAGCCATCGCTAGTTTCTCACAGGTTCAAGGAGCACTCCACAGAGCAATCAGAACACCTCATCACCCACCAGGCATTTACCCCGACATAGCAACCTGAGCACCCAATCACCCACCAAGTGTTTTCATGAACAGGAAAGGATTCCCCTCCTTTAATGTCCAATCATTTGTGACCACAGTGGCCAGGTGTTGGAGGCCTGTGCTGGATATCTAGGAAGCTGATGTGACTCAAACATCCTGGACAACATACGGTGACATTGTCTTTCAACCCATTCAGGGTGGGGGCTGGGTGACAAGTGTGCTACAGGAGGAGACCTACGATGCTCCCCATTGCTTCAACCAGCATCATTGTAGAATAGACCATGGAATTCTTGAAGATGAGGTCCCAATTTCTGGACCAGTCTGGCAGTGCCATGTGGTGTTCCCCAGACAGGGTGTTCCCAAATTCTCACGTCGTACAGAGCTCTCGATTGTCTCAGTCACCAAAGGAGGATATGTTGAATGAAGAATGGATGTAGGGGTGACAGGAAGCCTCTGAGGAAGGAGATGAGGGTTAGGATTCTGAGTTGGGACAGGAGGACCATCAGAGGGAGGAAGACAAGTCAACATTCCACTGAGCCAGAGAGACCTGAGAGAAACTGCTGCCTCCAGGGTTGGACATCAATTCTAGGTAATGAATTCTAAAATTTATCCTTACATGAAACTGATCTTCGAGTACATTCCATATTTTTGCAGGGTTTTTCTGGTCATAGAACATAGAACAATACAGCGCAGAACAGGCCTTTCGGCCCTCGATGTTGCGCTGACCTGTGAACTGTTTTGTCACCATGCTAGGTGATATCATCAGTGGAATCTCCAATGAAGCAATGTTATTTTAATCCACTTGGAATTTATACTGTTCAGTCCGTTATGGTGAGTACTGTCATTTCTGGTTTTGATTTATATAGGTTTATATATGGGGTCCAATTCTATGTTTATGGATTGAAGTATGTGTGGAGAACCATGCCTCGTGGAATTCCCAAGCATGTCCATCTTTGGATTGGGCTAAAATGGTTATTCTATAACCCCTTATTTCCAATCACTACTTACTTATCCACTATCAATGAAGGATATCTGTATTCTGTGATTAAAATACTTTACCTCAGGTCGAAAATCTGTAACCTTCCAGTTTATGCTGGGATATTTGGTATCCGTTCTTCTGCCTTTTTAAGCAGTTTGAAATTGCAGGAATATGAAACAATCTTACTCTAATGGGGGGCATACCATGTGTGTTTTCAGCAAGGCATTTGCTGTGCTTTCTGCCTTTTTTTGCCAGGAGAGATGGTGTAGAACATTGGTCCTGGTATGAATGCAGATGCATTATTTAATGTCAGTTTAATGCAATGATCATCTGATGTAGGAAAGCAGAGCATGCTATGTATCTTATCTTTGCATTAAGACAATTCATAGTGATTGAAATGAATGAACTAGATAATAAATTTGCATGAGATAAAGCAGCTTAGCAATTCCTATCAAACTGCAACACACCAAACATTTGCTTGACCAGAAGAAAAACATAGAGAAAACACAGAGGTTAGATGGGCCAATGGGCCAAGGAGCGGCAGATGAAGTTTAATTAAATGTGAGGTGCTGCACTTTGCAGAGGCAAATCAGGGCAGGACATGTACACTTACTGGTAAGGTTCTGGGGAGTGTTCCCGACAAGGAGACCTTAGGGTGCAGGTTCGTTGTTCCTTGAAGGTGGAGTTGTATGTAGACAGGATAGTGAAGAAGGCATTTGGTACACTTGCCTTTGTTAGTCAGTGTATTGAGTGTAGGAATTAGGATGTCATGTTGGACATTGGTTAGGCTGTTTTTGGAATACTGTGCTCAATTCTGGTCTTCCTGCTCTGCTAAGAATGTTGTCAAACTTGAAAGGGTGCAGAAGGGATTTACAAGGACGTTGCCAGGGTTAAAAAGTTTGAGCTATGGGGAGAGGCTGACTATGCTATGTCTAGTTTTCCTAGAGCATTGGAGGCTGAGGTGACCTTACAGAGGTTTACAAAATCATGAAGAGCATAGATAGGGTGAATTGCTATGGTCTTTTTCCCAAAATAGATGAGCCCAGAACCAGGGGGCATAGGTTTAAGGTGAAAGGGGAAAAATTTTAAAGGGACCTAAGGGATAACTTTTTTCACACAGAGAGTGGTATATATCTGTATGGAATGAGCTGTCATAGAAAGTGGTGGAAGCTGGTCCAATTGTGACATCAAAAGGCATCTGGATAGATATATGAATAGGATGGGTTTAGTGAGATACGGGCCCAATTCTGACAAATGGAACTAGATTAATTTAAGGTATCAGATCAGCATGGACAAGTTGGACTGAAGGGTTTGTTTCCTAGCTGTATAACTCTGTGATGACGACTGTATGATTATTGTCTGATTCAGGTTAGAAATGGATACTATTCATTGGGCCAGGGTATCAAGTGAAGATAGTGCGTTAGGAATGCTGAAAGGGAAGATGTATTTGGTGGTGGCATCACTCTGGAGGTGACTGGTTTGACAGAGGATGACTTATTGAATACAAAGCTAATGGGACTGAAGGGGATGTTATTGAGTAGGGGAGAAAAGACAAGAAGTGGGGCATTGGGATGAACACAACCAGAATGAAAGGGAATCTTTAGCTGAGGAGAAAAGACACATCAGAAACACTGTGATATTCCCACAATTTTCCATATGTATAGCTCCGGAAGTGGCTTGACAGTCAAGAAAGTAGGTTTCAAATGAGGAACAATAATCACTGAGTAGAAGAATTGTTTGTGATCAACTTCTGTCTTATACTGAGACATGATTGCAGACTATAGACATCAAGCTGACCGATGCATAGAACACAGACCCTCTTTACTTACACTCAACAAAGCAACTATAAGATTCAATATCAGCTTACATCAAGCTCATTTCTTTAATTAAAGAAGAATACTTAGGAGGAAACTAATTGCTATATGACATATGGTAAAAGGTATTGCTTTAATTATCTTCAGCCTTGGAAGCAATGTTTCTGCTTGTCAAACACAGTAGAGTACTTTCAGCGCAGAAGCAGTCCACTTACCCTCTCAAGTCTATTCCAGTTCTCAGTGCAATAAACCAGTCAGTCATCATGCAGTGATAATGGGAACTGCAGATGCTGGAGAATCCAAGATAACAAAGTGTGGAGCTGGATGAACACAGCAGGCCAAGGAGCATCTCAGGAGCACAAAAGCTGACATTTTGGGCCTGGACCCTTCATCAGGGAGTCATAATGCAATGTGTCCTCTCTCAATGTCATCCCACAGCTCTACTTCCTTCAAGTATCTGTCCATTTACTTCTCACAATCAGTGACTGTCCTCAGTTCCACCACCTTCTCTGGCAGCAAGCCCCAGGCACTGAGATGATCCAAGCTTATTGTCCATGTGGCTGCCTATATGATGCCTGTAGTCCCAGCCATTTGGCAACATCATTGGAATCAGTTTCAAAGGTGCTGTTCATAATGGCTCAATTCTTACCATTTCAGTCAAACTGAGATGAAGCTAAAAGTGGCTGACTTCCCTTTGAGGCAGATTTCCAGGCAAATGTCCAAAACAGAGACTTTCCCTGCTGGAGCACCATAGCTGACACTATCTGATCCTGCCATTGTTTCTTCAAGTGATCGGCTATTAAATATTTTATGATAGACTCTAGCATTTTCCTCACTACCAATGTTAAGCAAAATGGTTTATAATACCTAGTTTTATCTCTGCCTCCATTTTTAAGTAGAGGGATAGCATTAGCAATCTTCAGTCTGGAGGAATTGTTCCAGGGTCTATGGAATCTTGGAACGTGACCACCAATGCATTTCTATGGCCATTTCCTTAAGTACACTGGCATATAGAATTTCATGCTCTGGGGATTTATCAATCTTCGACCTCATCAATTTTGCCAACATCATTTCCCTACTAATACTGATTACCGCAGTTCCTCCCTTTCACTAGCTCCTGTGTTCCCCAACATTTCTGTGTGATATGCGTGTCCTCCTTTGCGGACAGAGAACAAGGGAAGGGAATGTTTTTCATTGGTCAGCCATTTCCTTGTTTCCCATTATAAATTGCCCCACTTCTGGCTATAAAGGACCTGCAAGTTGTCTTCACCAATCTTTTTCTCTTCACGTGCCTATAAATTTTGCAGTTAGTTTTTTATGTTCCCCTCAATTCTACTCTCGTACACTAATTTCCTTTTTCTCAATCAATTCCTTTGTCCTCCCATAGCCCACGAACTACACATTATACGATTTAGCACTGACACGGCCATCAGAAATTTACATGGGGTTGTTCCAAAGAAACTGTGATAAGTTTAGCAAAGAATCTATGGAATCCCAACTGCTGAAATATAATGAAAATGGGAACAATAGGAAGGGGCTGAATATTACAGTGAAACAGTGATGGTGACAATCATGTGTAAGAGCCTATGAAGAGAGGATTAAGTGTTCTATCTTAGTGAGAGATAACAGAGAACGGTAGAAAAGTATAAGTAGAAAAGTTTGCAGAAACCTAGTAGTGTCCATCGTGTAGAATTGAATTCCTAGCTACAGACTAGTGGCAATACAAATTAATCATCGAAATTGAGCTTTCCTTCCAAATAGCACCAATTTTACATTAAATAAAGTGGAATGCTTTCAAAGATGATTGCAGCATTGTAACCTAAACTACAAAATGCCCTGTTCCTTCATAGTAACATTCTTGTCATGTTGAGCATAAAGTTGACCACCACAGTGACGTAACATTGTTTCCAGATTTTAGTGTGAATTTGCAGTCATATTAATATTTTGAAGACATGTACAAAATGCATACCTGTTCAACTATAATCCAAAACAGAAAGTGCTATAGAAACTCAACAGCTCTGGCAGCGCCTGTGAAGAGGGAGAAACAGTCAATGCTTCCTGTAGTGATCAGAATGAAGTCAGCCAGGTAGACACCTTAGAATATGAGTTCCCCAATGGGGGCTGTTAGCCTGGTCCAATCAGAGAGCACTGGCTGACAGATATTAACAGGTGTGTCAGAGGTTCTGCTCACTGTACGAGTTAGCTCTGAGCTAGCTGGGTCAGTATCACGTACAATGCATGCGTGATTTGGTGATGGGATACTGGCCTCTGTGGAGTTATTTCACATTCAGTGTGCTATGACTTCTTCATAACCACTTAAAGAGTTCTGAAGAAGAATTGTACTTGACTCAAAATGTTAACTCCATTTCTCTCTTTACTGGTGCTGTCAGACCTGCTGAGCTTTTCCAGCACTTTCTGTTTTTGTTTCAGATTTCCAATATCTGCAGTGCTTTACTTTTGTCTGTTTAATTCTGGATGGAGCTCTGGATTGCCTCGTTATGAGATTTAGATGTTAGTTTTTTAAAAATTTTGAGTCTGACATACAGCTTCATTGATTTGAACATTTCAAGTCTCTGCCTGTGAATCCATTATTTTAAATCATTGCACATGTTGAGGGATGATAACTTGTTTTTGTATAATTTGCTGATCTTATAAGATGTATTTTAATGTAAATTAGCAGCAAGTGATTGGATTAAGTATGAGCTGAATATAATTTTCAGTTATTTTGATGCAAATTTTAGAATGCTGCTGTTTCAGTTTCTGACAGCACAAAATGTGAATCTTGAACCAACTTGTGATGCAAAATATTGAAGTCACACTTTCTTTCTCACTGGGGAAATCAGCTTTAATTCTGTTGTTCTTTCCAATTTGGTGACAACTTCTAATCCATTGCTCAACACTGATTTTAAAGAAAAGGTCCCTGGTAAGGACTTGTTTAAATGAATCAGCAATTACCAGAAAGTAAACTCGTCAATTTCCATTTATCACCCAGGTTCGTGTGTCAAGAGAAACAATTAATCATTGTAGAATTAATAGTCACATGGAAAAATGTGGATTTTGGTCACAAAATGATTACAAAATTTGAATGGGGGGAATAAGAAACAGAGAGTGAAGTAAATGGGTTTTTTTGGGGTTAGAATAAAGTTTTGTAATGGAGTTCCACACGTGTTGCTATTCAGACCCACAAATTATATAAGTATCTAGATCTTGGAGAGCTAGGGACAAGTTCAAGGTTTGCAGATGATACAAAACTTGGAAGAATTGTAAACAATGGGGAGGACATTGGTTCATTAATATTGGTCCCAAGGGCAGTCAGAATTTAACCTTAATCAATGTGAGACGATCTGCTTCAGAAGCAGTAACAAGACCAGGAAGTATTCAACGAAGGGCAGAACACAGAGGCAGATCAACACAGGAATCTTGAGGTGCTCATCCACAAATCCTTGAAAGTGGCCAGGCTGGTGAATGGAGTAGTTAGGAGGCATATTGGTACACTTGCATTTGTTAGTCAAGGTTTAGATTATAAGAGCAGGGAGGTCATTTGGGAGCTGTGCAGAACTTTGGTTAGCCCAGAGGTGGGGTATAGTGTTCAGTTCTGGTCACCACACCATAGTAAGGATTTTTGTTTTGATTTATTAGCGCCACATTGGTTTGCATGCTAACCAGACAAATCATACGTTACATCAGTACATCATGATTAGGAGAACAGAATGCAGAAGGTAGTGTTACAGCTATAGAAAAAGTGCAGAGGAAGATCAGCTCTAATATATGAGAGATCTATTCGTAAGTCCAATAACAGTAGGGAAGAAGCCATTCTTGAATCTGTTGGGACATGTTTTCAGACTTTTGTATCTTCTGCCCTATGGAAAACGGTGAAAGAGAATACGAAACCTGAAAGAACTGCAGATGCTGTAAATCAGGAGCAAAAAACAAAGTTGCTGGAAAAGCCCAGTAGGTCTGGCAGCATCTGCGAAGGAAAGAACAGAGTTAATGTTTTGGATCATCAGAATCTAGGAAGGGTCACTGGACCTGAAGTGCTAACTCTTTTTTTCCTTCACTGCCAGACCTGCTGAGCTTTTCAGCAACTTTGTTTTTGCTGTTGAAAGAGTGTATAACTGGGGTGCAAGAGGTCTTTGATTACATGGGTTGCTTTCTTGAGGCAGCGGGAAGTGAAGACAGAATCAATTTCATGACAGACTGGGCTACATTTACAACTCTGTAGTTTCTTGTGGTTTTAGGCAGAACAGTGCCATATCACGCTGCGATGCATCCGGATAGGATGCTTTCTATAAAAAGTCATTGCACTGGAGAGAGCTCAGAGGAGGTTCACTAGAATGTTGCCTGAGATGGAACATCTTGGCTATGACGAGAGGCTGCATAAGCTCAGGTAGTTTTCCCTGGAGCAGCGAAAGTTGAAGGGCAACCTGTTCGAGATGTACAGGATTATGAGGACCATGGACAGGATGGATAGAAAACAATTGTTCCCCTTAGTTGAACAGCCAATAACAAGGGGGTACACTTTTAATGTGTTTGGCAATAGGTATAGAGGGGACTTGAGGAAATAATTTTTCAGCCAGAGGACAATGGAGCTTTGGAATGCGTTGCCTGAAAGGTAGTTCAGACATGAAAATTGACTACCTTTAAAAAGCACTTGGAATGAACATTTGAGGTGTCATACTGTTCAAAGCTATGGGCCTAATGCAGGAAATACATCGAATGTTGAGACGAATGGTCTCTCAGAGGAAATTAGAAGTGGTACCCAGATCTTGGGCACTGAGAATGAATCTTACATTGTGTGGGGTTTGTCTAGATTCAAAAGAGTTATTGTTATAGGGTACTCTACTTTCAGGGACACATAAAGGAGATTCGACAGGTGGAAGCATGAATTCAGAATGGTATGTTGTCTCCCTGGTGCCAGTGTTAAGAACATCTCAAAACAGTTGTAGCGTATTGTCAAAGGGGAGCTTGAGAAGCCGGAAGTTGTACACATTGGTAAGAACAACATCGTTAGAGGAAGGTTTGAGGCCTTGCTGAGTGAATGTAGGAAGTTAGATAGAAGGTTAAAAAGCAGAACATCACAAGATAGTAATTTCTGGATTACTCCTGATGCCACGTGCTAGTGAGAAAAGGAATAAGAAGACAGGACAGATCAATCAATGGCTGAGGAGATGGTGCAGTGGGCGAGGATTCAGATCATCTACAGCAGAAGAGACCTGTTCAAAAGGGATGGGTTCCATGTGAACTGGATGGGGACAAATATGATGGTGGGGAGACTTGCTAGTGCTATTCGGGAGACTTTGACTAGTAGACTAGTAGTGGGGTTTGGGGTAGGGGGTTGGAATCTATGTTGTGGTGACAATAGAAAGACTGAGGTGGATGGCTCTGAATTTAAAAAGAGGGAGTTACCTAGAAAAGGAAGGCAAGACAAATTAAAGAATAAGGTAAATCTGAAGAATTAAACAGCATTTATTTCAAGGCAAGGGGTCTAACATGTTACACAGATAAGCTCAGGGCATGTATAGGAACGTGGGACTGGGATATCATAGCTATAACATAAACATGGCTCAGAGAGGATTAGGGCTTGCAGCTAAATGTCCCGGAGTTGAGATGCTTTAAAAAAGGACAGAAAGGAAGGTAAGAGGGGAAGGAGAGTTTTGTTTTTGATTCAGGAAAACATCAGAGTTGCACCTGGAGAGCATATTTCTGAGGGATTGTCCAGTGAAGCTATGTGGGTGGAACTTAGAAAAAAGAAGGGGGTGACCACCTTGATGGGATTATACAAGTGAATGCCCCCAGTAGTCAATGGGAAACTGAAGAGCAAATACATTGAGGGATCTCAATTGTATGTAAGAATAATAGGGTTGTTATATTTGGGGATTTTAACTTTCCAAACATTGACTGAGATTGCCAGAGTGTTAAGAGCTCAGATTGTGAGGAATTTGTTAAATATGTTCAAGAAAACCTTCTTTATGAATATGTAGATGTACCTGCTAGAGAAGGAGCAAAACTTGACCTTCTCTTGGGAAATAAGGCAGGGCAAGTGATTGCAAAATTCGTAGGGAAACACTTTGGAACTAGCGATTATAATTCTATCGGCTGTAAAATACTAATGGAAAAGGATAAGCCTGGTATAAAAGTTAAAGTTCTCAATTAGTGTAAGGAAAATTTTGATGGCATGAGACAGGAACTTCCAAGAGTTTATTGGATTAGACTGTTCACAGGTAAAGGGACGACTGGTGAGTTGGAAGCTTTCAAATGTGAGATAACAAGAGTTCAGAAGCATTATGTTCCCGTTAGAGTGAAGGGTAAGGCTTGTAAGCATACAGAACTGTGGATGCATAAAGATACTGAGGCTCCAGCCAAAAAACGGGAATATGTTAGGTGAAGACGACTCGGATCACGTGAATGTCTTGAAAAATGTAAGGGATGTAGCAGCATTAAGAGGGAAATCAGAGGACAAAAGCGGGATATGAGATAGCCATGGCAGGTAAGTTTAAGGATTATCCAAAGAGATTCTACATGTATATTTAGGGCAAAAGAGCAACTAGGAGATGACCTCATTGATCTCTTCTCTGTGTACGTAACTAAAGGAGATTGGAGAGATACTAAGCGAATATTTCACATCAATTTTTCTGTGAAGAAAGAAATGGAGACGAGGGAACGAGGGAAATGATGCAGTTGGTTCGCTCACCGAGTTGGTTCGTGATGTGAACTAACAAACCAGCTCCATGAGCAAACCAATCACAGCAGTCTCAAAAAACATAATGGCGTATAAGTCTCTGGGACCTCACCAAGTGTATCTCAGGGCATTGTGGGAAGTTAGGCAAGAAATTGTGGGGCCACTAGCAGAGATATTTATTATCTACAGTCACAGGTGATGTGCCAGAAAACTGGAGTGCAGCTAACACTGTGCCCTTACTGAAGAAATGCTGTAAGGAGAAGCCTGGGAACTATAGACCTGTGAGTCTGACATTGGTGGTGGGTAAGTTGTGGAAGGGTATTCTGAGAGAGAGGATTTTCAAGCATTTGGAGAGGCAAGCACAGATTAGGGGTCATCAACATGGCTTTGTGCGTGGGAAATCATATCTCAGTAACTTGATTGAGTTTATTGCAGATGTAAACAAAAATGTTGAGGGCAGAGCAGTAGATGTTATCTGCATGGGCTTTAATAAAGCCTTTGGCAAGCTTCCACATGGTAGCTTAATCAATAAAGTTAGATCGCATGGGATTCAGGGAGAAATTGCCAATTGGATTCAAAACTGGAATGATGGTAGGAGACAGAGGGTAGTGGTGGAGAGTTGTTTTTCGGAGTGGAGGCCTGTGACCATAGGTATTCAACAATAATCGGTGCTACGCTCACTTTTGTTTGTCATTTATGTAAATGATTCGGATGAGAATTCAGGAGGCATGGTTAGTAAATTTGTAGATGATACCAAGATTGGTGCTATAGTCGACAGTGAAGAAGGTTATCTAAGATTACAAAGGGATCTTGATCAGTTGGGCCATTGGGCTACGGAGTGGCAGATAGAGTTTAATTTGGATATATGTGTGGTACTGCATTTTGGTATAACAAAACAGGGCAGGATTTATACAGTTATTCGTAAGGACCTGGTTAGTGTTGTCAAACAGAGAGACATAAGTCAGGGACATAATTCTTTGAAATTTGTGTCACAGGTAGGCAGGGTGGTTAAAAAGTTGTTTAGCATGCTTGCCTTCATTGCTCT
Organism: Stegostoma tigrinum; assembly: GCF_030684315.1. NCBI lineage: Eukaryota > Metazoa > Chordata > Chondrichthyes > Orectolobiformes > Stegostomatidae > Stegostoma > Stegostoma tigrinum. Next base: position 8,697,237 of record NC_081362.1, on the reverse strand, counting down.
AATCTTTGAGTATAAGAATTAGGAAGTTATGTTGAGATTGTACAGGACATTGGTGAGGTCAGTTTTGGAGTGATCTGTACAGTTCTGGTCACTCTGCTGTAGAAATGATGTTATTAAATTGGAAAGGGTTCAGGAAAAAAATTACCAGGATGTTGCTGGAACTGAACGGTTTGAGTAATAAGGATAGGCTGGGACATTCTTCACTTGAGAATAGGAGGTTGAGGGATGAACTTACAGAGGTTTATAAAGTCATGAGGGGTATAGTTAAGGTGAATAGCAAAGGTCTTTTCCCTAGGTTGGGTGAGTTCAGAACTATAGGGCATATTTTTAAGGTGAGTAGAGGAAAGATTTGAAAGGGACCTGAGGGGCAGTGTTTTCACAGAGAGGGTGGTTCATACGTGGAGTGAACTGCCAGAGGAAGTGGTAGATTTAGGTACGGTTACAGTTATAGGGCGGTACAGTGGCTCAGTGGTTAACACTGCTGCCTCACAGCACCAGGGACCCGGGTTCGATTCCACCCTCGGGCACTGTCTGTGTGGAGTTTGCACATTATCCCCGTGAGTGCGTGGGTTTCCTCCGGGTGCTCCGGTTTTATCCCACAGTCCAAAGATGTGCAGGCTAGGAGGATTGGCCATGCTAAATTGCCCATAGTGTTCAGGGGTGTGTAGATTGGGTGGGTTATAGGGGGATGGGTCCGGGTGGGATGGTCTGAGAGTCTGTGTGGACTTGTTGGGCCAAAGGGCCTGTTTCCACACTGTAGAGATTTTGTGATCTACGACATTTAAATAGATACACGGATGGGAAAGATTTGGAGGGATATGGACCACTACAATATGTACGTTATTGCAAGAGGAGGAGCTTTATAATGTTGTAAAGCATTTGGGGATCCACTTTAGCTTGGCAGACCAAGTTGTTGGCCCATCTAGGAATGGTAGTAAAGATGTTTGGGTAATTTTAATGGCCAGGTCTCATTAAGATTCACTTAAGCAAAGTGTATGGGAATTGATTGGCTGGCCATTGAGTCCCTATAATGGCCCATTGTTATTGAGCTGGGGGAGCTCAGTCAGTCTTATCAACATCTTTAGTGTTACTATTGACTAGAAACTCAACTAGACTCACTTGGTAAATGCTATGGCTTGAAGAGCAGGTTTGAGGCTTGGAATACTGTGGCGAGTAACTCACTCTGACTCCCCAAAGCCTGTCCATCATCTGCAAGGCACAAGTCAGGAGTCTGATAGATTGAGGTCCAAAAACACTGAAGAAGCTTGACACTGTGCAGGACAAAAATTGGTTGGATACTGGTTGATGGGTCTGGTTGAGAAAGACTGAAGGAAGCATGAGACGGGGAAGTGTGGCCCTCTGAGGATGTGCTCTTTGCTCTTCTTTCACCACAAGACCGCGAAAAGAAATTACAAATCCAAAAAGCAGAACACTGCAGAGGCCAAAACTCAAAAACAAAAACAGACATGTTGGAAATGCCCAGCAGATGAAGCAGTGTCTAGGGAGTGTGACAGAGTTAGAGGGCTGGATTTTCACCATTGAAAATGAGAAATGCTCCTCTTTGGTAAACCCATCTCGGGAAGTGGTTTTCACTCAAGGAAGGGAAGACGGGGCTGGAGAGAACCAGGCATCTCACCGTTTTGGGATACAGGGGGGCAACAGGGATCACCAAGTGCTGAGGTGGATTATTTGAAAGGACCACATTAGTTGTCTGGGACTTCCTCCCAGTTATTTATTTTCAATACTAGGCTCGTCAAGTCTCACTCCTCACATACTCTCACTCCTTCACACACTCTGTATGCCACCTCATGTTAAAACATGCCACCAATCCGTTTGTAAAAGCTCCTCATGCCATCCATGCCAACATTTGCCCCAGTCATGCCTAATGATCTGTCATATCATCCATGCCAACACCAAACATGTCCATGCCCAATAACTCAGAGCACATTCTGTAAGAACTATTTGTAACAATGTCATGTGCAGAAGTACTTCTGGAAAAAAAATTGATAAACGTTTTGAACTGCTATAAAAGCAACCCTGTATAAGTGTCAATTAACCAGCTCTTTAAAGTACTTGTAGCGGAAACTATAAGCACCCAATACCTCTTTAACATGCATAAATAAGCAGGAGACTATGACAAGATAGACAAAGAAATAAAAAGCCAGTAAAGTATTAACTGAGCAAGATTCAACCCTCTGTGCACCTGTTTCAATAAAGAAAGCCTTGATGGAAGTCTGGGTTCTCGGCCAAGCTCCCTTAAAGTTGATAACTTCCAGTTACAAACTTAATTGCGCCAGACCTCTAGTTGGTTTGACCTAGCAAAGGAAGCTATCACTAATCCAAGTTCAGGCCTCAGATTGAAGTAGCAGAGGGACTTCTAAGTCAGAGCTTAGCCTACAAAATTATAAGAAGACCCCAGCCATTTCAGAGGAGGCCTTGTCCTTATTGCCTGCAACTTAAAACTATCATTGATCAGACTTATGGGAAATGGGCAGGAAGAGAGGAAAGTAGGAGGCAAGCCTCCTGTTCCATGTTAATAGCTCTCAACCTGCCTTTGTCAGACTGGGGGAAGTTAATATTGACATTTTGTCACTGATAAGCACAGTGGCTCAGTGGTTAGTACTGATGCCTCACAGCACCAGTAATCTGGGTTCAATTCCCACCTTAAATAACTGTCTGTGTGGAGTTTGTGCATTCTACCTGTGTCCGCAAGGGGTTTCCTCCAAACAGTCCAAAGGTATGCAGGTTAGATGGACTGGCCATGCTAAATTGACTGGCAATGTCTAGGTAGATGGGTTAAGTCATGGTAAATTTAGAGTTATGGTGATAGGGTCGGGGGCTGGGGTTAGGTCTGGGTAGGATGCTTTTCAAAGGTTGAGTGCAGATTCGATGGGCCGAATGGCCTCTTTCCATACGATAGGGATTCCATGATTCAATATCTGGTACCTCAGCCTGCCACTCCTGACAAAGACAAATATCTTTATTGAAGCAAAATTCTTGGAGGTGACCTCTAAATTACAACTGATACACTTATACTGCAGAGAACTATGAAATTAATTTATCTTTAATTTCCATTTCAAATAAAAATTTGAAAACAATTATGTGCCAATGAATAATAATTGTATGTGAAACAGCTAGATGCGTAGCTGTACACATCAAGTAATTTGATTTCAAAACTCAAATGCCAGTCTTATTTGAGGACCATAATAAGTGCAATTAGACATGACACATCATACAAATGCAGTGTTACAAGCAAAGTAAGAATTTTAAATGAGGATTATCTTCAGATTTTTCAAAGCTGTACTGACGAGACTGTGTTTCCCTTAGAGTGAGCATGTCAACCACACAGATTCACAGATCCCGTTGGCAAATCAATAACATTCACACAGATGTAGAAAGATGTGCATTTATATAGCACTTTTAACATCCATTGGACCCAGATATCTCAACGTGCTTTACGTCAATTAAATAAATTTTGAAATTTATTCGCTGTTGTTATGTAGTGAACATGGCAGCCAATTTATGCTTAGCAAGCTCTGACAAAGAGTAATGATATAGGGACCAGATAAACTGTTTTTGTGATGTACATTGAAGGATAAATATTGTCCAGGGTGACCAAGACTAACTCCCTTGTTCTAATTCACAAATCATCTGAAAATAAAGTACCTTCAGAAGTGCAATTCCCTTTCAGTGCTGCAGAGGGGCATCAGCCCTGACCTTAGTGCACACATCCTAGAGTGGAATGTGACCCTTATGACTCAGGGGCAGGAGTGCAAAAGTGTAATTAGTACTACTCTTCATGCCAGCTATGCCGTCCCTATTAAAGGGCAAGACTTTACCATTCTCAGTCTCATTCTCAAATCATGACCATTGCCTATCCCTGCCATCACCTCCTGCCACACAACCTCTGGCGATAGTTTTCCTCATTTAATTCCAGACCCTCGAACAGGCTTCATTTTATTTACTCTCCCATTGGTGGCCATACCTACAGGTACCTAAATCCTGAGCTCTGGCATTACCTGCTGAATAACGCCACTTCTCCCTCCCCTTTGAGCTGCTCCTTAAGAGTTCATCTCATTAACCATTTACACAAGGGTAGGGGTAGGGGAAGAGGCAGGGACCAAATCAAAATGAAGTTAGAGACGGGCATAATGCACCCCAGGACCAGCATTGCCAAACTCTCTCTGAATCCTTCAAGGTCCCCCGGAGCAGTGATAGAATAACACCTTAATTGGACATTAATTACACACTGAAGGACCTCATTTGGGCTGCAGGTGAGTGATCCACCCATTACCTCCCCTGCCACATCATGCCAGAGGGCGTGGACAGGTAGACCAGCAGCGGGTAAACTTTTAATGGCATGCTGTCAAACTTGGGTGCCCACTGGCCTATTTGCCTACCTGCCTGCAGGTGGGCCATTAAAATTCTGCCCTCTATTTTCTCTGACATACCAAGGTGGGCGTGAAGAGATTGTATACTTAGCAAAAGGAACATAATGTGAGGACAAATCCACAGAAATGCACATTCTCCACAATTAATCAGTTCTTCAAGATTTCCCCTGGCTCCCTGTCAAAACCTAAGTATTGATGCTTTCTATCTTGCACTCATCAGAACATACACGGGAATGCCACATTTCAAAGAGCGCACCGATGAATGGTCCATGAGAGAAGGATACTGATCGTTTAACAAGTGGACCCTCTTAATTGGTTGAGACATTGTTATTGAGAATGCATCAGAGAACAGTTTTCCCACAAGGTTCTCCTTAAATACAAAAAAAAAGGCTAAGCTAACTGGTCAAGAGATTGCTGTGGGGAAGGCATGGGGGATAGTTATCCCCATTGTTTTTGTTTAATTGAAAAATTTGAAATTTTTGGACATATTCTAAAGATTTTTTCCCTACGACGAGTGAGTTCAAAACAAGGGAGCATATTTTTCAGGTGAGAGGAAAGATATTTTAAAGGGACGTGTGAGGCAACGTTTTCACATAGAGGGTGGTCCATATGTGGAATGAACTGCCAGAGGAAGTGGTAGATGCAGGTACAGTTACAACACTTAAAAGACATCTGGATAGGCACACAAATACGAAAGGTTTAGAGGGACAAGGGCCAAATGTAGGCAAGTAGGACTCTTTTAGTTTGGGAGACTTTGTCAGCATGGACAGGTTGAACCGAAGGGTCTGAGTCCATGCAGTACGATTTCATGACTCTATACAAGTGTAAACCACAAGCAAATACATGCAAGTCACTCTGCAACCGTGACTGACAAATTTGTCATCAGCATTAATTCTTAGCACACATGGGATTGTTACGTAACTGCGATCCAATCATGGAATCACAAATAATGTTGGACATGGCGTTCTGACTTTTTCCAGCACAGTCTGGTTGAGTACACTGAGTACACTCTGCTAGATGTGATCCACCAGTCATTGGAACTTACAGCCTATTATAAGAGTCAGAGTAGTATTGTTTTTCCCCCCATGGACTCGTCTTGAGATTTTCTCAAAAGTTACATTTTTAAATTACTTTGGAGCTTCCCTTTTGCATTTTGGGGATTTTTGTTTTTACTCCCTTCTGACAAGCATATTTATAAGGTGATGCAGTCAGGTAATAGAACAGATCCAATGTTCTGACCTCTCCACAATAATTGAGGTCTTTCATCCCTAATAGCCTTCTGTTAAATCTGTTCTGCACACTGTCTAAGGCATTGACACTCTTGCTAAACTGTGGCTACTTGAAAGGTGAAGTGATAGTGCAGCAGTAAAATCACTAGGCTATCGTGGTAGCTGGTGATGTTCAAATAAGTCAGGAATTAGAAACTTGTCATAATCATGGGAGAAATTAATGTATTGTCACTGAAACAAATCTGCTATCCCTGCCTGCTCTGACCTTTGCTTGACTCCAAGCCCACAGCGATGGAGCACTTTGAAATGACCAAGTGTGGTTCCTCGGTTCAAGCACCTGGCTTGCCACTATCTTGACCATCTAACTGCTAATTCTGGCAATGCAAATAATGCCCGGTTCCCCATTAAATAGTTAAAAATAGGTTGCAATATTCAGTTTGGACCTAACCACTGTTTTCGAGAGTTTTCAAATAATTGAATTCTATCTGAATAACTAACGAACATAATCCCAATTCTAAAGAAGAATCATATTTACTCAAAATGTTAACTTCCTTTCACTCTTCACTGATGCTGCCAGCCCTGTTGAGTTTCTCTGACATTCTGCATTTGTTTAAAAAAGCTTTCTTCTGTTGACGCCATATGCATTTATTTATAAAACTGATACTATTGGTAATAGTACCAGTCCTTTTTGTCACTTCCTGCTAGCCTACCAGGACAACGATGCCCCTCAACCTCCATCTTGGAAATAGGCAATTTAGTTCAAGCTTTACTGAACTTCTGTTCTGAGCTATTTTCAATAGCCTCTGAACATGTGCTATCATCTTTAAAGATTTGCACAAGGATACCCTCTCAGGTAATAGTGATAATGGGAACTGCAGATGCTGGAGAATCCAAGATAACAAAGTGTGGAGCTGGATGAACACAGCAGGCCAAGCAGCATCTCAGGAGCACAAAAGCTGACGTTTCGGGCCTAGACCCTTCATCAGAGAGTTGATGAAGGGTCTAGGCCTGAAACATCAGCTTTTGTGCTCCTGAGATACTGCTTGGCCTGCTGTGTTCATCCAGCTCCACACTTTGTTACCCCCTCAGGTATCTCTGTTCTTGCAATTCCCCTCACCCCCACTTTAAGATTGTACCATTCAGTACAATGTTGCCAAAGATTCCACCAAAATGAAGCTTTTTACACTGCTCTGCATTACGTTATATATCAATCTAGTTTCACAGGTCTATCGGTGTCCTGATGGAATCGGTAACTGCCCACTCCAATTACTGGAGACATTTGCCAGGTTACTGCCATCTGCGGCCTTTGAAATCATGCTTTGTACATCCAGGTCCGAGTCATTACTATATATTAAAAAACCTTTGTTTTATTCAAGTCTACAGCATCTCTGTAATTATGATGTATTAGGAAGTTACAGTTCAACTCCACTCAATTCAAAGACCATTAATCCATCTTTTCTTAAACCCAATGAGCACCGCAACATTGCAAGACTAAAGTTCAAACTGGGCTTCCTGTCAGAATATTGTCTTGCTTTTTTGAAAGCAGTTATTACTTTATTTTACTTTTTTTAAAAAATATTTTCGCTGTACTTCTTGATCCTGGAGCAAATTACAATTAATTTAGTGTAAGTTTTACATTTTTGACTCACATACACCAGATAATAAATGTAGTTGCCAAGATTCTGTTCAGGTTGTGCACTATTGTAATCTGTGATATTATTGCATTAATGCTTGACACAACAGTGTTGAAATTGGAAGGAAATGGGAAGGCAGCACTGCAGAAATATCCTTTAGAGAAGTTCTAGTTATAGAGTCACACAGCATGGAAACAGATCCTTTGGTCCAACCAGTCCATAGCTAACATAATCCCAAATTAAACCAATCCTACCTGCCTTCTCCTCGCTCATATCCCTCCAAACCCTTCCTATTCATGTACTTATCCAAAAGTCTTTTAAACTTTGTAACTGTACCCACACCCACCACTTCCTCAGGAAACTCAATCCACATGTAAATCAGAATCTGTATAAAAGACTTGCCCCCGTGTCTTTTTTTAAATCACTTTCCTCTCACCTTAAAAATTTGCCCCTAGTCTTGAAATCCCCAATCCTAGAGAAAAGGCACTTACTTACCATTAACTCTATCTATGTGCCTCATGATTTTACAAACTTCTATAAGGTGGCATCTCAACCTCCTATGCTTCAGTGAAAAAGGTCCCAGCCTATCCAGCCTCTTCTTATAACTCAAACCCACCATACCTGGCAACATCCTGGTAAATCTCTTCTGAACCCTCTCCAGCCTAATGATCTGGTGACCAGAACTGGACACAGTAGTCCAGAAGAAGCCTCACCAATGTCCTGTACCTCCTCAACATAATGTTCCAGCTCCATTCTGGAGTGGTTTCCTTTTGATTAACACTGTGACATTGCAGCTCAACTGCAGCTTACCAAATATGCTCCATAAAATGTGTCTGTGAATATCTCACTGGATTCACACAGAAAGTAGAGGCAGGACGTAACTTAAGCAAGTATTTTAAAATTGCACTGTATTTTATCATAGTGTATTTCATCCCTGTGTTTAGAAAGTGTTGGGACCCCGTAAATCATCACAAAAATATCCCGTCCCCATCCTGGCCACATGTGGACGTGTACAAATTCAATTATTTTAATTTTTATATATATTTAATCTATTCTTTGCACAGCCTCCCAGGGAGCCAATATAACTCATCCTGTTCAACGTCTCTATGGTTCATTCAGTTTATCATCTGAGTTGCAGTTAATTGAAAGCGGCCCAATGGCATTTCCATTCCCTTGGTGACATTAAACTTGATGGATCATAGAGGATTTCTACTGCTTACTGGATCTACCAGGAATTCTTGATGCCCATCATTAAAGGGTAAAATCAGAAGAGTCTTGCTAGACCACAGGGATGTTCTCCCTGTTGCGAGGGAGATACAACTGGTGGTGGTTTCTTTCACCTGAGGAGAAATGAGAGATAAAAAAAAATGTATCCCACTTGGTAACCTGAGCCAGCAAAGGACTTGAACCCTGATTGGTCATGTCACTCCACATCATGAAACTACCGAGCCAACTGAGCTAAGCATCAAGCCTGTTTCTTCAAAGAGACCTGTAGATGTTGAAATGCCACATGCTCCGACTCCCAACATATTAAACTGGAAGATGCTCATCGTAAATCTTATTATCAGCATGCCTTTTATTGTCAACACGTTGAGAGCTTCTTTTCCATTTTTCGAAGGAATACTGTAGCTTAAAGGACCAAATTGTGTCCCATAAATTATCATCATGAAAGAACCTATACTGTTTCAATCTCTGCTGCAGCTCAATGTCAAAATACCAAAGTCGGGCACCCATTTTAACAGAGGCTCAGTGCACTGAGATATGGTTCTGTCAAATCCTCCATAATTAGGATCTTAACATGCGTAGAAAAATTTAGGGTGAAAAGATTAATTTAAATGTCACAAACAGAAATGTGTTTGTGATGTATTACCCTGCCAGGATGTCCCACTATATTCTTCTCCTCAGTTTGCATGCTGCAGCTGCTTAAAGTGCTGAGGACTTTCATCTAGAAGACAGATTGCTGCACTTGAGGGTTGGTGAGAGCGCTAATGCCTCTGCTCCTTTTCAGTTTCTTGCCTTGTGCAGGTCTGCATTCAATGCAAGCCATCAGCAGCAATTTGCAAGTCACACATAATTACCTTTCCTGCTTACCCCTGCCCCGTAGCTACCCCACCTCTTTTGTATAACATCCTAAGAGCTGATTAGCACCATGCTAGTTTCTCGATTCTGTCCTTGCCTGCCTTTCACCATTTCATACTTCCTACATCTTTACTAGTTTAGTTTGGGAAACTTGGTTGGCATAGATGAGCCGGACCAAAGTGTCTGTTTCCACTCTGTGGCTCTAAATACAAAGCGCTGGCAGTTAAGTGTACATGATTTTCCATAAGTTTTCAACAACAGTGACCAAATGTGCCTATTATTTTATCACACATTGCCACAACACAATTTTGCGCACTGCCTTTATTCTGTCCTCTGTCTCGTTTGCGATGATGTCGTCCCACCCATTCACTGCAACCAAGAAATAGTGAAGTTCAAGTCAGGCAGACCAATTTCCTTTTTCATATGTTCAAATCAACCCGTGCAGCGATGTTGTTATGCTCCGGCGGAGCAGATGGGACTTGAACCTGGGCCTCCTGGCTCAGAGGTATGGACATTACCACTGTGTCACAAGAAGCAATACTGAAGCTAAATCCTGGAGACTTTCAACAAAGCTTAATTTGAACTGAATGCATGGTTTAATTTAGTTTGAATTTTTGTGGTAATGCTTATGATTATTGTTAAGCAGCATCAAAAGTTGACTTTGCTCTCTGGGCCTCTGTTCCTCAAAAGCATTAAGTCCCATTACTCATCCAGCCATTTGTATTCAGTAAGGTGTTCAGATCTGGCATTTCAAGAGCCATCAGAATGAAACAGTCTTTGAAGTATCAGTGAAGCTGCAAAACATGAATTTAACTTCAAGACTATAATTTCCTGGCAGTTTGCAAGATAAAGATAAGTGAAGACATTTAGAGGGTCTGGTAAAAAGACAGTTTGTAACTGCATTGCATTGCAACATAATTCCATAGCCTGTTGCCAACAGCGATTTTTTAAAAAATGCAAGACTCCCTGGCAACAATAGCAAGATGAAATAGTGTATCTAACTTTATCTACACTGCTACAGTGCAGGAATCTCAACTCCCAAATTCCACTTTCTCAGACATCCTTCACATTAAGTTGCCTTTGCAATTCAAGCAAAGTTTATACAACTTCTCCTCTGCCAATGCTTTCTGTGCGAGAGCTGTTGCTCTGTGCTAAAATATTTTTGCGAGTGGTGCTCATAAACGCTTGGCACCCTATTCCAAATAATTGCTTCTTACATAGGAGCTCCAAGTATTGAGTTTCAGCAGGCACTGATTCTGCCCTGTCCGCACGCTCACAATTACACACTGGAAATTGGTCAAAATCGCTGTAAACCAATCAGGAGAGATCTGCGGCTGATTTTTATTTTGCCCCTGATCCTTGAAACCCATTTGGAAGGCATATGGGAAACTTGCTTTCATCGGCCAAGGAATAGAGGTTAATGGCAAGGAGGCAATGTTGGAGTTGTACAGAGCATTGGACAGGCTGCTGCTGGAGTATAGTGTGCAGTTCTCATTGCCTCAGCACAGGAGAAATGTGATAGCACTGGAGGGGTTACAGACGAGGTTCACCAGGATGTTGCCTGGGATGTAGAAATTGAGCTATAAAGAGAGATTGGATAGTTTTCTTTCGAGCAGAGATGACTGATACAGGGGACATGGTTGAGGTGTGCAAGATTGTGAGGGGCATGGACAAGGTGAATAGAGAGAGCTGTTCCCTTTGGTTGAGGCGTCAATCGTGAGAGGACGTATTTTTAGGGGAAGGGGCAGGAGATTCAGAAACTTGGATTTGGAGAAAACTTTTTTCACTCAGCGGGTGTTGGGAATCCGGAATGCACTGCCTGGAAAGGCAGTGGAGGCCGGAAATCTTACAACCTTTAAAAAATGTTGGATGAGCACTTCAAATATAACATTTCAAGGAAACGGGACAAGTGCAGGAAATTAGGAGTAGCGCAACTTTAGTCGCACTTATGTCGGGTTCAAACACGTTGGGCCGAAGGGCCTTTTCTGCATGATTCTATGGAACTATGAATTACATCAGAAAAGCCTGTTTTGGCCTAAACCTGACTCCAGATGCCAAACAATGTGGTTGACTTTTCACTACCATCTGAGTTGGCAATTGGGGTTGAGCAAAATGTGCCAGCCTTGCCAGTGACCCCTACATCCCACAGATGAAATCAACCAAGATTTACCTTGTCCTTCCCAAGCTTCATTGAAAGATCACCATTGAAGTTGTAGGATATCCTACAGAAGAGGTCGCTGCTCTCCAGTCCTGATTGGGCAGAATTTTGCATGTACCTATGAATTGCTCACCTCCAGTAAAATCACAACCTTAGAAACTGTCAGGTTGAGATGTGGAAATGGTCTCAACTCTCACTTAGAAATAAAGGCAGTAAGATGTCAGTCTACAGATTCATTCAGTCAGTTGGTGCAACTTCACTTGCGGGAAATGGATGTGATGTGTGCAGGAAGTAAATTCTGAGCAAATTTGCTCATTTCCTCTCAGTTGTTGCTGAATTGGTTATTGGGCACCTAAAATAAAACTTTCAGCACCAGACTTGGTGCTAAAGTGCTTTCTACCCAATTAGTCACAGATAATGTTCAATTACAAGCAAAAGTTAGCAGGCAGTTTGTTAATGTTGAAAGATTGAAGAAATATCATTTAAAGCAAACTGCTATCATTAACAGTGGCAGTGAATTAAACCTCAGTGGGGGCTATGGAATAAACTGGCATTTTGCACCAGAGTTAAATTGCAGCATAAAATGGAAAGTTTTCAATTTAGCAGGGATCCTGTCTTTTATCCTCATTTCTGAGGGCCAAACACCTCCACTGGATCCATATTGGGATTGTACTGCAGTGATCTGTCAATGCCTCCTTCAGGGTGACTGACCGAGAAATTCTCCTGCACTTTTCATTTGTACAGAGGTGTACCAGAATGATGACAGGCTGCCAATTAACATGCTGGGCAAGTTCACTTTCCATGGAGAACAAGTCCAGGTATCGGATTCAAACACACTGCTGCTGAGCTACAGGAAGGGACACTATCATTGTGCCACAAAACCACTTAACAGAGAAGAGAAGATTTTAAATTTGACATGCGATGAAAAATGATAAGAAAGTTTTGAAAAATTACCATCAATGATGAGGCAAACCTGGTATAACAATCTTTTTGTCAGTCATTGATTCACATGTTATTTTGTTGTGTATTTTGAATCGCTATATCATGAGAGAAATATGTTGAAGGGACCTACTTTGACAAATGACAACATCTCAGTCATGCTGTGTTTTTAAAACATCACATTTATCATTAAAATTGGTTTGTCTATCAAAATTTCCTGAATTAGCTTACAGCATACAATCAGATTCACAGAGAATGAACCTTCTGGAGCTGACAGCTCTTGTGGATGCATTGTCAACTGGAAGTCTGGACTTTGTATATTGTATGAATAAATGTAGTTATGTGAATCACAAGAAAATAAAGGCAATAAAGCCAGGGTTTACTGAAATCCAACCTCCATGACAATGAATTTGCAGCAACACTAAACGATTGTTGAAGGATGAGAGAACAAGTTTGTCTTTGTTCTTTTAAGAGATGCCTATTTCTGGCATTTGTTGCCCAGCCCTAGATTGCCCTTGAACCAAATGGCTTGCTGGGTCATTCCACAGCGCAGTTAGCCACACTGTGTGGTTCTGGAGGCACATGGGTGGGAATCATACTGGAAAAGGATGACAGAATTCCTTCCCTGAAGAATATGATGTGGAAGTGCGTGTGTTGGACCACGGTGGACAGTCAGACCTCACACAAATATGTATTTATCTTTTGACACTCTTAATTACTTGAATTATCTTGCCATTATCTCTCTGCATATAAATGCTGTGCCTGTGTCCTTCCCTCCACTTCACCTGATGAAGGAGCAGCGCTCTGAAAGCTTTTGATTTCAAATAAACCTGTTGGACTATAACCTGGTGTTGTGTGACTTCTGACTTTGTAGGATATGTGCGTACCAAATGGAATTTTGTAACCATTGTTGATTGTTGTCTTGGCTGAAACTAGCTTGATTTCAGATTTATTGACCAAATTTAAATGCTGTGATGGGGTTTGAACCTACAACTACAGAATACAGTCCAAACTGCCTCCAGCCGAGTAACATGAACCATTTCAATATCATCAGTCAAGAGATTAACAGGTTTCTTTCGATCTCAGATGTTGCCAAGCTTCCTGGGGTACAACAGTTCATCAGTGATGGTTAAACAATCCACTGGGCAAATCGCCCCAGCTTTATATTCAAAGCGGATTTGAGTGAGTAGTATCTTGATGCTATGCAGGTTGCTTGGTAAGGGATGCTGTGGTACTTCACCAGAGCTTTGCGGTACCAGCTGACACTGCCAAGTCTCCAAAGCATTTGGTAGTGCAGCCATCTTGCTTGTAAGATCCTTGTCCAGTCATGGACAGGGAAAGGAGTATGAAATAATTTTCCTTTTTTGAGCAAAAGTGTTCTCGCCCAAATCAAAGCTGTGATTTTAAGAACAAGCTTTCACGTAAGTTTAAACCAAAAGGAAGGATGGGCATTTACTTTCATAGCAGCCTAACGGTATGCCACAAACACCCCAATCTCCAAACAGGGAGACACACACAAATAACAAAAATGAGATTTATAAAGATGTGGCCTGCACTTAGTTTGCCACCAATGTTTCTTCCAATTCATTTATGGGATGTGGACATCACTGGCCAGGCTGGCATTTACTGCCCATCCCGAATTGCCCAGAGGGCAGTTAAGAGTCAACCACATTGCTGTGGGTCTGAAGTCCCATGTAGGCCAGACCAGTTAGAGACCGCAGTTTCGTTCCCTAAAGGACAGTAGCAAACCAAATGGTCTTTCCCCAACAATCAGCAATGGATTCAGAGTCATCATTAGGCTCTATACTCCAAATATTTATAGATTTCAAATTCCACCATCTGCTGTGGCAGGATTTGGAACATGATCCCTACAGTATTATCTGGGTCTCTGGATTAACCGCAAGCAATGACACCACAAGGCCATCACCACCTCACAAGAAACAAGTCACTGTTTTAACTCGTCCTTCAGATGGAGATTGAAAAACAATGGCAGATCCGAATGATTCCCTGTTGTTTCCTCAACAACAAAATGGGCCCTCTTGTGGGGCAGTGGTATTGTCCCTGCCCTGAACCAGGAGGCCTAGGCTCAAGTCCTACCTGGTCCAGAGTTGTGTAATAACATATCTGAACACATTGACTCAGAGGCGAAAGACAAATGAAGGCTGGCAGTTTCAAATGAAATCACTCCTGTACAAAATAGTCAATGTCACCTGACTTTCTGGAATCAATTTTCTGAGGGTACACATGCTCATGGTTCTATATTACTTGCTTTTTAAGTAACCACCGTCCAAACTTCACAAGCACAATGTGACAGTCACAGCTGGCGAATGCTCTTCTCCATTGTAGCTCAAAGGCTGAGCTGGTACCTTGGAGGCGATGATGAATTTCACCATTTATGCATTCCTTCAGTGAAAGGTGGCTTCCCTCATTGATTATACCTTGCCATCAAGGTGTTAATTACTCAAAACCATCTCCCTCCATGGGACATATCATTCATACATCTGTCTCCGGATTCCCAAAGCAACTCATGCTCCCATTTGGAACTCATGGCAGGAGACATCCTGGAGGGCAGTAAAAGCACTTTGTGTGTGCATTCTTCAGAATTTCCTGAAGAGACTTAATTGCCGTCTCCTTTCATAATCTCCTTTTCAGTGTATGGAAGCAGCAGTCTTGAATATTCCTGTTGGTTGCTGCTGATTTCCTACTTACTGTTTGCAATCAGAATCCTATCATAAATGAGTAACCACCCCTGGGCTAAGACCAGGGAACCCGAGCCATCAAGTTCTGCACATCAGTGACTTATGTTTTTCACTTTGACAATATTTCCTACATGACATTTATTACAAAGGGTCTGAATGTAAAAGCAGGGATATTTTGCCAAAGACATACAAGGCATTGGTGTGACCAAATCTAGAGTTTTAGACCATAAGACCATAAGATATAGGAGTGGAAGTAAGGCCATTCAGCCCATCAAGTCGACTCCGCCATTTAAACCATGGCTGATGGGCATTTCAACACCACTTCCCTGCACTCTCCCCGTAGCCCTTGATTCCTTTTGAGATCAAGAATTTGTCGATCTCTGCCTTGAAGGCATCCAATGTCCCAACCTCCACTGCACTCTGCGGCAATGAATTCCACAAGCCCACCACTCTCTGGCTGAAGAAATGTCGTCTCATTTCAGTTTTAAATTTACCCCCTCTAATTTTAAGGCTGTGCCCACGGGTCCTAGTCTCCCCGCCTAAGGGAAACAACTTCCTAGCATCCACCTCTTCTAAACCATACATTATCTTGTAAGTTTCTATTAGATCTCCCCTCAACCTTCTAAACTCTAATGAGTACAATCCCAGGATCCCTAGCTGTTCATCATACGTTAAACCTACCATTCCAGGGATCGGCCGTGTGAATCTCTGCTGGATGCTTAAAAAACGTCCTTTGTATGTTTGCATACAGTTCTGGCCTCCTTATTTAAGAACAGGGTATAGTTATGATAGAAACCATTCAGAGAAGGTTCACTCAACTGTTTCCAAACTTGAGTGGGTTATTTTACATTTGATTTGATTTAATTTAATTTATTTGTTGTCAGGTGTACCTAAACACAGTGAAAAGCTTTGTAGATGAGCAGTACAGGCAGTCCATAGTAAGCAAGGACATACAGGTCACAGGGTGAAAACCCTTAGACAGAGGCATATAGTTTATGTCACATGAGGTGTGCACTAAGGAAGATCATCATTAGCAAGATCAGTATTATTTGAAGTTAGAGAATCCATTCATCAGTCTAATAACAACCAGGAAGAAACTATTCCTGAACCTGCTAGTGCTTCAGATTCAAACTTCTGACTCTTCTGCCTGAGAGAAGAAGTTACAGGAGACCATTACCAGTGTGCAATGGGTCTTTGATAATGTTACCAGCCTTTCTGCAGCAGCAAGCTGTGTAAAGTGGAGTCCATAGATGGATGGTTGGCTTCCATAAAGGTCTGGGATGTGCACACTGCCTTCTGTAGTTTCTTACATTGGACGAGTTGGGTCTGTATCAATTCGAGTTTAGAAGATTGAAGAGTGATCTGTTTGAAATACTTAAGAAGCGACTTGGCAGGGTGGATGCTGAGAAAATGTTTCTTCTCTTGACGAGAAACCAGAACCAGGGAGGAGATGAATATCAGGAGGCTCCCATTTAAGAAGAAGATAAAGTGAAGTCTGTGGAGCTGAATGCTCAGGCAGCGGTGGTGGAAGGGCTGTTGAATGTTTTTGAGACTGACGTAGATAGATTGGTGACTGATGAGAAAGTTGAAGGTTGAGGTTGGGGGGGGAACGAGGGAAGGTGGCATTTAGGTCATGATTAGCCCAGCCAGATCTTATCTCCAGGTGGAACAGGCTCAAGAGGCTGAATGACCTGCTCCTAATTTATAATTTTGCTGCTAATTCCCAAGTGCTTAATTTGGTTGGGAAGCATTTAAAAGTTTATAAAATCATGAAGGGCATGGATAGGGTGTATAGTCTTTTCCCCAGGGTGGGGGAGTCCAAAACCAGAGGGCGTATGTTGAAGGTGAGAGGGGGAAGGTGTAAAAGGGACCTACGGGACAGTTTTTTTTCACACAGAGGGTGGTGCGTGTATGGAATGAGCTGCCAGAGGAAATGGTGGAGGCTGGTACAATGCCAACATTTAAAAGGCATCTGGTTGGGTATTTGAACTGGAAGGGTTTAGAAGGATATGGGCCAAATGCTGGCAAATGGGACTGGATTAATTTAGGATATCTGGTTGGTATGGACAAGTTGGACCGAAGGGTCTGTTTCTGTGTTGTGCATCTCTATGACACTGTGAGGCTATGAGGGCCAATTTATAGTTGCAAGGTCTTTCTTTCTTCAATACCTTCTCTGCAGGCTGTTTTCTGACTATTTTTGTATGCTGCATGGTTTGTTTATCAACATGGATTGTAAAATAACATCTCACTGTTGTGTTCAACACATTAACTTTTTATATGTTTCTCTCAAGCACTCATAACCATGAATCTGTGCAAGTACCAGACATTTGACCTTCAAGCACATACAAAAGAGGAAAAGCAGAATGGAAAACTATTTAAAAAAATCAAGGACATAGTACACTGAATGCATACAAAGTCCCTTTCATAAATCTAAGGACACCGACATTAAGCAGAATTAGCATGGGCACCAGCTGTGCCAAGCTAGTATCTTTCCTTTGTTGTATAAATCACATGACTGAACATTTCCCTGGCTTGTTTAAGGATTCCAGAATTGCTGTAAGGAAGACAAATGAAAGGCTTGATTGTGAGTGCCATTTGCAGACAGAGATGCAGAAGTCCTCACTGAGAGAGATAGAATTACAATACCTCATAATTGAAGCTGGTGGAAGGAATGATCAGCTTGATTGTCAGTCAGTAATGCAGATAAAATTGCAGGCAAATAAATTAATATAAAGCAGAGTTGTCAGGAACAAAGTAAAAAGGATGAGAAGGGGGTCATGCCCAGATTATTATGAGCAGAAGTTTTGCAACAAACCTGCTGTGAGAATGCAGTTAGACGTGAAATGGATTGAGTTCAGCCTAAAACTACCCCAGTCGAGAGCTAATAGGTTACATTAAAGTCTAAAGTTACGCAAGAACATCTGAAAATAGGAGTTAGAATTGGCCACTTGCTCAATTTAAAAAGATCATAATTCACCAGCTTCCTCAATAATTCCAGCACTAATCATCCATCCCTTATTCCCCCTGGTACCCCAAATTGATCAATCCTTACCTTGATCAGAATCAACAACTGAGCTCTCACTGCTTTCTACAGCAAAGCATTCCAAAGATTCACATTGCTTCAAATGAGGGGATTCTTTCTCATCTCAATCCCAAATAACTGACCCCTTATTCTAGATTCTCCAGCCAGAGGAGCTACTTTGTCAGCATCTTGGCAAGCTCCTTACTGACGCTCTGTTTCAATCAGATCACTTCTTAAAGTGATATGAAATCAACGCAAGGGTGATGTTAAAAAAAGCTTCTTCACACTGCAAGTAATTAGGGTCTGGAAAGCACTTACTGGGAAATGCAGTGAAGGCACTTTCAATTGAAGCATCTAAGAGGGCATTGGATGATTATTTGGATAGAAATAGTGTGCAGGGAGATGGTGAAAACAAAGCAAGTTGGTACTAGGTAACAGAATCAGTGCAGGTACAGTAGGCCGAAAAGCCTGTTTGCGTCAACACAATTCTGTGATCTCCAGGCACTATATTGTTACTGTTCTAATGAAAGGAAGATTAGCTCAAAATAACTGACCTAGGGATGTTCCCAGGGTTGGGAGGTTTGAGCTGTTGGTAGAGGCTGAATAGGCTGGGGTTATTTTCCCTGGAGCATTGGAGGCTGAGGGATAACGTTAAATCATGAAGGGCATGGACAGAGTAAACAGTCAAGGTCTTTTCCCCAGGGTGGGGGAGTCCAAAACTAGAAGGCATAGGTTAAGGTGAGAGAGGAAAGGTATAAAAGGGGCCAACAGGACAGTTTTTTCACACAGAGGATGGTGCAAGTATGGAATGAAATGCCAGAGGAAGTGGTGGAGGCTGGTACAATTACAACATTTAAAAGGCATCTGGATGGGTATGTGAATAGGAAGGGTTTAGAAAGATGCGGGCCGAATCCAGGCAAATGGGACTAGGTAAATTTAGGATATCTGGTTGACGTGGACAAATTGGACTGAAGGGTCCATTTCCATGCTGTACACCTTTATGACTCTATGAGACCATACGGCCGGTAGAATTGAACAGGTTCATTTCTGACTTTTAAACTGCCCTGATGCAATACCCCTCTCTTGCCTGGAACGGCTCAACTCTAACAGCATTTAAGAAACTCAACATTGTCCAAGACAAAGCAGCTTTTGTGATTGGCATGCCATCAACCATTTTCATTATGCACTCACTTCACCAACAAAGCTTCATCGCAGTCGTTTGCACCATCTACAAGATGCAATATATCAACTCATCCAGCCTCCTTCGATAGTACATTCCAAGCCTGCAACCTCTACCACCTAGAAAGGCATGGACACCAGATACATGGGAGCAAATTCTCCTCCACACCACCAACCATCCTGACTTGGAACTATATCACCATTGCCTCACTATTGTTGGGTCACAATCCCAGAACTCCCCTCCTTAATGGCGCCATTGATAACCCCACACCTCACCGAGTGCAGTGAATCAGGAAAGCATCTGACAGTAACCTCCTAAGGTCAGGGGGAACAAAAAAATAAATTCTGGCCTAGCCACTGACACTCATTTCCCACTGAAATGGATAAATGCAAAAGAACAGGTCTGACTGTGAGTTTTACAGTTCTAGTGAGAGGTCATCAACCTGAAACATTAACTCTGTTTGTCTCTCCATGAAGATGCTGCCAAACCTGATGGAATTTCCAGCAATTTCTGATCTGAGTTTTGTTTGCAAGCTGTTGGTCGTGGGCTGAGTGTTGATCAGCATCTCACTGCGTCTTCAATAGTAGGTGGCCGAGAAAGCATCTCACCTGTCCTAATTATAAAACAGTGGCTGCGCTAGCTGAGGCTCTGCACAGAATAATGCTTTCCTCAACTGGTGAGCTAACAGGAAAAATAACTTCAAGCAGCACGGCTCATTCCTATGGAGCAAACAGAACAACATCTCTCAATTTCTATGCCTGGTTGGCTTCAGGTCCCAGAGAGGATTAGCTTCACCACTGTTAGCCTGCCTCTTACCAGCAACTCATCAATGTGAACATATGCTGTTGTTCCTTATTATCTTCAAAACACTACAGATAACTGGAAGTTTTGATTTGTATCAGTGTTCATTTGCAATCTGTATTCTTATGCATGCTCGTTTCAGTGTCTTTTAACACAATTTCCTGATATAATCATGATGATTGTCAATGTGCATTTATATAAAATTCAAAGGAAATTATTGCGATTGTTGGCTTTATATGCAAATTTTAAAAAGTTCTTGGCATCAGCATTCAACGTTTCACACAGCATCTAAAATGCTCTCGGTCTGGGGATGCCTCAGTATCAGCAGCTCCAAGTTTGATTCACACTCCAGGATTTGATGGTCAAGGAGAGTGTGTTAACAGGTTAAGTAGCAACCTGTAGCTCCTTATATTGCAGGTGGAACAGTGGGACAGATTCCGGGTCTGGGTCTTTCTCTCTCTCTCTCTTCATCCCCAAACCCCAGTACCAACCTGACTACCATCCCCCCGCACCACGCCCCCCCCCCCAACACATACACACACACACGCTCACACACACACACACATGCTCACACACACGCTTACACACACACACACGCACTCTCACACACATGCTCACACACACACAGACACACACACTCACACACAGACACACACACACACATGCTCACACATACACACACACGCTCACATATACGCACAAACACACGCACACACGTTTGCACACGCTCACAAACACACACGCTTTCACACACACATGCACACACACAGCGCATACACACACGCACTCTCACACATGCTCACACGCACAGACACACACACACTCGTGCGTGCAATCAAACACATGCTCACACACACACAGTCACAAACATGTACACACACATTGTCTCTCCCCCTCAAAAGCACTCTTTCTCTCTCTCTCTTTCCCCCACACATACACACTCTCTCCCCCACAAATACACACACACATACATCTGCAGGATGAATTTGTATTTGCAGATACATTCTATTTTGTTCAAAAAGCACATGATTTATAGTCAATCAGTCAACGTGGCATTTTATAAATTCCTACTTTAGAAATAAAGCCAGTCTGGCTCCAAACCAAAATGCAAACAGATTCTTGCCAAAGCCTTACATTTAACATGCATTGTCTGACCTAAAATGTCACCTCTTTACAGTGATAAACCCTTCAGTTCTTGCAGGGCAGTGACTTGAAAGAAATTAAAGGATTTACACACACACATTAATCAATTAAAACCTTCTAAATGATTAAAGTTTTGACAGCAACTTATGTTTGTTTAATACATCCTCATCAGTTGATCTTTAACTTATAAATTCTGTGTTCTGTCTGCATCTTTCTCACTTCACCTGTCAAAGGAGCAGTGCTTCAAAAGTTTGTGTTTTCAAATAAACCTGTGGTACTATAACCTGGTGTTGTGTGATTTCTGACCTTGTCCAGCCCAGTTCAACACCGGCACTTCCACATCATAGTCTGGCATAAATTGGGGTCTCTATCATTGTTATCTATAGATTGAGAGAAAATAGGAACTGCTGATGCTGGAGAATCTGAAACAATACAGCTTGAGATGGTCTTACAACAGGCATAAAAGTACACAGTACCTCTGTAGTTCAGACTCTTGGAGCATTCTGTACCACAGCCAGATAGCTATCACAATTAGCATTATCAATAGTGTTTCTTCCACTCCTCACCTTCCTCAGTGCAGTGCCATATCAACCTCTTTCAAGACCTCTCCAGCTGCCATTGTATTATTCGATCCCTAACTATCTCAACACAACAGGTATTTTTCCAGCTATGCTTACTCTTCCCTCTCTTGCAGCATGCACCTTGGGGGCCTCAAGGATAAGTGCTCAGGGCTCACATTCTTCACCACTTCTAATGATGATGAATACAATAAGGAGGTGCACTCATCCAACTATTTCAGGACATTAGCTGTGCATAGGTGATGCACGAGTTGCAATCAGCTATGAAACTGATTTCAAGTCATTGCCCCTGTGATCTCTGTAATGAAAACTCATCTGCCTGTTGAGCCCAATTTGCATTTGGCAAAATGAGGTCCGTCTTCCCTGGTTTTTACCTCGCTAACACACTCTGCATCATTACTGCAGAGATTTATAAAGTGCAACACTGTCAGCTTCAGTCAATTTTGGTTTGAAGTTTCCGAAATTCTCAAGAGTTCAGAAAACAATTTTTGCAACTGCAGATCTTGTTTTTGTTCATCATTTTTCTCACCTCAGTCCTCAGCCATCGTTCAGATGAGACTTTTTCCAGATGTAGCTCTGGGGGAAGCTTTACTCATAACTTCAGTTGATCTGGAGGCTGCATTTTCTTTAGCCAACTTCTCACTTAATTCTCAAGAAGTGGTTATTTTTACTGTGCAAATAAGCAGTAAGTGCAGTATTACCCAGAGAAATTACTAGGATTATTAGAAATATTGGAATTATTATTAGAATTTAGCATGGCACGGTGGCTCAGTGGTTAGCACTGCAGCCTCACAGCACCAGGGCCCTGGGTTCAATTCCAGCCTCAGGCAACCATCTGTGTGGAATTTGCACATTCTCCCCACATCTGCGTGGGTTTCCTCCGGGTGCTATCCAAAGATGTGCAGGCTAGGTGGATTGGCCATGCTAAATTGACCACAATATTCAGGGATGTGTAGATTAGGTAGGCTATATATGGATCTGGGTAGGATGCTCCAAGGGTCAGTGTGGTCTTGTTGGGCCAAAAGGCCTGTTTCCACTCTGGAGGGATTCTATGATCTTCTATGAATTATTAGGGAGTTTATTAGGTCAGATCCATTTGGATTTCTCCCCACCCAACCCCTGCCTTCAGTGTATATACCACCTTTACCTAGTTACTAGCAGTTATGAAGAAGGGTCACTGGACGTCAAACACTAACCATTGTTTTTCGCTCCACAGAGGCTGCTAAGCCTGCTGGATTTCTTCAGAAATTTCTGTTTCATGGCAACCGCAGTTCTTTGTTTTATTTTTTCCTGCTTGGCCAAGGATGCTCATGAACAAATTCAGTTAACAGAGCCCTGGAGAGGGTCATTGCACCCAACTGCTCGCATCTCTTTTGTAAATAAATCCACACCATAGAGATAGTAGGAACTGCGGATGCTGGAAGGAGGGCTTTTCGGCCATCAGCAAAGGGATTGCAAGTACAGAGCATCTACAGCATAGAGTCCTTGATGCTGGAGAATGTGATATCTACTGGTGTGCTACAGGTCTTCAGAGACCACAGGTATTGGGTACATTAATACCGTCCCAAGATTACACTTCAATTTAACATTTGTAAACATGCTTCAAAATTTTGGATCTGTTACAATGCCCCTTGGGGCTGTCAACCTCAGATTTGATTTAATTTGATCATTTGCTCAATTGAAAATAGTAAAAGAGAAAGCAGCCTTGCCTCTGACAAATGGCAAATTTGCAACAGTTGGACTCAAACACCCTTGAACCTGGTCCATCACTGTATCCAGAGCAGAGGGAGGCTGTTAGCTGTTGGACCTTGGCCCATCCAGATTCTTCAGGTGAAACAAGCTGAACAAGGTAAACGCCTAGGCTAGCATATGCACAACCGAGCTGTCTTGCCCGATTTTTTTTGGAGGAAACAATTGAGCTGGTTGGTTAATGCATACAAGTGTCAGCCAGTCTGACCATAGATTTGCCAGTGAAAAATATTTTTCTGAGGGAGCTCAAACATTATGCAACTGACTGCCACGAAATGAGTGCCCTTCTGAAGTATTTTGGACCATCCCTTTGCCATCCAGTGGCTCTCTCCAACTACTTTGAGTTTCCAGCGGTTCTCATCACCTCACCACACCCCGCACATTGTTCAGTGATATAAGCTACTAAAGGGGGCTCCTGCAGCAAGGTCCTGCACTGCCGGAAATGTGCACTCACCAAGAGAAAACCAGGGACCTGGAGTAAATGGATTCTGCCCCAATTTTCATCTTGCTTGTTGTGTGCACTTCTGGGCCTCATGTCTCAGGAAAGATGTGCCGACCCTGGAGGGGGTTCAGAGGAGGTTCACAAGAATGGTCTCAGGGATGAAAAGCTTAACATATGAGGAACGTTTGAGGACTCTGGGGCTATACTCCTTGGAGTTTAGAAGGATGAGGGGGCATCTAATTGAAACTTACAGAATACCGAATGGCCTGCGATAGAGTGGATGTTGGGAAGATGCTTCTATTGGTAGGAGAGACGAGGACCCAAGTGCACAGCCTTACGAGAGTAAAGGGAAGACCTTTTAGAACGGAAATAAGGAGAAACTTCTTCAGCCAGAGTGTGGTGAATCTATGGAATTCACTGCCACAGAAGGCTGTGGAGGCCCAGTCATTGAGTACATTTAAGACAGAGATAGATAGGCTCTTGATTGTTAAGGGGATCAAGGGTTACGGCGAGAAAGTGGGAGAGTGGGGTTGAGGAACTTATCAGCCATGATTGAATGGTGGAGCAGACTCGATGGGCCCAATGGCCTAATTTCTGCTCCAATGTCTTATGGCCTTATGGTCTTGTAATCATGCCCTGATGCAGCTTCCTTTCCAGCAGATAACTTCAGCAGAACTATACCTTCCCACAATCATTCCCTCTCCACATGTGTCACTGTATATATAATATAAGCAGTTGGTGGACTGGAGCTCGGTGCTTTCGTGCGTCAGTGATGGTAGTCAACAGCTGACAAACACTTTTGGGGTCAGCCCAGCACTGGAGAGTGAGACGACCTGAGTAAATTCAAGAGAGACTACAAGCTACAGCAAATTGTAATGTCTACCTTTTAACTGTATTTCTTTATTTTCCTCATTTATACTTAATGTAGAACTTCTGGCTTTTTTCTTGATTTCTCTATTTTTGTGCCTGATCTATTTTAGTACCTAAGATTCTGTACCGAGATACTTTGTACCTAAAATCATCACATTGTGCACTTTTCACGCTCCTCCTGTACTTCTGTACTTGACAATGAATTACTTCTAAATTCTAATCCTAAATATATATTTGTCTAACTCATCCAAATTCAAGTTTGCAATACTTGGCTCTGTAAAATAATTTACTTGAAAAAATCTAACATTGTAATGTAATATGAAAGCAAAATGGACCATCTATCTACCCGGTGAGCTGGTGCTTTGGGCGATGTTGATGTCCTTTAAACCAAAAAAACAGTGCTTCTCGTTAAAGGATTGCAATTCCTTGTTTGAAGGGGGATGCATACATGAGGAACTGTTTAGCTGAAATATAACAAGGGTAAATTTACTCTGTCCGCAGCTCATTGTTGGTAATTCCTCAGTCAAGGATGCTTATTTCTGACGGATAGATGAGTGGAGGTAAGGTGACAGAGTTTCCTGTAGGTTCACAGATGACATATAAAGCCATATCTTAGCCTGCACACTTTCCCTCAGTGAGGACTGTGGACTGTTGGTGGATTGATAGCTTGAATGGCCACCTTCTTTCTGATGCTTCCTGCTGTTCTCTCTCATAAAAATCGTACAGTGTGGAAGCAGTCCATTCGGCCCATCGAGTGCACACCAACTCTCCGAAGAACATCCCACCCAGACCCACTGCCCCATCCAATTGTTGTTACCCTACATTTCCCATGGCTAACCCACTTAACCTGCGCATCGTTGGACACTATGGGAAGTTTAGCATTGGCCAACCCACTGTAGTCTGCACATCTCTCCGTGGTAGCACTTGTTGATTGCAAAGTCTTGACACCATTCTGGGTGTTGAATTGTCATTTTGGTCACCATGAGGCATCTTCTTCCCAAATGTTTGTGTTAATAGTGCAGACCTTCATGGAGTTTCCTGAGAAAGGATAGATCAGAGTACTTTCTTGATAGTATGAAGTTAAATATGGATGTCCAAAGAAATTTGGGGGTATCAGGTGCATAGATCTTTAAAATGCTGTGAACAGGGACAGAATGTAATCGAGAAAGCTCATGAAATGCTGGTCTTTATAGCTTGCAGGCTGGAGAATAAGGACACAGAAATTATTCTGCAGTTAAGTAAAAGCCCAGCCGGGCCCCCCTTGGAGTACTGAGAATAGATCTGGGCACTACATCTTAGGAAGGATATGTTAGCCTTCAAGGGACTATAGCATGGGTTTACACGAATGGCACCTGAACTGCAGATTTCGGGGGACAGGTCCCGGTAGGATACCCTTCAGAGGGTGAGTGTGGACTTGTTGTGCCAAATGGCCTGTTTCAATACTGTGAGGCTCTATGATTGTATGATGACTGCAGACTTAAGTTATGAGGAGCGATCATATATGACAAACTCATCTTCTCTCGAAATTAGACGATTAAGGGATGTTCTGATCAAGTCTTCAAGATGTACACAGGAAAAGAGACGGTGGGCAAGGATAAACTGTTTCCATTGTTGACAATTCTAGAAATTGGGTGAATAGGCTGAGAATTAGGGCCTGACTATTCAGGAGACATGTTAAGAAGTACACCTACATACAAAGTGTGGTAGATGTTTGGAACTCTTTTACACAGATGTTAGTTGATGCTAGATCAGTTGTTAGCTTTAAATCTGAGATGGATGAATTTTTGTTAAGCAAAGGTATTAAGGTTATATAGGCCAAGGGTACGCATATGGCATCAGGCCACAGATCAGCCATGGTCTCTTTCAATGGTGAAACAGGCTCGAGGAGATAAATAGTCCTCGCCCGCCCCTGTGTTTCCTATGTTTTTGAGATTGCACTCCCTCCCCAGTGTTTCCTTTGGCTCCGTTGTGAATGACCTCACTTGTCTGCAGTGAGTTAATATCGCACATAATGGACTTAGCACTGAAGCAGCTGCTGAGAATCGTGAAACTGTCATTGTCAGATGTAATTTCAAACTGGCCAAATTTCCAAAGTTAGCAGTGATGCCAAAGTGAGGAAAGATTGGACGCAGCAGCAGAAATGTGTGATTTCAAAAGGATAGTGAAACAAACCGGAAAAAAAAAGTGATATTAACAACTTAAACAACAGCCCAGAAAATATCCACGTGAGACACTCTTTTGTAATTCCTGAAATGGTTGTAAATTTCAAGATGCACTAACATAAACATCTTTCATTATCTTACATTGTTTTGTAAACTGGCAAACAATCTGAGGAAACATTTGTAAAAGTAAAATGTTAGCATTGTCCAGGACAAACAAAGTTAATGAATGGTGTATTATGTTTAACTGGTCAGTGTGATGCTGAACACTAGTTTGAATAATGGTAACAAATAAGTCATTGTGTCACTTTATTGCTGACCCATTGCAGGAAACAGATGCATCAAGGCCAAGTTATATAAATTTAGCACTTGGGTTAATTAAGTCACTTTTCTTGCAGTTTCTGATGTTGTATTTTGAAACAGTTTGGTTTGGATGCCAAATTATTCATCCTTAACTACCAGACTGTTACACCCTACAGGTACTGTTTGCCTCACAGATTGGCTTCCGAGAAAATATGTTGCAACATATGGTATCCAGGTGATTAAATCTACAAATAGTGGCATCCTTAATAGCAACCTGAAAAACTGTGCCTTAAGTGCTTTGTTTTCTTAAATAGACCCAGGGTTATTAGCTTCATTGATTTTTACCACAAAAGAAAAGGTTTGTTTAACATAATACGTGGAGTAAACTAAGATTTCTGTTTGCTTGCTCATAACCTGGTTAAAAGAAAGTAAACATTTGCATTTATATAGTGCCTTTCACAACCAGTGGACATTTCAAAATGTTTTATGGTCAACAGAGAAATGTGATTGATGTTACAATGTCTCAGATAATATGTTTGCAAAGTCTGAGGGATAAATATTGGCCAGGACTCTGGTCAGAATTTTAATGTTCTTCTGCAAAGTCGTGTCATAGAAACATTTACAGTCACATGATCTCACGCCCAAAAGACAATACAACATAGTTACCATTGACAATCCAGAGGGACAGCTGAATCGGGAATACCAGAGAGGAAATAAGGGTACAGTTAGCAAGATTTGATCATTGAAAGAGTTAACCATGTAGACGTCTCTGCGCATAGTCAATATTAATTCCTTCGCTGATTGGATCTTTTCTCAAATTCCACAAAAGCTTTAATCAATCTGCTCCAACGGAAAACTGAAGTGAAAGTGAGGATTTGGTTTCCATTAACAGAACTTAACTTTAGTTCTATAGCTAAAGGAATAGCCTTCCAATTCATTCAGAAGCCTTCATTCACAATCGATTCCTCATATATGTTTCTCCAGCATCTTCATTCCATAACTTCATTGTCCCACTGGAACTCTCATTTGCATTTCTGCATTTCTGATTTATCTATTTCAACATTGTTTTGGCTCCTTTCTTACAGTTTCCAACATCGTCCTTTTGGTATCTGCTATTTTGGTGTCTTGCCCATTAGTTCATGTGACACACTACATCATTGTCTACATCATTGACCTAATTTTGCAATTTTCTTTTCTTATAAATTTTCTTCATAAGTTCTCTAACCACATATAAGAAAGATCTCATCTGAATATACTGCTCCAGATTAATTCTTTTCTCCATTTTTAACAAATCCTGCCGTGACATTGAAACAAAGACACATTTTGACAAAGGTTTTTATCTTGCACTTGTCAGGACAATTCACTAGAATGTCAAATCAAGGGGAAATAGTAACTGGAGCATTCCTCACAGCAACACCTCTACCAATCAGAGTCCAGTGGCCAACCAATCAGCACTCTCTTCTCATGTAGTATAAATGTTGGCTTTTCCTTTTAAATCATTGACTTTCAAACTTTCCTGATACTGCAAGGTGAAAATCTTTCATAAAATATATTGATTTTCAGTAAAACTTCCATTCTATATTGTTAAACAGTTGTTTTTAATCTTGTATTGCTGTGTTTCCAAAATCTTGTCTTTGTGTGACCCCATTCTACTGCCCCAAACTCAAGAGGGGTATAAGAGTCATTGTGGGGGGTAGCTTTTTGGGAGAAAGAGTTGGGTGAGGCCAAGCATCATCAACAAATATTTAAACTGTAGGGTCTTTTTTAAAGACACCTACTTTTTCACAGGCTTTTTTTATAGCCCCAGTAAAGCCACAATAATCAATTCATTAGGCCAGGTCCACTATATGCAATAACACAGAGCTGTTTGCATGGAATTTGAGTTCCATAGTGATCACCCTGACTCCAAAATCTCATCTCACAACCCCACTGGGCATGATGACAAAAATTTGGGAAGTCCTATGATATTGTGCCCCTGTTATTTGTAAATATCAGTTTTCAGTGTATGACAGTGTCTACGCAATTTTAGTTCTCTCATGCTCACCAGTCATACAGGAAGTCATTGCTCACAAAATTCGACAATACTTCTAACATCTGGTAAAGTAGTTGTATACTTTGTGAGTCTTATGCTCCACTCAGGTTTAGCATCACCAACTATTTTCCACAAAGAGTTCTTGTACGCTTTATGAACTGAGTACATGCCATTAACTATACATTATTTAGGTAAAATATACCCGAAATGAACATAGAATTCTTGCTCAGTGAGCTCCAGCTTAGAATGTAACACGTTACAAGATGACCCTCTGCACCTTTCATGAGTGAATTCAATAAAAATATCTGGAATTAAGTCATGAATCCATTGTCGATTGTCGGAAAAGCCCACCTGGTTAACTAATGTCCTTTAGGGAAGGAAACTTACCTGATCTGGCCTACATGTGACTCCAGACCCACAGCAATGTGATTGTCTCTTAATTACCTTCTGGGCAATTAGGAATGGGCAATAAATGCTGGCCTAGTCAGTGATGCCCTCATCCCATCGATGAATAAAGAATACAATTAGGACAGGTTGTAATGCATTTAAAATATAACATTTATAATATAGCAAGCAAACAAATAACAATCAGTGCAATAGGTCATTCACAGTAATTTTTTAAGTGCCTAATCCTCACAATCTGCCATCACTCAATGTAAAATTGCACCTTAAAATGGTTGCTCACCTTTCAAGTGGTAATGGGTCAAATATGCATTGAACATAATTCTCATCTGGACTGTAGATTGACTAGAAATTTGGGCAGATATAGGTCTAAATTTGCTAAAAGCAGAAACAACATTGTCCATGGAAGAAATAGAACCAATGAACATATGGACCACACAAGTGTCATTAAATGACCACCTCTACGAAAGAAAATTTAAATTTGTTACATAAACATTCAACACCACTAAGACCATTGAACTTCTGGCCAACAACATCTTGAGGGAAAAACTGGAAACTTAATTGTACCAGCTACAAAAACTGTAGGTTCAAGGCTCAAAGATAGTGGGAACTGCTGATGCTGGAGAATCTGAGATAACAAGGTGTAGAGCTGGACGAACACAGCAGGCCAAGCAGCATCAGAGGAGCTGGAAGGCTGACATTTCGGGTCTGAATTCTTCTTCAGAAATGGGGGAGGGGAAGGGGATTCTGAAATAAATAGGGAGAGGGAGGAGGTGGATAGAAGACGGATAAAGGAGAAGATAGGTGGAGTGGACACAGACAGGTCAAAGAGGCGGGGATGGAGCCAGTAAAGGTGAGTTTAGATGGGGAGGTAGGGAGGGGATAGGTCAGCCCAGGGAGGACAGGCAGGTCAAGGAGGCAGGATGAGGCTGGTAGATAGGAGCTGGGGGTGGGGCTTGAGGTGGGATGAGTAAATAGGTGGGAGGAGGGGATAGGTGGGAGGAAGGACAGGTTAGGGAGGCGGGATCAGCTGGGCTGGTTTTGGGATGTGGTCGGGCGATTTTGAAGCTTGTGAAGCACCTCATATTTCGCTTGGGAACCCTGCAGCCCAATGGAATCAATGTGGACCTAACACCTTCCACCTCAACCTTAAGTTCACCTGGACCATCTCCAATACGTCTCTCTCCTTCCTGGACCTCTCTGTTTCTATCTCTGGCAACCACCTGGAAATGATATCCATTTTAAGCCAATCAGCTCCCACAGTTACCTAGAATACACCTCCTCGCACCCACCTTCCTGCAAAAATGCAATTCCCTATTCCCTATTCCTTTGCCTCTGCGGCATCTGCTCCCGAGAGAAGGCATTCCACTCCTGGACATCCCAGATGTCCTCGTTTTCCAAGGGCCACAACTTCCCCTCCACAGTGGTCAAAAACGCCCTCAATTGTGTCTCTCGCATTTCCCGCAACTCATCCCTCACACCTTCCTCCCCGCAATAACAACCAAAACAGAATTCTCCTCGTCCTCACATACCACCCCATCAACCTTGGGATCCAACGCGTTATCCTCCGACACTTCCACCATCTGCAATCTGACTCGACTACAAAACACATTTTTCCCTCTCCACCCTTCTTGCTTTCCAGAGGGACCACTCTCCCTGGGACACCCTTGTCCATTCCACACTCCCCACCAGCCCTACCACATCCAGCACTTTTCCTTGCAACCGCAGGAAGCCTGCCCCTACACCTCACCCCTCACCCCCATCCCAGGCCCCAAGAAGACCTTCCACATCAAACAGATGTTCACCTGTACATCTGCTCATGTGGTATACTGCATCCGCTGTACCCGTTGTGGCCTCCTCTACATCGGGGAAACCAAGTGGAGGCTTGGGGACCGCTTTGCAGAACACCTACACTTGGTTCGCAACAAACAACTGCACTTCCCAGTCGTGAACTATTTCAACTCCCCCTCCCACTCCTCAGATGACATGTCCATCATGGGCCTCCTGCAGTGCCACAATGATGCCACCCGAAGGTTGCAGGAACAGCAACTCATATTCCGCTTGGGAACCCTGCAGCCCAATGGTATCAATGTGGACTTTTACAAGCTTCAAAATCTCCCCTCCCCCGATCGCATGCCAAAACCAGCCCAGCTCGTCTCTGCCTCCCTAACCTGTCCTTTCTCCCACCTATCTCCTCCTCCCACCTCAAGCCGCATGCCCATCTCCTACCTACTAGCTTCATCCCGCCTCCTTGAGCTGTCCGTCCTCTCTGGACTGACCTTTCTCCTCCCTACCTCCCCATCTAAACTCACCTTTACTGATTCCATCCCCGCCTCTTTAACCTGTCTGTGTTCTCCCCACTTATCTTCTCCTTTATCCATCTTCTATCTGCCTCCCCTCTTTCCCTATTTATTTCAGAATCCCCTTCCCGTCCCCCATTTCTGAAGAAGAAGCTAGACCTGAAACATCGGCTTTCCTGCTCCTCTGATGCTGCTTGGGCTGTTGTGTTCGCCCAGCTCTACATCTTGTTATCTCAGGTCCAAGGCTCAGTTTTTTGCAAGGAGTGGCTCTCCTCCTGATTCCCCAAAGCCTATCCACCATCTACAAAGGAGAAATCAGGAGTTTGATAGAATACTCTCCATTTATCTCAATGACTGGAGGTCTGACAATGCTCAAAAAGCTTGACATTACCCATGACAAAGCAGCTCAATCCATCGCAAATAATGGAGCACAATGTGTATGTCTACAAGAGGCACCACAGAAAATCCTTTGTGATTCCAAAACTGCAACTTCCACCATTTAGAAGGACAAGAACAGTAGGCTTATGACAGGAGGCATCTTGACTTGGAAATATGTCATTGTTTCTTCAATGCTGCTGGGTCTATATTCTAGAGCTTCCTGCATAACAGCACTGCTGTGGTATCTGCACAACATGGACTGCAGAATTTCAAGAGGACAGCTCCTGTCACCTTCTCAAGGACAATAAATGCTAGCCTTGCCAATGAGATCCACATCCCATGAATGAATAAAATAAATCTTGTCTCTGTTTTCAGAGCTCTGAGTCATGACAGCCATTTAGACTACTACAATCCAAACAAAAACAGGAACTGATCAGCTTTCTTAAAAAAAATTACACAGAAAGGTTGCCATGCAACAATCAAGCACAAAAAAAAATGCATTATAGTAAACCTGAAACTCCTGTGGGTCAGTTGAATTGAAATAGATAGGTGGGTCATTTAAATAAGTGAAATATAAACCACATATTTGGCAAAGATTAACTCTTGGTTGCATATTATCTAACTGCAGTGTACCAGACTGAAACATGTATTCCCATACAAATACCAACATTTATCATATACATATTTTGGCCAATAAACATGCACATTTTTTTCTTGTCGAAGGACCGATTTAACAAAAAATGTTGCCCTCTAAATATGTATTCCACTACTCGATAAAGCACTTTCAGACCACCGATAGCAATAACGGGTAACAAAAAGCAACATTCAATTCATAAGACTACAACATTTACAAGAGTGTATGTTTTGCTTCTCAAATGCAGAAATGCCTTGGATGTTAACCACACCTATGACATTGGGTGGGCAGGATTAAAATTTGATTTCTAGGTGAAAGGCTGACACTGCCATGAAATAACTGTGAGTAAAACAGTTTTATGGAACTCAGGAATTGTAGCACTTACCAATAGAAAAATACTTCTCGTCTGTCTGGCATCTTCATATCATTTTTATTCACTTCATCATATTCATCTGCATTCTAAGCATTCTCTGCAATATGATCTAACAGGGTGCAAACAGATATGGGAGGAAAGAATTGTGCATTGGTAACAGATGCAATTCACTAAAGATTACAGATGAGCGACCAGTTAATTTGCTTTGGTATAATTGCATGAGTCATGACTGTGGGCCAGGACATTGAGAAAGCTCCCTTTTCCTCTCTGAATTATATCAGAGGATTGTTAATGTCCAGCAGCAAATACTGTAATGGATGGAAAAGGACTCTATTTACTTCTTGTCCGAAGGACATTATTGCTGACTTTACGATACTCCTTCACTAAACCATTCGCATGTCAGCTTAAAAATGGGCTCACACTCTCACCAAGATAACAAAGTGCGGGGCTGGTTGAACATAGCAGGCCAAGCAGCATGTTAGGAGCACAAAAGCTGATGTTTCGGGGCTAGACCCTTGCTCCTAAGATGCTCCTTGGCCTGCTGTGTTCATCTAGTCCCACACTTTGTTATCTTGGATTCTCCAGCATCCGCAGCTCCCATTATCTCTTACCACACTCTCACCAATGTGGTTGCTTCTTAACTGTCCTCCAAAATGACCTTGTCAGGCACTCAGCTCAATGGCCATGAATACCAGCCTTTCCAGCGACATCCACATCCCATGAAAGACTAAAGAAAATGAATTTGAAATGCAGGAAATATCTTTGTGGATTGTTGGGACAATGAAGGTTTGATGGGTGGGGAAGCCATTGGTGGTTCCTTGCTGACACTATTATAGGACAATCGCACGTAAAATCTGAAATGAAAACAGAAATTTCTGCAGAAACTCAGCAGATCTGGCAGCATCTGTGGAGCATTAACATTTCAAACTGAATATGCTTGCTTCAGGACCAGAATCCAAATTGTACTTTCTATTAGGGCATCCAAATAGTATTGATTTCCCTTTATTATTCCAAAGACTGTCATCAAAGCCCCATGACGTCCAGCTTCCCAGGTTCCCAAACATGCCATTTCTGATTTTATATGTGGGCTTCATGCACATGTGCCTCACGGAGACAGCTGCAGTGCCGAATTAAATCCCACATCACTGCTGCCCAGGATACAGAACGTGCACAATATACCGATTGACGGCAGTTCTGATTCAATCAATTTACTATGGAAAACCAGAAAACTCCTTTGAAAAGCTGATGTACCTCTATGGATGTGCTGGTGCGCCATTGGCTAAATGGCATCCCATGCATGCAAGAATTCTGTAATATGGCCCCAGACCAACTTTTTCTGAGGATGAGAAATGGTGTTGGATGCCCGGGGCTGGGTTTGGTGGGAATTTTGTGGGATTGTTAAATGTATTCCTGACTTTGCCTCAATGGTGCATAAACCCTTTGGATCGCTCATAGCTTTCAAAGTACTGCCAATTTGTCAAATAACTGTCAAAACTGTCAATGAACTTAGAGTGCAACTATTTATTTTCCTAAGAAATTAATTGAAGAAATATCAACATAACTAGTCATTTAGTACTTGAGAGTTGCTGGAAAAAGGTAAACTTTTTTTCCAGAACCATTCATATAGCACTCATCAGGATGATTTGCAAACACACTTTTCTTTTGAAAATTATAAAATGAAAAGTTTTAACAAAATGCATCTTTTTCAATAAGAATCAAGATCGATGTGTTATTTCTTTCTTAAACTGGTGTGTTTTTACACAGTAATTTCATCAACAGACACATGACATTATTTTATGTTGGTATGCCTATTGAAGCTTCATTACATCATCAGTGAGTTGGAATGGAGGTGGGAAGGAGATGGTGGTGGATGGAGGGGCACAGGTTGGCATGATTTGGTGCTATGTTGGCATAGAGGTTACAAAGAGTCAGGGTGATGAATACAAGGATACAGACTGAGATAGGGTTTGTGAAGAGCCCGAGCAGACGGGTAGAGTCATTGGGTGTTGTGGAGGGCATGTTGTGGAACAACTGAGGTAAATGGAGCACATGGCGTTGGGGAGCCACTGAAGAGACTTTTTCAGTCATTAAACTGCAGTAGATGCTGATGAAGGAAGGAAGAGCTTCGACATTTCTGACAGCTACAGGTAGCAATCTCCAGCCAAACTCCCAAGAAATCCCACCATGTTTTCTCAGGTTGTGCTTGTGGAGCCAGGAGCTGTCCTCACTCTGTGTTCACAACCTGGACACGAAAATGAGGGCCCGAGTGTTATCCTGGTGGGCTTCTTCTGGGTACTTTTCATTATCTCAAAGCTCCCAAGCATGGATGGGTGCAGCAACACGCAACGTCTGGCACCATCCAGGACAAAACAGCCCGCTTCATTGGTACCACATCCACAAACATCTACCCCCACCCCTACCACCGATGCTCAGTCCCTGCAAATGTGTCATCAACAGGATACCATGTGGAAATTCACCAAGTCTTCTCAAACAGCACCTTCCAAACCCGTGACTATTTCCATCTAGAAGGGCAAGGGCAACAGATACATGGGAACACCGTAATCTGTGAGTTCCCCTCCGAGCCACTCACCATCCTGACTGAGAAACATATTGTCATTTCTTCAGTGTCACTGAGTAAACATCTTGGAACAGCCTCCCTAACAGCATTATGGGTGCATATTCACCAAATGAACTGCAGCAGTTCAAGAAGGAAGCTCACCACCACCTTCTCAAGTGCAATTAGGTCTGAGCTATACATGCAGGTCCAGCAAGTGACATCCACAACCTATGAATGATTTATTTTTTTTAATCTTGCAAAAACAGCAACTTAAATGTAATTCTCTCACCATTATTGCAATTGCCGTCTCTAGTTTTACATTTGTCCTCAGCCAAGCAGCCTATTCTAATACCCTGTAACTGGGAATAGACATTTAATATTTTATGAACAACTGCTTCTAGGCTCCTTCTCTGCTCCAGAGCCTTAAATGAAGTGTCATCCGTGTTGTACATGGCTCTGGAATTATCCAGCCCAAATGCATCACCTTGTATTTATCCATATTGGAGAGCGGTGGCTTAGTAGTTAGCACTGTTGCCTCACAGCACCGGTGAGCTGCGTCCGATTCCACCCTCAGGTAACGGTCTGTGTGGAGTCTGCACGTTCTCCCCATGTCTGTGTGGATTTCCTCCGGGCACTCCGCTTTGCTCCCACAGTCCAAAGATGTCCAGGTTAGGTGGATTGGCCATGCTAAACTGCCCATAGTGTCCAGGGATGCGCAGGCAAGGTGGTTTAGCCATGGGAGATTCCAGATTACAAAGGCTGCGGTGAATCTAGGTGAATTGCTCTTTGTAGTGTCGGTGTGGACTTAATGGCCTGCTTCCACACTGTAGGGACTCTATGATTCTATGAACATCAGTCATCCAGTGCATCTTGTTTACCCTGCGGTCTTATATTTTCAAGCTAAAAGCAAAACTTACACATAACTTTGTTCCATCATTAAATTTGATGCTGTTCCCTCAATGCCTTCAATCAATTCATGAATAGTAAAGCAAACAGCAATTTTGTCAAACTGGATCCTGGCGAGATTTTAAGAGGAATTAGACCCTATGCTGGGTTTCAACTGTGACTTACTTCCAAAGCAAAGCAACTAATTCAGTATTCATCTTAAACTTTGCTTGACAAATCTTATGGAGTGCAACCTTAGTGCGGCACTTCATTGAAGGAGTTTTCAAAATATCCATTCACAATATCACTTGAACAATCACCATCTGCAAATTTCCTAAGTTTTACCAGCAACACTTACATTCCAAGACCGAGTCAAAAAGAAAATATTCTGCTTGCAATTATTTCTGCAATGATAAATGTGGACACCATCATTAGCTTTTACTACTCGTGGCATGGAGTCATCAATAGTCACCTACTCAAGAAATCCCTGATTTCTGATGAAGGGCCTCGGCCCGAAACGTCAGCTTTTGTGCTCCTGAGATGCTGCTTGGCCTGCTGTGTTCATCCAGCCCCACACTTTGCTATCTCGTTTATTCAGGAAATCCCCTCTGGATCGAAAGTGTCTTTCTCCCACTCTGGAATTGTGGGTCCTGAGCTGCCTGCTACAGGTGGCGGTAGTGGGTGACTTGGCCTGTCAGAGACAATGGAAATGGTTGTCTCCTTTGTGAATGGGTGGCCCTGGGCTAGAGATTCTCAAGAGTCGGTGGGTGTGTTAAATATATTTTCAGGAAGGTTTTGGGGGCGTTCTTAAAGTATTTTTTTCTGCCCTCTTAGTAACCGCTTATAGCAATGGAGCTCTAAGTGGAAAGTTCATTAGCTCACCCAAAGTGGCTGATTGACCATAATCAGTGGCTCATTATTGAGGATGTTGGCCTGAGAGAGGTCACTTATATGTGAGTGCCTATCCTGATAGTGGATTTTGCAATTTCAATGGTAGGAACCAGAAAAAAAAGTATATGGGTCATGTGTGCAATATATTGGACCTCTCAGCAGCATCATAGGGAATCCACCAAACTAGGTCCTACAGATTCTCAAAATCCACGATTATTACTCACTGTTAAAGTCATTATTAACATGTACACACCTAGCTGTAGTATACCTTCCAATTCTTCATCTGCCCATTCTATTCAGTTTTCTTTAACTGAAACTGACACCTTCTTTATTCTCTGGAAAATTGTTTTCCTTATGTCTTACTTCTTCTTCGGGTTAGTTTGTCTGCCGCTGTTATCATTAAACGAAATAAAAATGTAAAATGCTGGAGAAACTCAGCAGGCCTGGCAGCACAGAAACAGAGTTAACGTTTTGAGTCCAATGACACTTCAGAACTTTGGACTCAAAACGTTACCTCTGTTTCTCTCTCCACAGATACTAGCAAACCTGCTGAGTTTCTTCAGTATTCACCACTTTTTTTAAATTTCAAATTTCCAACTTCTGCAGTATTTTGCCTTTATTATCATTAAACCTTTTAAATTTTACTTTGTTCAGCATTCACATTTTAATCCGGGGTAGTCTCCGACTCTGTTTAAGTGCAGATTTAAAAGCACTCAAAATTTCATCTCCCTTGATAGTTATCCCCTAATAATGTAACATCTCCCTTATCCAGTAATGGAGTTGGGCTCATAACGTTTTCTGTAATCTCTTGGTGTTTGCAAGATATTTCCATGAAATAAATCATACAGATCTGTGTGTGTACGTGAGGTGAGTGGTTATCAATTATCCTACTATTGATTCATCATACTCTTCAAAATAGTATTTCAGTGCTTCTATGAGATACAAAACTAAATATCTGAATTTAAACATTGAAGCTTCTGTGAAATGTAGTTACTGTTTAATTAAACTTTCCATAGAAATATTCCAAGTGACAATGCCTTCACATCTTTGTAAGGAAGTAATTAAGTGCAAGATTCCTCAGAATATGTCGAGTTTTGTGCCTCAGTGCTCCACTATTTTGCATTGTTGACCTCTGCAATATAGATTTTGTTGGAAATACTGGGAAGCAATGTATTCCACTTACATTAATTACCTTAAACCACAAGTTAAAAAATATTTCTGTCAGCAGCAGATGAATTTTGTCACATCAGGGTTGATTATTCCATCATATTTAAATATCATATGCAGTGAAAATGCTTGCGTCTGTGGCCAGCATCCCTGATTTGCCTCTCTTATGCCATTCAGTACATATTATACTGTCATGATGGAAGAGATCAATTCTAGGCTATTCACTTTTAATGCTGATGAGCACTAGTCTGAACTGAATCCTGTGCAGGCCACACAAAATCTAAGGGTGTCGTCTATTCAGAAATTCCTTTCTGAGTTGTACAGTATCGCAGCTACCTAACATAGATTTCAAACATTTGGCATCCCATAAAATTTGAAGGAATATTGCAATTTGAAGCATAAAAGTAACACCAATGGTGGAAACATCTGTACCAGGTGAAGAATGTATTGCACTTGTTCTTTCCGACAAAATTGCAGTTGCAATGCAGAAATAATAAGGCTTGAAGAAGCTGAGTGGGAGGAGGCTTGTGTTTAGCATCAGTTGCATAGGTCAGTCCAGTCCAGTGTCCTGTTTCTCTGCTGCAGATTCTTTGTAGCTCTTTGTAATTTCAATACAAGCTCATTTGCGGAGCAGATGATGGATGACCCAATCTCCCAAGTGACAAGTTTTGCTTTGACTATTTTCCTCCATGGCTACACATTAACCAAAAGAGAAGATGTAAGTAATGCAACACAATGCCTATTTCTCCCTGCAATTAATCACTCTTTAAGGAAATTGGGGGGGAATACAAAGGTAATTTTGAAGCTGATCCGCCCAGTGAGTAAACAGATCAATTTTTCACTGAGCAAGTTAGATTAAATTTACTCCATATGATTTCTGAGATTATCATTTTTCTTTGTGGCTAACTATGTAATGCTAAAACTCTGGCATTTTCCATAAAAATCAGTGATTGAATTCCTCGCTTCCCAAAATTGTACACAAAGAAAATGCAACACCATAGGATGTAATACCCAATTTTCATTTGTTATTAATTTCAACACATTAGCCATGG
This sequence comes from Stegostoma tigrinum, assembly GCF_030684315.1. Classification (NCBI taxonomy): domain Eukaryota; kingdom Metazoa; phylum Chordata; class Chondrichthyes; order Orectolobiformes; family Stegostomatidae; genus Stegostoma; species Stegostoma tigrinum. The sequence goes on along the minus strand of NC_081362.1, from coordinate 8,657,190 downwards.
ACTCAAAAGCAATCCTAAATGTTATATAAGCTGCTGCACGCAGCTCCCTCTATTGGGTAGTGGCACCACTTGTGTACTCCGAAACTATGAAAAGACAATATGCACATTTGCTGCTGCCTGCTTGGTGTTTAGTGATGTTTAGTAATAGAACCAGAGTCATACAGAATGCAAACAGACCCTCAGATCAACTAGCCCTTGCCGACCGTATTCCACAACTGAATTAGCCCCAATTGCCTACATTTGGCCCATATTCCCCCAAACATTTCCTATACATGAACTTATCTAAATGTCTTTTAGAAGTTGCAACTGTACCTGCATCCACACTTCCTCTGAAAGCTCACTCCGCACCACTAACCACCCTCTGTGAAAAAAAGTCATGTCCTTTTTAAATCTTTCCCTTCTCACCTTAAAAAGTTTTGGACTCCCCCACCCAAGCGCAAATACCTTCACTATTCAGCTTTTCTATGTCCCTCACGATTTTATAAACCTTTTCGGTCAGCCCTAAACCTCCTATGCTCCAGTGAAAATAGTCCCAGACTAATTTTGTAACTCAAACCTTCCATTCCAGGCCACATTTTTTCAGAATTTTTTCTGTAATTTTTTCCTGAATCCTTTCTAGTTTAGAGGACAACCAGAACTGCACACGGTATTCCAGAAGAGGCCTCACCGACATCCTGTACAACCTCAACATGACATCTCAATCCCTATAATCAAAGGTCTAGGCAAGAAGGCAAGCATGCTAAACATCTTCTTAACCATCCTGTCTCTCTGTGTTGCAAATTTCAAAGAATTATGTACGTGGGTAGGTCTCTCTGTTATACAATACAAAGCCAAACAATTAATTGTATAAGTCCTGCCCTTGTTTATTTTGCCAAAATGCAATATCTCACATTTATCCAAATTAAGCTCCATTTGCCATTCTTCAACCCATTGGCCCAATTGATCAAGATCCCCTTGTAATCTTAGATAACCTTTTTATTGCTCATATACCACCAAATTTGGTGACACCCGCAAACTCACTAACCATGCCTCTTACATTTTCATCGATAAATCATTTGGAGAAGCAAAAAATATTGCTCACATTTTAACCTATGGAAATGTTTGTCATTTGAATAAGAACACTATAAACATGATTTTTTTTCATCTTAAGAAATTATATTTCAAGGTGTTTGAAAAAAAACAAAACTTCAGGCATTTATAAAGTTGGTAGTTTATCAGTTTGTCATCCTTCCATGTGCAGTCACTTGGGATTGAGGAAGACTTGCTCCTGTGATGATTCGATAGATTGTGAAATGGCTGATAAGTCTGGTGTGCAACCTGCAAACACTGCTTCAAAAGGGACTGCGAAGAGTCGGGTTTAGAGATTTGTACGTTCTTTCCAATGCCTCAAATTCACTTCTGCAAATTTCAGGCAAAGTCTGTCACTGGTTTTGGTGCACTTTCCGACTGAGCATTCTCCTAAAATCGAGAATATTAATTATACGGTAATGTCAAGCCTGGTATGTGCTGCTCCTTCCAGCATCAGTCCAAGAAACATATCTGCTCCTGAATTTAGGCCTAGTCTGATTGCAAGTGGTTATTCCTGTACATAATAGAGGACCCAAAATGGTTGAACTTATGTCATAAGGTATGCTGTCCTTTATTAGGGTATAAGGATCAATTCCTGGGACAGGGTGACAAAGCTTCAGGCCCTTGCTATGGAGTGTTCTCCACATGTTCTGCAGAGTTGTGCAGTGAGTCCTGATCAGCTCTTCAGTAATTGCTCTTTGTGTTAACAGCATGTAGCTAAAGTGGTAATGTGTGCTTATTCTTAACTTCAATCTGATGTCTCGCGAGGGAAAATCATATATTATCGATTTAATGCCGCAAGCTATCAAGTAGTTGGCAATAAATCGTTACTGTGTATTCAAGGCTGAGCCTTTCATCTGCTGAATGCTGGTATCATGGGCATTCTTCCCCTCTTCGTATCAGTAGCTCAACTAATGTCAATGCAAAAGATTGGTGCCAGCAATTACCATAATATAGGATTTTATATAATATCCTAGAATAGGTTGGCAACGCTGGGAACCATCATTATAAGAAGTTCTAGGAACATTTCTGTTCTTACATTAAGTCCTAGCTATATTTGCATTCAGATCTTCAATTCCAGTATCAACTCTGGACAGCAAAGGTCTTGTTAAATCTTCCAATGCTTTCACTTTCGTTGTCAGTAAGCTGTAATGAACAGCTCACAGAATGCCTCTGCTCCCACTATTGTTGCCAGGAAATCTCCTTCTCCAATGCTTAACCCATTAAAAAAAATCTCTAAGTGCATCCTCATAGCTACATGGCATCACTGATTTTGGTCTTAAAGCCAGGGATCACTCGATCCCCACCTCAACTTATAGGTAGCTTCCACAAGATACTCATTGCAAAGTCAAAACATCTAATCCATTCTAAAAACCACAGGCCTCCCTGCTTGGGAAGCTGGAGATTGTAAAACAGGTTGAATTAAATGCAATCTGCAGAAGTACATTCTCATTATCTGTGTCTTATCTCACTTGCATACATAAGATCGAATATGTACCATTTTGCATTAATTCCGGGCGAGCATAGGAATAAATAACTGTCTTTAGTCTTTAAACCCACAAAGGTTTGCACTGAATAAGATAAGGGGAATACACACTCTAAGGTAAGGAAAGACCAGTGCCATCTAAAGGGAAGGGAAATTCGGGACGAATGCCCCTGCGGATCCTGTGCTTTTTGGGAGGGCCCCATACTGGGATCTTAGACACCTGGGAGGAAGTACAGAAAGGTGAATTTCAGAGTGAAGGCAACACGACAGTCATCATGACTGGTGAGTTTTTACTTAAAGTTATTTAAACTTCATTATAAGAAGGAACATAGTAACATAGGAACAAGAGTAGGCCATTCAGCTCCATCATTCAATAAAATAATGGCTGATCTGTGGCCTAACTCCATTTGCCTGCCTTGGGCCCATATCCCTTAACACATTTGCTTAATAAACAAAATTGCCTATCTCAGACTTAAATTTAACAATTGATGAAGCAATGACTGCCATTTGAGGAGGGGAGTTCCAAACTGCCACTGATCTTTGCGTGTCGAAGTGCTTTCTGACATCTCACCTGAATGGTCTGACCCTAATTCTCAGACTATGGTCCAGATTCTAGAATCCCCAACCAGTAGAAATAGTTTATCTTTCTGTCCTGTATTTCCCTGTTAATATCACGAAGACCTTGATTAAATCATCCCTTAGCCTTCTAAATTCTAGAAAAAAAGGCCTAATTTGCATTACATCTACTCAAATCTTAACTTCTCAAGTCCAGGTATCGATCTTGTAAACCCGCACCGAACTCCCTTCAGGCCCAGAACATCCTTCCTAAGGTGTGGTGCCCAGATCTGCTGGCAATACTGTAACTTGGGTTTTGTATGATTGCATCATAAAACCTGCATCCCTAAACTCCAGCCCTTTAGATGTGAAAGCCGGCATTCCATTCACCTTATTGACTATTTTCTGCACCTATTCGTGGCATTTTACAGAACTCTGCACTGGAATTCCCATTGGACATCTACTGTATTTAACTTTAAGACTTCTAAAGATACCCCAACCTATCATTTTTCAGTCTGAAATGGGTAATTTCACACTTGCATGTATTGAAATCTAACTGCACGGCTTTATCTATTCACTAAATCCATCAATATCCTGTTGTAATTTTACGTTGTCATCAAGGCTGTCTACAATGCTGCCCGATGTCATGTCGTCAACAAATTTGGATATTTGACTTTTATGTCATTATCCAAGTCATGAATGAATATTGTGATTAACTGAGGTCCCGACACAGAACCCTGTGGGATACCATTAGTCTATATTAGAGACTGTGGTGAATGGTAATTATAGCAAAATTAAACCTGCAGACTCAGAGACCTTCATTTGTGGAATTGAAGGAAAAGCTGAAGATCTATAAGGGTTTGGGTGTTAAGGGGGGCATGTTGTCTGATTTTCCCCAGGAATGAGGTACCCACACAGTGGGATTTACCCCAGCAGAGGGTCCCCACACTGTGGAATTTGCCCCAAGAGAGGTCTCCACATAATGTTATTTACCCTCAGTTCTGCACCACATTGGGTTTGGCTGTTGAAAAGACATGCCTCATTCCATACAATCATTCTGATTGGACACAGTAAGGGAGCATGCACATTCTACCTGCAATAAAAAGTTTAACATAGCTTAGAATCTTCAGAGGAACATCACTGAAAAATATCAAACTATAAGATGTAAAGGACATGATCACTATCAAATGTTAAGACTCTGTATCTACCGGAGATATACATATATTATACACTGTTGTGAGTATTAACCTGACCATGCATGACTGTAGTAAATGTTTTCTCTGAGTGCTTTGTAGTCTTTTCTGGATTTGAAATAAACATAAGATAATACTGGGATACTAGAGAGATCAGTCTGCATGAATGAAAACAGGTCAGTATAGTAGAGATAACAAGGTGTACAGCTGGATGAACACAGAAGGCCAAGCAGCATCATAGGAGCAGGAAAGCTAACATTTCAGGCCCGTCACCTTTTTTGATGCTGATAAAAGATTAAACCCACAATGCAAACTTGTTTTGTTTTCTGTTTGCAAATGCTGGCTGATGTACTGTGATAGATGACTAAGGTGCAGACAATAGTTCACAATGGAACACCTGGACACTGTGTGACTGAGGAAGCGTCAGGCAACTCACAATGGAGTTATGAATATATTTTTCTTCAGGGATTTTAACACAGCAGCACGTAAGTGCAGAAAATCAAATGTCATTAGGTACGTGCATGGTGCTATTTTCTAGGTCCTCCACATAATTCTCACACTTGGGTTAGTTTTGTACATACTTAGACTGTGAAAAGGAACAACTGGAAACCAACTGGTTACTCAGATGGCCCTACACTATGGTCCTACACATGTGATGTAAAATGTGAACAATATCTTTAACTTCTCCAAGTGGTTTATTGATGAAAATGTAAGAAGCACGGTTAGTAAGTTTGCGGATGACACCAAAATTTGGGGTATATGAACAGTAAAAATGTTTACCTAAGATTACAAAGGGATCTTGATCAATTAGGTCAATGAACTGAAGCGTGGCAGATGGAGTTTAATTTGGATAAATGCGAAGTATTGCATTTTGTATTAATTATACAATTAATTGTAGCGTCTTGGGTAGTATTGTAGAACAGAGAGATCTAGGAATTCAAGTACATAATCCTTGTGGCAAGTGGGCATTGGTCCATTTGCATTGATTGGGCTAATAATGAGCTTGTCAGTCTTTCTGGTGCCATAGTTTTTAAACCAAAAGTGAGATAGAATAGCTACTGGAGTGATCATGGGAATTTATTTGCATTGTAAGAGTTTTAGAATGGAAGCGAGTAAATGCTGAAAGCATCAATTTGCTTTTGGTTTGGAAGAATCAGGATTTCCTTTGCTTAAAGAAATGGAAAGGCTTTGGTTTCAGTTCACAGAAGATTGGTTGAGGTTAGATGTAAAAATAGCTTCTCCTGAATATAAGATAATACTGGGATACTAGAGAGATCAGTCTGCACGAATGAAAACTCAGAACAGTGAGGAAATAGGTGCATTAGTTAGAAAATTAAAGAACAAAAGTGTTTGTTATTTGAAACTGAGAAAGTTTAAGTTCAATTGTATGACTAATCAAGGAAAGAGCTATCAGCTCTCAAGTTTGGGAATTGAAAGATATTACTAAGTCTAACAGAGATGCATTAGAGAAAAGGGAACTTTCACAGGTAGGTGTTTACTGTAAAATGACAGTTTTGGGATGGATGAGATTTTACTCTGCCATGTTTTGAAAAAAATTGAATTCTATTACACTTAAGTAGCTTGGTTAGTTCTATTTAATCTTAATTCCTTTTGTGTAATAAGCTTCTGTTTTATTGTTCGGCCTAAATCTGCAGCAAGGCATGCTTGTGTTTCTGTAATAGACTACCACATGATGTGGATTAGTTGGTCAGCAGACATACAATTAATGACGACAACCTGACATCAACAATAACAAAGAAATGTTTGCAGATGATAACCAACAACAATTCTTTGGATGAATAATTAGAAGAGTAAAGCTAGAATATCTGGCAGTGACTGGTGAACTTAAGGGGAGAAAACCAAGAAGGAGACAAATGAAGAAGCAGAATGGGTACAAGCCAATGACAACAACATCAATGTATTGACCTTTATCACAAGAACAACACCAAGGCTTGGCCATTATCAATGCCCTGAAATTTGGACAGTTATGAACGCTGATGTCACAAAATATGGCAACTAATGAAGAAGAATAATATGATTAAAAGAGTTAATATAAGATCATCAGAAATAAGATGAGCAATGACCCCTTTGTCCCCTGAGGTTTTCTTCTCCATTTAAAAGAGCCTTAGATGTGAACTCCAATTTTCCAACCGAACCCCTCCAATGGTCTTGATTAAATGAACAAGGTAGATAGAAATGATATTTCTGATTGAAAGGTGTGGCTGAAGGAAGTCTTAAATTTGAGCTAGATCTCTCAGTGGTGAGGTCAGGATACACACCTCGTCACAAGGGGGAATGCAACTCTGGAACATCTCTCAGAAAGTAGTGAATTTCCAGAATTCTTCACCACAGAGAGCTGTTAAGGTTAGGTCATTACAGTATATTCAAGTGTAAGATAGATATATTTTTAGTCAGTAAGGGATTTAAAGGAATCAGAGCTGTGGGGTAGAGGCAGAGAAATGGAGCTGAGGATTATCAGATCAGTCATGATTTCATTGAATGGCAGAACAGATTTGATGGGCTGAATGGTCCACTTCTGCTCCTACATCTTATGGTCCAACTAATCTCCTCCAAACAAAGTGAGGATAGCGCACTTCAAATTTGAAATTGGTAGCGTTTTTCTTAAGCAAGGCTTTTCAGGGTGATAGAGCCAAAGCAGATCATGATTTTGTTGGCAACTCACCAATGATCTATTGACAAATTGGGTTCACCTAGAAGCCCTTCTTCCTATGTCTGTAAAAATGGTTGGATCAGTGGTCAGAAAGTTTCAGATATTTTGTCAATTCCTTATGAATCAAGCCAACTGTGTCCTGGGATGTTGATTCTGTATGAATGCTTCAGCAAAGAACTAAAGCAGTATTGATGCCAGACCTGAAAAGTTAGCAGCTGCTATGCCTGATATTAATCCCAGTTTACTTAATGTCAACCTGCTCAAAGATATTCACAGGTATTAAGCAAACCTCCAGAATGTTTGGACTTGTGTACTGTATTATTTTTCAATTCTTCTTCCAGTTATTTATTAGTTTTTGAGATGCGAGCATCACTGCCAAGATAACTTTTATTAACTGTCTTAATAGCTTTTGAGAGGATGATAGTGAGTCATGTCCCTGAGGCATGCAGCTCACGGGGTGTAGCTACACCAGCAATGCTGTTATTGTGAGATTTCCACAATTCTGATCCAACTCCCGAGAAGAAATGGCCATTTAACTCCAAGTCAGGATAGTGTACTACTTGGAGAGCAATCTGTGGAAGGTGTTATTCGAATGTACCTCAGGCCCTTCTCCAAACTATTTACAAGGTTAAAAGCACAACAGTAATCTGCAAATTTAAGACTCACTTAACAGTGCTTGATGCAGATCAGCTTACAGATGGGACATACAAATGACAGTCGTTGTGAAAGTGAATAGGGTGCTGCTTGAGGGAGTTGATTTCACGAGGAGAATGCTCCTTGACAGAGCTGTTGCAGTGGCCCTCAAGTAGGTTTACATAGAACAGTACAGCTCACTACAGGCCCTTTGGCCCATGATGTTGTGCCGGCCTAATATCCTGCTGAGATCAATCTACCCTGTATACCCTACATTTTACTATCCTCCATGTGCCTATTCAAGAGTCACTTAAAAGTCTCTAAAGTATCTGACTCCACTACCACTGTTGGCAGTGCATTCCACAAGGCCACCACTCTCTGTGTGAGGAACCTACCTCGGACATATCCCCTGTATCTTCCTCCAATCACCTTAAAATTATGCCCCCTCGTAATAGTAATAGGTTCATAGAGGGCATTCCATCACACTCCTGACTTGTGCCTTGCAGATAGCAGGTAGGGTTTGAGGTGTCAAGAGGTGTGCTCCTCCGGAGTTCCCAGCCATTGACCTGGTCTTATAGTCACAGGGTTCATACAGAGGGTCCAGTTCAGTTTCGGGTCAATGGTTACCACTGAGAAGTTGATTTTGGGGTATTCAGCAATAGAATTGCTATTGAATGTTAATTATGGTTCTGATGTCGCATCATCCATCTTTCTTGCACAGTACCAGACGAAGGTTTTTACTTTTAATAAGTCACATTTGCAGTTGCTGAATTTCTTTGAGGATTTTTTTCAGTTGTTATCTGTGCTCGTTACTGGAGATGATGTTCACTTTGTCACTCCGAGGACAGGGGCGGAATGTGGAAGTGGGGGGAGCGTTGAATGTGATATCCATGCTGCCTAGGTAACTTAGTGGGGGGAGGTGGTGGTAGTGTGGGAGGGGGCGCACCGAGATGGGGTGCTGGTGGAGAAAGTTGATTCACTCAGTTGTCTAGGTGAACAGAGTGTGGTATGGAATAAAGGAGGTTCAATTCCTGTACCACCAGTAATTGTTAAAAGAGGTCCTGACTCCATAACTACCCTATGTTTGTGGAGTGATAATTCTCATCCTATAAATGGCATTTTTTTTATGGGCTGTGGCTCCTCACCATAGCAAACTGACTTTTTCGCTTGCTGGGAGTAAGCACATTGTAGCAATTAACTCCAAGGTCTGTCCTGTATTACTTTGTTATTGTTTAACAGAATGTTTTTGGACAATTTGGTCACAAAAACAATTCTTCTGTGTTAATGACAAGCATAAGTAATCAGAACTGAAAACTAAACAAAGCAAATTGCTTCCAGTAATCCATAACCAGACCTGCTCCACGTACAGACGCGAAATGATGAGCAACTTTGGAAAGTAAAAATAACTCCAAACTTGGTGTTTAAGAACTATGAAGCACAGCTGTTCTGAACAAACTACAATGCGTACCAACTGCATATGTACAGCAGGAACTCACCAAGACTCTCTTGACTACATCTTCCAAACTTGTGAAGTCTACCCCTCTAGCTGGATAAGTGCAGCACGTGTACGGGAACACCATCGTCTGCACATTCTCCTTTGAAAAGCGCATTATTCCAATGTAGAGTTAATTCACTGTTCCTACTCTGTCACTGAAACATAATATTGGCGTTCCCTCCATAACAGCACTGCAGGAGTACCTGCACCACATGGACTCCAGTGGTTCAAAAAGGCACCTGCCACCACCTTCTCAATAAACGCTGCCCTTGCCAGTGAGTGTCACATCCCAATAACGACTGACACAGAAAGGTCACAGCAACGTTTGTACCTAAGATGGCAGCGCAAGAGCCAGACGTTGTAAAAGTTTTTCAATGTACTTCTGCAATGGAGTAAATGTGACAGTAAAGGATGTTCTGATTCTGATATCTGATGAAATCTTTAGTCAAGAGGAAATTTCTGGAAAAACAGATCTGAAATTGTGATTATTCCCAAGGCATTCCGTGGATATATTAATGTGGAGTTATGGAGTCATACAGCATGGAAATTGACCCTTCGGTCCGACTAGTCCGTGCCAAACATAATCCCAAATTAGTCCAGTCCCACCTGCCTGCTCCTGGCCCATATCCTTCCAAACCTTTCCTATTCACATACTTATCCAAACGTCTTTTTAAACAGTGTGATTGTACCCACATCCACCACTTCCTCAGGCAGTTCATTCCACGCACCAACTGCTCTCTGTGTAAAAAAGTTGTCCCTCACGTCCTTTTTAGATTTTTCTCCTCTCACCTTAAATCTACACCCTCTAGTTTTCAACTCCTCCGCCTCGGGGAATAGATCTTTGCTATTCATCTTATCTATGGCCCTCATGATTTTGGAAACTGCTATTAGGGCATCCCTCAACCTCCTATGTTTCAGTGAAGCTTATTTTTAAAACTCAAACCCTCCATTCCTGGCAACATCATTGGTAAATCTTTTCTGAACCACCTCCAGTTTAATAATATCCATCCAATATCAGGGCAACCAGAACTGCACACAGTACTCTAGAAGAGGCCTCATTAACATCCTGTATAACCTGAACATGATGTCCCAATCTCTATGCTCAGAGGTGTGAGCAGTGAAAGCAAGTGTGCTAAACTCTGACCTTGAGAATATAATGTCACAAACTCACAACTTAAAACTTTTTTGTCTGAGACATGTTGACACTGTAGTATTATAAATATTTCCTAAGAGACCTTATAAAAGCTAAACTTTCTGGTTCAAAACTAGATGAGATTGCCTTTCCAAATTCAATATTGATTTGAAAAAGAAAGAACAACAGCAGAGGCTGGAAATCAGAAACAAAATTGAAATTTTCTGGAAAAACTCAGCAAGTCTGGCAACACCTTTGGACAGAAAGCAGAGTTAACATTTCGGGTCCAGTCGTTAACTCTGCTTTTTCTCCACAAATGCTGCCAGACCTGTTGAGTTTCGCCAGCAATTTCTGATTTTGTCACAATGCTGATTGAATTCAGCATTTGACTTTATATAATGAAATCGAATAATGGGACATATGAGAATGTTTACACAATTCTGTTTTTTACAGGAAGGGCTTAGTATAAAATCTCCAGTTAGATTGCACTTGTCAAACTGTTCTGGAATTCAGAGAAGAAAAGGTGACCACAACAAACAGATAAAGAAAGAAATGAAAAACAATTTTTAAGTGATTATGTTATTTTCTTTTCTACTTTTCTTTTCTTTATTCATTCACAGGATGAGGGCATCGCTGACAAGCAGCATTTATTGCCAATCCCCAATTGCCCACAGGACAGTTTAGAGTCAACCACAATGCTGTGGGTCTCGAGTCACATGTTGGCCAGATCAGATAAGTTTCCTTCCCGAGAGGACATTAGTGAACCAAATGGGTTTTCCTGACAATCCACAATGGTTTCATGGTCATCATTAGATCCTTAATACGAGGTATTTTATTAAATTCAAATTCTACCATTTGCTGTGGTGGGATTTTAACCCAGGTTCCCAGAATATTTTCAGGGTCTCTGGATTAACAGTCCAGCAATAACAGGTCAACGCCCTTTCTCTGAAGCCTCAAGCTCCACGGCCATCAGCAGTTGTTTTCCATGATCTAGATAGTGAACATTGGCAGGTTATAGTTTTGTGACTAATGTCAAATCACAATTTAGAACACTGGATAAGTTTCGTAGGCCTATTCTTGGAACAATGAAGCCAGTTGTTTGCCGCTCCATCACTACTGTGGCTGAAGTTAACTAAATCAGCAGAATCAGACTAAACTCTAGACATTCCATTACTATGTGCTGTATGTGGAATCATTGAACACAGACAGAACCATTTTCCTTTTTTCTCCTGAAGTCTTGATTATTAGTGTTTTTACCTAAAGGTCGCTCAGCTGGGAACGTCCTTGCCTCTGAGTTTGAAGGTTGTGGATTTAAGTGCCGCAGTGAGGATAAAAATCAGCGCTGATCTAAAGAAGTGCTATGCTTTTGGAGATGCTGACCCTAAGCGTGCTGTGACAACCCATCTTATTCTCTGCTTCAAAGAAAGAAAATCTGCCACCTTAACCAGTCTGGACTCCATGCGACTTCAGACCTGCAACGATGTTAATGACTCCCAACTGTCCTCTGTAACAGTCCAGAAAGCCACTCAGTCCAGGGGAAGTTATGGATGGGAAGCAAATGCTGGACCTGCCTACAAGACATGCACCTTGTTAATGATTAAAATGCTATGGCACTATTTCAAAGCGATGTCCTAACATTTATTCTAAAAGAAACATCTCCAAAAATGACCAAGCAAGATTAAGTGGCCATTATTACATTGTGGTTTGAGGAAGCTTGCTGTGTGTAAATTGGCTGCCATGTTTCCTACATTTCAACTGTGACGACCCTTCAGAAGGGCTTAACTGGCAGTGATGTACTTTGAGATGTGCAGAGCGAGGTGTGATATGAATGCAAATCTTGCTTCCTTTCCTTTCAACTTGTTCGAGTGATTTTGCCAAATGGAGAGCAATTTTATGTTGTGGATGCAGCCCCAATATTGAAATCGTTAAATGTGCTTTGTGTAGGGACCTTTCAGGCTTCGCAAGGATAATGCAATGCCCCAAAAAGTTTGTAAACCCTTGTTTTTCCCTGTAATTTTTTTTTTCGTTTCTTTACTCTTTCTGTTTCACACCAAATTTCGAGAGAGAATGTTTCTTCATTTGTTTCTTCACATTCTCATGTTTGCCTGTGTATGTCCCAGATGCTGCATTTGACTGTGCTTCTTTGTGAACTCTGAGTTGCAGGACAAATTCTGTTCAGATCAAAAACAAAACACAAAATACTGTGAATGTTGGAAACCTGGTCCAAAAACAGAGTGTTGGAGAAACTGAATAGTTCTGGCAACATCTATGCAGGGCGACCATAGTTAACATTTCGAGACGAATTTGAGTTCCATCGAAGAGTCGTATTGGACTTGAAATGTTATTCTCTTTTTCTCCCTCTGCCAGAAGCAGCTACACCTACTGAGTTTTTCCAGCACTTTCTGTCTTCATGTTTTCTGTTTATTTGGAAAGTGGAATATGTTATGGTTGTGCCCATCAGTACCATTTATCTTTCTTATCGGTATTAGTCTGAGTTACTGATATCAAGTGGGGCAGGATGCTCACATAAATCAGAAGGGGAGCTTAGTCTTGTGGAACAAAATTAGTTTATTACATAGTACTTAATAGCTAATAATGCTACATTTCAGTTAAGTGATGGTCCTTGTGAAACATCAGGCTAGGTTTAAGAGTAAATACAAATTATAGTTTATCTACATAGAATTTAGCACTTGGAACTACTGGTAAGAAACAACAGGAGGTTAGAGGCTAGGATTACTGCAGCGAGTATCTCACTACCTGACTCCCCAAAGCCTGTCCACCATCTGGAAGGCACATGTCAGGAGTATGATGGAATACTCTCTACTTGTCCAGATGAGTGCATCCCTAACAATACTCAAGAAACTCAACACCATCCAAGACAAAGCAGCCCAATGTGGCACCACATCAACAAGAATTCAGTCCTTCCACCACCAACATTCAACAGCAGCAGTTTGTATCATCTACAAGATAAATGGTAGAAATTTATTTCATTAGATAGCACAATCCAAATGCATGAGCACTGCCACCTGGAAGGACAAGGGCAGCATAAACATGAGAACACCACCCCTTGCAAATTCCCTTCTCAGCCACTCATCATCCTGACTTGAAAATATACTTCTGTTCCTTTGTTGGTGTTGGGTCAGATTCCCAAATTCCCTTCCTATGGCATACTATGGATCTACCTGCAACACATTATCTGGTGTAGTTCAAGATGGCAGCTCACTACCTTCTCAATGGCAACATGAGATGGACAATAAATGCTGGCCAGCCAGTGATGCCTAAACCCCAGAGTGAATTAAAACAAAGCTGGCTAACTTCCACCCCACCCCATTCTCCCACCCCTCTTGACGAACAAAGCTTGTCTTGTCAGTAAACCCTTTCAGGTTCTGATTGGTTGAGAACAGAAAAAATGCAGGAACATGGCACAAAATTAGAGGAAAATGTAAGTACAACCTGAAAAACAGAACGTCTAGTATGTTGGCATATTTTCATCACATACATCAAAGAGGCCAACAGAGTCAAACCTTGTCACTCTGGAAGCAACTATTGAATGGTGACCATGTGTAAAAGCAAGCCCAGAAATATAAATGCAAATTTTATGGAGATCCAGGCATTTGTCTTGTTTATAGTCATCAAATCTGAAAGTCTAATTGAGAACTGTTTTTCCCTGAGTCAAAATGGTATCTTTATATTTGATAGTCTCAATATTATTTGAAGAACAAAAACAGTTGCCTTGAAATCCCCCTGTTATTAATTATGTATCTATTAACAAAGAAAAACATTTCTTAATGTCAATATTTTTGCGGCAAAGTCCTTGTTCAGGATTCAAGTTTTGCAGGAAAATTACAACTGCTCTTTTCTTGAAGCTTTCTGTGTGGTAACATGTCTATTGCAATTCAATCGTGTGGAAACGCTGGAGGGAATAAAGTGTTACCATCCCAATGCTGACCTATTTTTCCAATTGACCTGCTCAAAATTTATTCCTCGATCAACATTGCTGAAACAATAGATTTTTTGGTTATTACGGATTCTGGGAGTTTGCTGTATGCAAATTGTAGCCATTTTCTGTATTCCAGTAGTAACTCTGTTGCAAAAGTCATTGGCTGTAAAATGTTTTGGGTTGACCAGTAGCTGCGGAAGGTGCTGTATAAATGCAAAATTTTCTTTCTAATTTTTCAATTTTTTAATCCACCTGTCTTTTCTAAATTGTTTTCATTAAAATCTAGTGAATTTTAAGTTTTAACCCAAAGAGTATATTTAGCTTAATGAACTACATTAATTCATTGCCGCTGCAAATTTGTCATATTAAATAAATTCCATCATCTCTTATACCCTTTGTGTTATTATGTTTGTATTCTCACTTCCTTGTCTCCCATAGTGTTGTTGCTGGAACTTTTTATGAACAGCTTGATCCATACATGCATTCCCTTCACACGAAGTTAGATCAGTTGTTCCCCTACAGCCTGCTCTTTTTAATCAAGTGACTCTGCAATCCTCACTACATTGCCATCAGTGCTATCTAGACTTCAGGCATTCATCCCTTTACTCTAAATTCTTCCCATTGTCTCCTCCTTTTCATGTCATGCCCAACCCTCCCATTCCAACCCTACCCTGCTCATCAAACTTTTCCCTCATGGAAGTGATCTTTCCAGCCATGGCAACTTCGTTGGGCTCCACTCTTACCTTTTACTGCTTCCTTTCCTCCACAGAATGTTCCCCTCCCAACGTGCCTCCACTGCCCCCATCTATTGGCAGTTACCCCTGGATCACATGCTCCATTGCATCCTTATGTGCCTCCATGTACACCAGGCACAGCTAACTACCCAGTTCACCCAGTCCTCACAAGCTTCAAAATCTTCCCACCCACTGACCTCATCCCAAAGCCAGGCCAGCTCGTCCCCACCTCCTTGACCTCACTGTCTTTTCTCCCATCTATCTGGTCCTCTCACCTCAACCCCCACCCCACCTCCTACCTACCAGCCTCATCCCGTCTCCTTGACCTGTCCGTCTTCTCTTGACTGACCAAGCCTCATCCTTACTCCCCACGTACACTCATTCTTTACTGGCTCCAACCCCGCCTTCTTGACCTGTCTGTCTCCTCTCCGCCTATCTGCTCCTTTATCCATCTTCCATCCGCAGCACCCCCCCCATTTATTTCAGAATCCCCTTCCCCTCCCCCATGTCTGATGAAGGTTCCAGACCCGAAAAGTCAGCCTTCCTGCTCCTCTGATGCTGCTTGGCCTGCTGTGTTCGTCCAGCTCCACACCGTGTTATTGTTATCTATCGGACTTTCATCCTGGCCTTTGTATCTCAGCGTTGGGCATTGTTGTACAGGACACTGGTGAAGCCTCTTCTGGAGTATTGTATCTGGTTCTGGTTGCCCTGTTGTAGGGAGAATATTAGTAAGCTAGAGAGGATTCAGAAGAGATTTACCAGGATAATGTCGGTTTTGGAAGGTTTGAATTACAAAGCAAGGCTAAAGACGCTGTGACTTCTTTTCCACTGAAGCGTAGGAGGTTCCGAGGTGACCCTATAGAGGTTTATAAAATCATGTGGAGTACAGACAAAGTTAATGGCAGGTATCTTTTTCCCAGGATGGAAGATTTCAGGACGAGGGGGCATATTTTTAAGGTGAGAGGAGAGGCACTTAAAAAAGACACAAGCAGCAATTTTTTTACACAAAAGATGGTTCTTGTGTGGAATAGGCGTCATGAGAAAGTGGTGGATGGGGGCACAGTTACAATGTTTAAAAGATACTTAGATAAGTACATGAATAGGAAAGGTTTGGAGGGATATGGGTCAGGAGCTGGCAGGTGAGACTAGATTAGTTTGGCATGGACTGGTTGGACTGAAGGGTCTGTTTCCAAGCTATACGATTCTATGATTTGCCGTCCGTGTCTGTGGCCAAAGTAGTGCAGACGTTTGACATTGCCTTCTGTGGTGTGGCTGACCAACAACCTTCCTGTTTTTATCACCTGCCGTGAGATGGTTTTGAAAGGGATTTATAGATTGATAATAAACCTGTTGGTCACGTGATGAATGCACTTAAAGATCAACAAATTCTGATCTGGGGCTCGAACGCAGAACAACTGGCTCAGAGGTGGAGACATGACTCAATCCAACTCAAGGTCCACCTACTGTACAGATTGTGTACACCTGTACACAAGGTGTAGAGCTGGATGAACATAGCAGGCCAAGCAGCACCATAAGGGCAGGAAGGATGACATTTCGGGCCTAGACAGTCAGAAGAAGGGTCTAGGCCAAAACGTCAGCCTTCCTGCTCCTCTGATGCTGCTTGGCCTGCTGTGTTCATCCAGCTCTCCACCTTGTTATCTCAGATTCTCCAGCATCTGTAGTTCCAGCTATCTCTGAAACAACTTTAGAGATGTACTGTATTTCAAGGAAGTGAATTATTCGGGAGGCTGGAGAAGAAAATCAAAGAAAGGAAGGGCTATCATAGTGCTGTCACAGAGGAGTCTATAGACGAAGAAAGAGTTGGTGCTAACATCAAAGACAGTGGCAATGAGACAAGAAATAGGAGGAGGTGTGAATGCCAGGATAATGAACAGCTATTGTCTGAAAGTAAAACTAAGAAGGACAAAACTAAGCATAAAACTTGAAGAGCAAACAAAATAAAATGGAAAGGAAGGATTTGGGGTATCGGTAGGAGAGATTTCAGTGTGCAAGACACTTTGAGGCAACCAGAAAACACAACATAAGCCTTGTGTTATTAGAGTATGCCTCAGTCATGCTGGTAACATCAGACATTGTAAGTGGCATGGATTAGTATTAAAGTAGCGTATTGAACATCAAACAGCAAAATATCAATAACCAGCATTTACGCTGAATGTGCTTGTTTCTTGAGGGTTGTTCTCTGCCAGGAAAAAGTGTGGCCTTTGAAATCATAGACGTGTCTCATGCTGGGTACTTGAATAGAATTGAAAGTACGTGGCAGATCTCATGAAAGCAAATGTGGCAGCCAATTTTTTTTTCACACCAAGGTTCTTATGACCAAAGTGGACATGGTTCTATTTTGGAGAGAGTTAAAGTTTTGAGTCCAGTCTGACTCTTCTTCAGAGCAGACTCCAAAAAAGTTATACTGAACAAGGAGAATTAACTCAGTTTCTTTCTCCACAGATGCTGCCAGACCTGCTGTGTCCCTCCATCACTAACTGCTTTTATTTCAGATTTCCAGCATCCACAATGTTATATTTTCATTGAACTGTTTCATTTTGATTGTTGGTCATCTCTTTAAATGCAGGCAAGGGTGCACATTGGGGTAAACAGTTTAAGAAACTCTGGTTTAGATTCTATTATAATGTTACAAGTGTCAATACACAAGTTACAGGCTAGGAAGAAGAATTCTTCTAATGTGAAGAACACTGTGTGATTGTTTCAGTTGGCACATGACTTGCAGTTCCTTTTTAAATATGAGGGGTATGGTAATATAGAAATTGCCAATAACTCTCCACTGGAATATGAAAGAGATGCCCTGATCCACTGAAAAGAGTCAGTTTTTAAAAGTGGCCAAACTGAATTGCTGAGAAATTCCAAGGAATATTTTGAATTAATTTGTGATAACAAATTGTGGGAAACAAAACAATGTCATCTAATAGTTCTTTAGATCTGACGAACATAGAGATGAGGATGTTTTATTATTTTGTCGACTGGATGATCATTGAAGTGAAAGTGAACATTCTTTTAAAAAGATACAGAGACAGAACAAAAAAATCTCAGAATGCTTTCTGGACAATGGATCACATGTCAAAGCGTTGCTGCGTGGAAAACATTAGTTTGAACACAGCAAGATGTCACAAGTAGCAAAGTGATAACAATCAGAAAATCCGTTAACTGACATTGTTGATTGAGGGAAAGTATTGACCAGGTCAGCTGGATAATTCCCTGTGCTTTTAGAAAAAAAGTATCATGGGTTTCTTCACATTCAGTTAACCAGGCATATGGAACCCCTGTTTAATCTTTCATCTGAAAGACAGAACTTTGGACAATGTGGCATTCCTTCAGTGTGGTACTGTGGTGCCAGCCTTGTGTCTTATTCTCCAAACCCTGGGCACCTACCACAGGTAGATGGTACAAAATAGTTAAATGTTTGCCTTTTGCTTCATAAATTCATTTGGTGTTTTCAAACTGAAAAGAGTATGCAACCTTCCACGGCATCAAAATGCGAAAATAAGACCTCCTGGAGGATGCAGCTATCCAGGCTATTGCGCTGGTTCGTAAACAAAAATGAATCCTACGGATTAAAGTCTTCAGCAAGAAAATGGCCATTCAAGCCAACTGGTTTATGGTTTCATATATGCCTGCTTCCAAGCCTATTCATCAAATCTTTTCAGCATATCAATGCATAAGAAACTACAGAGAGTTGTGAACACAGCCCTGTCCATCATGCAAGCCAACCTTTCATCCACTGACTCTGTCTGCACCCCTCGCTGCGTAAGAAAGGCAGCCACCATCAGCAAAGACCTCTCCCAACCCAGTTATAATCTTCCAACCTCTTCCATCAGGCAAATGATACAAAAGCTTAAGCACACGTGCCAATGGGCTCACGAGCAGCACTGTTATTAGAATGCTGAATGGACCTCTCAAATCTAATGTTGATCTCACTTCTTGTGCACCTTTTTGCAGCTGTAACTTTGTACTTGTCACTCTATTCTATCACCCTATGATCTTTGTATGGCATGATCTGTCTGCATGGCGCACAAAACAAAGCTTTTCTCTGTATTTAGGTACATGTCACAATAATAAGTTAAACTAAACACTGGATGCTGGAGAAACTCAGCATGCTTGGCAGCATCTGTGGAGAGACAGAGTTAATGTTTTGAGTGTATCATGATTCTTCTTGTGGAAGCTCTGTCCCTATGAGCTCAAGCCTCTGGATTACAAACTGAGTGACATGGTCATTACACCAGCGTCGCTGACCAAGCGGGGAAATAATTTCCTCAATTGAACTGTTCAGAGATGTTAATGCACTCCTGTAGAGCAGTTGGGACTTGAACCTGGGTCTCCCAGCTCAGAGGTAGGGACACTACCACTGTGCCACCAGAGGCCCCTGATCAGTTGACAGAATGCCCAGGTTAACGCAGGGAAGGTGGGGGATTGGTACTGGACGGTTGGCTCTCTTGGGAGAGCCAGTGCAGACATGATGGGCTCAACAGTCTCCCTCTGCGTTGTAAGGCTGCCTTGAATTGCCGGTGCCAGCAACAACACTGGAATCTCATTTAATGAAACCGGAACTTTGGTTATTCAGTAACCACATTGTAATTGTTCCGGTAACAGCCTCTATACTAGAATTGATTTTAAGTTGTCGGTTGCTTTCTGAATTGCACCTTCCTTTCTATCGTTCTTTTCTGAGACAAATCGATCTGCGTTTGCAAACATCATGAACAAATTCTGCACAGGGATTTCAAAACAAAACCAAAAGGCCACTGTTTGCAAACACAGAATACAATGAAATTTCTGTTCAATAATGGTAACGTCAAGGACATCTGAAAACAGCAAAGGAGCTGGAAACAGGCTCACGGTCTGAATGCTGTTGGTCTCTCGCGCACGGTAACACCAGGAAGATTTACCCGTTTGCACAGCGACGTAGCATCGTTTTAGAAAAGCAAACCTTTGCTATTCCTTTATTTGCAAAAATGTGGACAGCAATCTTAGCCGCGTTCTTAAACTGGTAATAAGATTGAAAGAAAAAATGCAATTTCTTTCAATATTAGATTAGCAAGTTAAATCACAGGACGTTAATTACTCGAGGTTGGTAATATGATGCAGCATTTCATTGCCACACGACAGACAAGAATAAGACACACATTGTGCAGATGACGGTCCTAAATGCACAATACGGTACTGAATTCTCTTTATATATCCCGAAAATATCAACTCGTGTAAGGCAATGACGTATGTATTTCCCAGTAATAGTGGTCACATGTCGTTTGAAAGGGAAAGGGGGACGGTCCAATTGGATTTCCTCTGCCGACTGCAGAGTTCCCACCGACTGGAGGATTTACAGTGAGAATTTCATTAACCTTGGCCGTACAAGTGCTGCCTGCACCCAGCTGCTCTAGCGTTGCATTCCCATCCAACCTTGATGCATGCTTAATAACAACCCCAAATCCTTCCTCCTGCCCCTTCTCTGGTCCCGTAAAAAAACAAAGGGAAGCTTGGAACCCGGGCACCCAGATAGGGCTCGGGCGGTTGGAACCTTAGCCCGGGATGATATAATCTTGGACGGAAAAATAGAATCTTAATCGAGGATAATAGAACGTTCGCCCAGGCTAATAGAACGTTGGCCCGGGAAATTAGAACGTTCGCCCAGGCTAATAGAACGTTGGCCCGGGAAATTAGAATCTTAGCCCGAGAATGGAACGTGACGGGGCGAAGTGAATCGGCAACGGGCGCTTCTCTGTCTATTTTGCAAACCTTGATACTTTTTTTTCCGGTAGCGGGGAAAGTGCATGTTTTCCTTCATCATTCTCTCCCTCCTTACTTCTGCTGTAAGATTTTTTTTGAATTGGGGGGAGGGGATTGCGTGGAGGGGAAAGTCCGCTTCCCCAATGTGAGAGAGTGACTGAGGACACAGTGTGACTGGGCAACAGCCCTCCATCGCCACAGCAACCGGCACCGCTAGCGTACGCCCACATCTCCTCTCCATGTCTGTTTGATGTAAGAAATTAGTTTTGTTTTACGCTCACTCTCTTTGTAATGCACGCCTATGTTTATATACGAATACCTATCGCCTTCCTGACGCGGTGTCATTTGAAGCTTTTTTTTCAAGACCAGACCAGTCTGCTGGGTGTGCGCGGCGGCTGCTTGTTTCTTGGGTGGGATTTTGCCGAATGCAAAGCAGGACGGACCCAGCGCGGTGTGGCTGACAGGTAGGCAAGCGTCTCTCCCTTCCTTTCCCCCAGCTTCACTGATCTAGGCAGCAACTAGCGACCAAATCAACCACCCCCCCCTCTCTATTTTGCAAACTGTAACTCAGCGCAGTGCTGGTGTCGCTGCTTCCGTGGTCGAGGACAGTGAAAAGTGCATATGCTGTACAACAGAGTTTGCACAGACAGACAAATCAGTACCCTGTTCCTATATTTTTACTTACTGTTTCAGTGCAGTTGCAATGAGATTTTTTTTATTTTGCAACGATTAGTAACCCCACTAAAAGTGCCAGAGAGGGAGCTGTGTTGAGAGATAATGGAGCGAAGTTGCTGCAAAATGGTTGATGACTGCTTGGCATCGTGGGTTAAGCAGGAGCCGGCTTGCCAATGAGTTTCAGACGGGGAAACACCACCAAGTTTGCTGCGCCGTCAGTATTCTGGCTTGTGAGCCCCGCGCCCGTGTAAAACCCACACTTTAGTACTGTGTGTTGACAAAGGATACTGCTCTGATTCTCTTCCTGCTTCAACAGCAACCTTCCCCAGCCAGTGGCTTCCCACTACAGTTATTGTATAAAATGCATTATGTAACCGCCAATATTTAACTGTCCAGTCAGAGTTAGCAATTAGTTGTAACGTCTTTTTGTTTTGTAATGAGTTGACGTTCTCAAAACAAAAAAACCGACTGTGACAAGTTCACCTGAATAGTGAACTGCAAGAATTAGTATTTAAAGTGCAATGCAGCGTTTGAGAGATGCATGCTGCTTGTTGTAAACACGATAGCATTCAGTTCAGGACTCTTTAGAAACAGTTTTATTATTTAATGAGTGATGTAAATGCATCGGAGACAGTTCAGATGAGGTTTTAACACCATAAGAAATATGGAGAGAAGTAGGCCATTGGGTCCCTTGATTTCCTCCACCATTCAGTAGCATCTTGGCTGATTGCATCCACTGTCTTGGTGTTGAAGAAGCAGGGGGGATGCAGAAGTACTTGGACAGGCTGAGAAAGTGGGCAAAGAAGTGGCAGATCGGATACAATGTATCAAAATATTGGAAGGATCGAGGTGTAGAGTATTTTCTAAATGGGGAAAAGCTTTGGAAGTCTTAGTGCTGGATTCCCTCAAGGTTAACATGCAGGCTCAGCTGGCAGTTAGAAAACCAAATGCAATGTTAGCGTTAATTTCACGAGTGCTAGAATACATCTGGGTAGATGGCATTTGGAATATTGAGCAGTTTTGGGCACTGTATTTGAGGAAGGATGTGCTGGCGTTGGAGGGAGTTGAGGTTTGCAAGAAAGATCTTGGGGATGAAGGGCTTGTCGGGGCAGCACAGTGGCTCAGTGATTAGCACTGCAGCCTCACAGCACCAGGGACCCAGGTTTGATTCCAGCCTCGGGCAACTGTCTGTGCATTTTGCATGTTCTCCCTGTGTCTGCGTGGGTTTCCTCCGGGTGCTCCAGTTTCTTCCTACAGTCTAAAGATGTGCAGGCTAGGTGGATTGAGTATGCTAAATTACCCATAGTATTAAGGGGTGTGTGGGTTTAAGGGGGATGCTTCAAAGGGCGGTGTGGACTTGTTGGGCCAAAGGGCCTGTTTCCACACTGTAGGGAATCTAATCATGTAAGGAACGGCTGAGGACCCTGGGTCTGTACTCAGTGGAGTTGAGGGGGAGTCTGATTGAAACTTACAGAATACTGAGAGGTCTAGATAGAGTGGACATGGAGAAGATATTTCATGAGTAGGAGAGTCTAGGACCTGAGGGCACAGCCTCAGAGTGAAGGGACGATCCTTTCGAATTGAGATGAGGAGGAATTTCTTCAGCCATTTCTTCACCCAATCTGTGAAACCCATTGCCTCTGAAGGCTATGGAAGCCAAGTCATTGAATGTCTTTCAGACTCATATAAGTTCTTAATTGGTAAGAAGATCAAAGGTTATGGGGAGAAAGCAAGAGAATGAGGTTGAGACATATAATCAACCATGACTGAATGGAAGAGCTGGTTTGATGGGTCACATGGTCTAATTTTGCTCCTATTTCTTATGGTCTTCCCCATAATACTTGATTTCCCATCTGATCAAGAGTCACAAGGACTCTGCCCCCCAGCTGTGTGGCAAGGAGTTCCAAAAGACTCGCAAAACTCAAAAGAAACTCTTCCCCATCTCAATCTTAAATTAGCATCCTTTAATTCTGAAACTATACCCTCTGGTCCTGGACTCTTCCATGAGGGGAACCATCCTCTCTGCATTTAACCTGTCAAACCCTTCAGAACTCTCTATTCTTCAATGAGATAAGGTCAAAAACCACATGACACCAGCTTTATGCGAAAAAACTAAGCTTTCGGGGCTCAGCTCCTTCCTCAGGTGTTGTGTCACACTTTCAAAGGGATCACTTCTAATTCTTCTAAATTGCAATGAGTAAAGTCCCAACATGTTTAACCTTTGCTCCTAAGATAACCCTTTCTACTGGTGATCATCTTTTACTGAACTTTCTCTGACCTGCCTCCAGTGGAAGACTATTTCCAGATTAATACCCGGAATGTATGGATAGTCTTATGAGGATGGGTTGGATAGACTGGGCTTGGATCCAGTACAGTTTAGACAAGTGAGATGTGACTTGAAGTGTAAACGGTCCTGAATGGTCTCCATTATGTGGACATGAAATGGTGGTGGGTTCGGATCTCTGCCTCAGAAGTGGAATCGTTGAATATTTTCAAGGCAGAAATTGATTCTGGTGAAATATGGAATTCAAAACACAAACAGATCAGCTGTGATTTTTTGGAATGGTGAATCAGACTTCATGGGCTGAATGGTCTGCTTTTGCTCCTATTCTAAATGTTTGTATGTCTTTGCTGAATTTGAATTCCTCATTGCTCATTTCTTTTCTTAGGTGTTTCTGTAACTGATTGTATTTCCAGTGTCGCTTCCATTGAAAGCAAGGGTTCTCATTGTTCAGTCAGTATAGTGGTTACATTTTTAGGCCAACGTTGATGCAGAGCTGTTTTTGTAACTGTTCAATTTTCAAGAAGCAATTGTTCATGTTCAAGATAGGCTAGGATTGTCCACAATGAAGTTTCATTTTCTGTATTCTAGTTCTCCTCCGTGACTTAAAGGAGTCCTGGAATAAGCACCTTAAAAAAAAAGATGGATTTATTAAATGGGAAAACCTTTCCTAATAATTGAAAGTGTCTCAAGTTACTGAATTTTGGTCATATCACCCTTTCATTTTCAGGCATTACCTTCTAAACATGCAGCAAAATGGAGTTTCTGACTGAAAATGAACCTAGCACAGTGAAGGCTGTACTCTTCTTATTGGGACGAGACACTGTAATAATGTCTGTTATGTTTTATTTTCTTTTGTGTGAACTATTTATAATTTTCAAGAGCTAATCGAAACAGCTGGCAACTCTAATAATTTGAGAAAATATTTTGAAGTTTTCATTCGAGTCAACACTCCACGTGAGACAAAACTGTTAACAATGAAGCAAGTAAACACAATTATGTAAATATTACCAAGCTCATCCCCGATGGAAATTTTATTTTGAAAAATCAATTTCAACCTGCAAATTTTGGGCCTAAATTTAAGGGAAGATCCATTCATAGTTAAAGATTGCAGTCAGCTAGTTACAATGTGCCATGCCTCTGAATGGACTGAATGTGCATGCAGATTATTTTGGAACTATTTAAGTCAAATATGAATGTTGGAGTTTAAAAAAAAACATAAAGTTCTGTGAACCTCACATGCTGTATTTCCTCATGACAAAAAAAGTCTGTGTGACAATGTAAATGCCATGAAGCCCTCTGATAGTAATATTTGTGGCATGTTTTAGGGAACAGCACCCAATTATAACAGCATTTATTCTAAGTTTATTGCTGTTTATTGTAATTCATTTAGATAAATTTAAACTTGACACACAACATTCTCTATTGCTGTCTCTCTCCAATCTCCCTCACCCCTCAGCTTATTACTCATCCTATCTTTTCCCGCTGCTCTTTAATTGCTGTGTCTCCCTTATTCCTCACTCCCCCTCCCCCAATTCCTCACTCCCCCATCTTCCCCCATTCCGCACTCCCTCAAGCCCTCTCTCCCCCATTCCTCAAACCCTCTCTCACCCATTCCTCATGCCCTCTCCCCCCTCATTCCTCGCTCCCTCTGTCCCCCCTCACCATTCCTGTCTCCCTCTCTCCTTGCACTCTCAGCCCCGGCATTACTCACTCCCTCTCTCCTCCACCCCCGTTCATCACTCCCTCCCGCTATGTCTCGCTTTCTGTGTCGGATGCATGTCTCGCCCCGCATCTGCTGTGCGGCTGTGGCTGCATGCCCCCACTGTCCTTTAGATCTTCCCCCGAGGGGGGTCTCCTCCGAAATCCTCTCCCAGTATCTCTTATGCACACTGCCTCCTCCTGCACGCACTGGTCCCCACTCCCCCTCCTCATACGCCCCCCCCCCCCCCCCGTCCTCCAGCTGGGCTTGTGCTCCCCCTTTCTGCTGCATACTCTCCTTTCTCTCCCGTTCTCCGCACACGTCTCCCCCGTCCCTCATCTGCTGCCCCTCTCTGCCTGCCTCTTGCCTTTTCTTCCCCCCAGCGACGCCAAATTGAGGAATCCACAATCCTTTGTAACGCATCTGTGGGTGGGTTGGGGTGGGTGGAATGTTGTTCTAACCCGCTGTCCATTGACCTGGAAAGCAACTGTTCAGAGTTGAGTCCCCTTTCGAGGATGCTGCTTCCTTGTGCAGTGTGAAATGTAATTGTCAGGAACAAGAACAGAAGTGCTGAGGAAGGGTCACCGGACCCGAGACGTTAACTGATTTTTTTTTTGCCTTCACAGATGCTGCCAGACCTGCTGAGCTTTTCCAGCAATTTCAGTTTTGTGTTCCTGATTTGCAGCATCGGCGGTTCTTTCCGTTTTTATTGTGATTGCTACATTGGGAGTGTAATTGCTGAAACAGACTTACCCAATAAGAGGGAACGCCGTTATGATTTTTTTTGCCTATCCTTGTCGTTTCCTGTTGCGGGGGAAACCTGAGTCGGGGCGGCGCGGTTTAAGAATTAGATGCCTCTCTGTTTTTGGACACGGTTTTTAGGCACAGTCTAGCCTCGGAGGCAGAAGTCACACGACACCAGGTTTAACCGTTTATTTGAAAACACGTGCTTTCAGAGTCTTACTCCTACAGGTGTCAGTGAGAGAGGTAATATCAGGCACAATGTATATTAAGATCAAACGGTCACACCATTGAAGAGGGTCATTAGTCCAGTGGAACTCCCCAGAAAGTAACAGAAGCTGTGTCATCTAATTAGGTAGAATTTTGATAGACCCAGGGAATTCAGGATTGTGCAGAAAGCAGGCAGGAAAGGAGGGTTCACACCACAAATAGATCGCATTGAATCCCATGTTCATTTGTCTAAATCTTTTGCTGTATCCTTCAAACCTGTCTGCAATGAATAAAAGGGCAGACTAATCACTATGTTTTCAACTTGTGACATTATTATTGGTACCTATCGGACTCTACATCTGCAACTTTGCTTATTTATAGTCAATTACATTATAGTTGAAACAATGTATTCATAATCAAATTAAGCAAATCGGCCTTCAAAGAAACTGCGTCCAGATAACACTGGGAAAAAATAGCATGAAAGGGAAGCTTGCTTGTTTACAAACCGCAATCTGCTCCAATATTTGTTTTAAGTACTCCACTTGCTGGCTTTTCTTTCCGTTAATAGCTGACATAAAAATTCAATGCATTAAAATTACTTGCGTCATTTACTTTTGTAATTTCACTTGCAGAAGGTATTTTTGGCTGAGATTGTTTCTTGGTTTTATAGTGACGGTCGGAAATGCTATTTTAGAATTTTGTAATCACTGCAAGTGAAGGTGTTCCTGATTGAAACCGGTGCTAATAATGCTGTCACTGTATATTCAGCATTTTTCAAGGGATTGTTTAAAATCTGCATTGGTAAACTGAGGCATGATCCTTTCACTTGCAGTGTATCACTTGACAGCCAGAAGGTACCAGGTGTCCATATCTTGATGTATACTTTCTGATTTGATAAATAGCGCTGTTGTGTAATTGCAATGAGTGCCTGGTTTTAGATGTTCCAGTTTCAGTCACCCCCACTGCCACCCCCCCCCCATTCCAATCCTTTTATTGCAATTCAGCTTCAAAATGAAACTTTCAAGGGCCCTTCTAGCTATAGGACCAACTGTTTTGGAAGGAGCTTAGGAACAGCTGTCGACCAATCAGCCCATCGATATTTCCCGGCTACTCACTCTGATCACCACCGATCAAAGATTGACTGCCTTTAACCCTGCCTTCCCCGCATCAGAAATCTATCAATACAGGGACCTTTGGGTACAGGTGCAGGTTCATAGTTTCTTGAAATTAGAGCTGCGGTAGATAGGGGAATGAAGAAGGCCTTTGGTATGCTTGCCTTCATTGGTCAGTGTATTCAGTATAGAAGCTGGGAGTTGACGCTGTGACTGTACAGGATGTTGGTTCAGCCACTTTTGGAATACTATTCAATTCTGGTTTCCCTGCTATAGGAGAGATGTTAAACTTGAAAGGGTGCGAGAAGATTTATAAGGATGTTACCAGGGTTTGGGGATGTTGGGTTTGAGCTTTAGGGAGAGGCTGAATAGATGGGAGCTAGTTTTGCTAGAGCATCAGAGACTGAGGGGTGACCTTATAGAAGTTTATAAAATCATGAGGGGCTTGGATAGGGTGAACAGCCAAGATCATCTTTTTTCCCCAGAATAGAGGAATACAAACCAAAAGAAAATAGGTTTAAGTTGAGAGGGGAAAGACTTAAAAGAGATCTAAGGGGTAACTTTTTTCACTTGGGACATATATGGAATGAATGGCCAGAGGAAGTGTGGAGGCTGGTACAATTGTAACACTTAAAAGGTATCTGGATGGGTATATGAATAGGAAGGGCTTAGAGGGATAGGGTCCAAATGCTGGCAAATGGGCTTAAGTTAATTTCAGATATCTGGTTGGCATGGGCGATTTGGACTGAAGGGTCTGTTTCCGTGCTATATATTTGTATGACTGTACATTTTTATCTGTCAGTGAAGCTCCAGTGTGTGGAGAACAAGCCAGGATAAGTATTTAGTCAATGCTTGATAGAGTCATAGGGTTTTAAAGCATGGAGAGAGATCCTTCAGCCCATTGAATGTGCACTGATCATCAAGCAGCATCTGCTGTAATCCCATTTCTTGGCACTTGGGCCATACCCTTGTGTGCTGTGGCATTTCATTGGAATATTTCTGAAATGTTGCAATGATTCCAGCCTTTATCACAATTTCAGGCCGCGAGTCCCAGTCATCTGCGAAAGTTGCTCTTCAGGTCCCCACTAAAAGTCCTGCCCCGTCCCAGAAGTGTGTTCATTTCTGCAAGTTTAATACAGAATCTGAAAGTGAAGCTTCAGTGTGCGGGCAACAATGCATAGCAAGTCTTTAATAAATGTTTTATCTTACTGCAGAGGTGACTCGGGTCATGTTGTCATTGGAAAGGCACATTCTGTGGAATTTGGGATCTGTGTTTTGGTTGGCAGGAGCTCTTACAGGGATAGAAGGAAACTACGTTGTCTTAGTTTCTGTCAAATCTGGCATCCTTTATTTGTGTGAGATTTTTTGGAAGCGGTTGATTTGATGGGATGACTTTGTGTTTTCATAGCTAAAAGCATTGCTTTCCTTACTCCCAGGGAAAGAAGACATTTCTTTGCAACGAGAATGAAAAAGTAATTTGGAACTGGTAAGTTATCAGCCATTTTGCGTTAGATCTATGTTTGTGAATGTGCTATTGCTTCCATCTCCTGCACCACTTCAGCCATTAAAACTTTCTAAACATGTAGCATAAAGGACATAGCTCAACTGTGGTGAATTGTCCTTTCTCTAGAACTAGGCAGGTGTAGATTTCCAATCCCAGTGCAGTTTGAAAAATGAGAGATTCTGCCTGTCCGACAAGTTTATCATCTGCCCCAAGCTTAAGTCTAAACAGGTCTTTAAATAAAGTGATTCATTCCAGATTTTTAACATGTTTTGAATTAACAGGTTCAACTGTAGCAGTTGTTGCAGAAGCAGTTACATTGCTTCAATGTAAATCAAATGATGCTTTAAGGGTACGTTCTGACTTGCTGAACTGTTTGCTTTAGGAAATAGTTTGCAGCTTGGAAGTGCATTTATGTATATTCCGTATTTGTCCCCTGTAGATCTGCTTTTCTTCCCATCCATGGCACAGCATGGTGACACAGTGGTTAGAAGTGCTGCCTCACAGGGACCTGGGTTTGATCCCAGTCTTGTGCAGCTGTCTGTGTGGAGTTTACACATTCTCCCTGTGTCTGCATGCATTTCCTCTGGGTGCTCTGTTTTCCTCCCACAGTCCATAGATGTGCAAGTTAGGTGGACAGGATGGGTACATGAATAGGAAGAGTTTAGACGGATTTGGGCCAATTACTGGTAAATAGGACCAGATTAATTTTGGATACGTGGTTGGCATGGGTGTGTTGGACCAAAAGGTCCTCTCCATGCAGCACATCTCTATAACTATAAGTTGCCCATAGTATCCAGGGATGTACAGGCTAGGTGGATTAGCCGTGGGTAATGCAGGGTCAGGGTAGTGGGGTGGGTCTGGGTAGGATGCTGTATGGCAGGTCAGTGTGGACTTGATGTTAGCCATGCTAACATTCATCCCCTTGGTAATCAAGGATTTATCTACCTCTGCCTTGAAAATATTGACATATAATATTTATGCTGTACATTCTGCACAAGGTTACATGTAAAATAGATGAAGATTGTCCTGATATGACTTTTGTATTCTTTGCTGGAATTGTACGGTTTTCCTGACCATAGAGTCATGGAGAAGTGCTTGTAACTTGACAGTCAGTCTGCTGTGAAGGTTCATTGCTGGGATCTTTTTTGATGAACTCTAGAGCCGTTCTTGGACCACCCGAATGGCATCCCTCAACTCCTGCACTCAGACTGTTTCAATGGGCTTAAATGAAGTTCCATGCGCAGGAGGCGAAGAACAAATGATTTGTACAGAACTTCCTCCCGTACCGCACCTTGTTTCATTCGTATGTTTTGAAGACAATATTTAATTAGTTATTTGCTATATTTTGCTATTTATTTTTAATGCCATTTAAAGACTGGGGGCCATTTTCATTTACCAATAATAAGGATTGATCAACACTTTTCAAAAACAGAATTGTGGCTCATTATCATTAGGTCACTCAAATGCTGACAGCATGTGAAGCATTTCCAGGATCTCCAAAGAGAGTGTCTTTAATTATTGAAATGAGCTTGAGGAGCTGGTGAGGAGAAAGCTTCATGTACCATGGTGGTTAGCCAATCAAGTAAATGTCCATTATGTGGTTGATTTGAAGGAGGGAAAAGGTGAAGAAGGTAGATCTGAAATAAAAACATAAAATGCTGGAGGAATGCACAGGTTTGTCTACCCCTTTGAAGGCAGAAACAGGGTTAACTTTTCAGATTGAAAGTGACCCTTCTTTGGAAGACATCACTTTACATCAGAAGGTACGTTTATAGAACGTAGAACATAGAACATTACAGCTCAGTACAGGCCCTCGATGTTGTGCCGACCTGTCATACCGATCTCAAGCCCATCCAACCTACACTATTCCATGTACGTCCATATGCTTATCCAATGACGACTTAAATGTACCTAAAGTTGGCGAATCTACTACCGTTGCAGGCAAAGGGTTCCATTCCCTTACTACTCTTTGAGTGATGAAACCACCTCTGGCATCTGTCCTATATCTTTCATCCCTCAATTTAAAGCTATGCCCCCTTGTCCTCGCTGTCACCATCCTAGGAAAAAGGCTCTCCCTATCCACCCTATCTAACTCTCTGATTATCTTATATGTTTCAATTAAGTCACCTCTCAACCTTCTTCTCTCTAATGAAAACAGCCTCAAGTCCCTCAGCCTTTCCTCGTAAGACCTTCCCTCCATACCAGGCAACATCCTAGTAAATCTCCTCTGCACCCTTTCCAAAGCTTCCACATCCTTCTTATAATGCGGTGACCAGAACTGTACACAATACTCCAAGTGCAGCTGCACCAGAGTTTTGTACAGCTTCACCATAACCTCTTGGTTCCAGAACTCGATCCCTCTATTAATAAAAGCTAAAACACTGTCTGCCTTCTTAACAGCCCTGTCAACCTGGGTGGCAACTTTCAAGGATCTGTGTACATGGACACCGAGATCTCTCTGCTCATCTACACTACCAAGAATCTTACCATTAGCCCAGTACTTTGCCTTCCGGTTACTCCTACCAAAGTGCATCACCTCACACTTGTCTGCATTAAACTCCATTTGCCACCTCTCAACCCAGCTTTGCAGCTTATCAATGTCTCTCTGCAACCTAAAGCATCCTTCATCACTATCCACAACTCCACCAACCTTAGTGTTGTCTGCAAATTCACTAATCCATCCTTCTATGCCCTTATCCAGGTCATTTATAAAAATGACAAACAACAGTGGACCCAACACTGACCCTTGCAGTACACCGCTAGTAACTGGTCTCCAGGATGAACATTTCCCATCAACCACTACCCTCTGTCTTCTTTCAGCAAGCCAATTTCCGATCCAAACTGCTATATCTCCCACAATCCCATTCCTCCGCATTTTGTACAATAGCCTACTGTGGGGAACCTTATCGAACGCCTTGCTGAAATCCATATACACCACATCAACCGGTTTACTCTCATCCACCTGTTTGGTCACTTTCTCAAAGAACTCAATAAGGTTTGTGAGGCACAACCTTCCCTTCACAAGACCGTGCTGACTATCCCTAATCAATTTATTCTTTTCTAGATGATTATGAATCCTATCCCTTATAACCTTTTCCAGCACTTTACCAACAACTGAGGTAAGGCCCACTGGTCTGTAATTACCAGTGTTGTCTCTACTCCCCTTCTTGAACAAGGGAACCACATTTGCTATCCTCCAGTCGTCTGGCACTATTCCTGTAGACAACGACGAGTTAAAGATCAATGCCAAAGGCTCGGCAATCTCCTCCCTGGCTTCCCGGAGGATTCCAGGATAAATCCCATCTGGCCCAGGGGACTTATCTATCTTCACCCTCTGTAGGATTTCGAATACCTCTTCCTTGTGAACCTCATTTCTAATACGTCTTCCTTGTGAACCTCATTTCTAATACGTCTTCCTTGTGAAGCTCATTTCTAATACCTTACTATTGGTAAATGAAAATGGCCCCCAGTCTTTAAATGGCAATAGTAAGGATTGATCAACACTTTTCAAAAACAGAATTGTGGCCCATTATCATTCGGTCACAAACTGTATTTTTCAGGTTTGAGCACACTTAGTTACCAAAACTCAGGGAAATTTGTCTTTTGTTTTAAATACTTGTGTACTAGAATTGCAGCATGGAGCTAACATTGTCACTGCAGGGCAACTTTGTGGCCAATCGGAAACTATATCCCCGTAGCTTGTTCTGATCTCAGGTGTTTTTGTTCATGTACAACTCATGCATATGAAGTAGGTAGCTAGCACATTGTCTGATGTGCATCTTATGACGCTTTCTCCACACATCAGCACCAGGAACCCCAGCATCAGTGCCCAGTGTTACCATGCTGTTTCATTCCTCCAAGTACAAAGGACCGCTAGCAACAGTTGAAGCTCTCCAGGATAGTCTTGTCTGGCCTGGTGTTCCCTCATCAAGTTCATGTCCCTGCCTTTGTTGAGCTATGCACTTATTACACTAGTGATTGGAAATTGTTGTGAGAAACAGAGAAATAATGAATTGCATTTTTGTCATACTTTTCATGCCTGCAAGAATTCATAGATTGCAATAAGGATAATTTCTGAGAGCAGTATATCATGGGGTCAACCAGGGACCAGGCTTATCTTGGATCTGGTAATGGGAAATGAGGCAGGTCTAATAAATGACCTCTGAGTTAAAGATCCCCTAAGAAGTAGTGATCATAACATGATAGCAAATTTAGTATTAAGCTTGAGAGTGAGAAACTGTGATTAACTTAAATAAAGGGGATTAAAGTGAAATAAGGATAGAATTAGCTAAACTGAAATGGGCGGATAGATCAGCAGGATTGACAGATTAAGCAGTGACAGACATTTAAGGAGATAAATTGTGTCTCTCAGCAAACAAATTGCACTAAGGAGGGACGAATCTAAGAGAAGGATAAACCAGCAATGGCTAACCATGTAAATTAAGGAAAGTATTAAAAGAGAAAACGCATAATGAGGTCAAAGTCAGTGAAAACCGTGGACAGTGGTATAAACACAGAAACCAGCAACGGAGGACTCAAAAGGTGATAAATACAGAAAATAAACTACGAGAGAAAATTAGCGAGGAATATTAACATCTGACAATATCAGCTGCTTTAAACACCTAAAAAGAAAGAGGTCAAAGTGGATGTAGACCCGTTAGAAAATGAGCATGAGCTGGTTTAAGGAGCAAGGAAATGGCAGAGGAATTAAACAGATATTTTGCATCAGTCTTTATGGTGAAAGAACTTCAAACACTTCATTTATACTAAGGAATGTGCGGGAGGAATTAAGTACTGTCACCATCATGAGAGAAGTCATATTAGACAAAATAATGGAGCAAAAAGCAGATAGTTTGCATTCTGTCAATGGTGTTCGGATGAAATTTGGCCACATAGTCGTGAGTATATGGGGAGTACATTAGGGGTCTGAATACACATCCTCAGAGGGCACTGGTGCTGAGGGTTATCATGGAGGAGATGATTTTGTCCTACTTCACTGATTACAGTCTGTGGGACAGGAAGCTGAGTTGCAGAGGGCAGAGCTGAGACCCAGGCCTTGGAGTTTTGAGATTAGTTTGTTTGGATTTATAGTGTTGAAGGTGGAGCTGTTGTTGGTAAGTCGAAACCTGGCTTAGGTATCCTTCTTATCTGGATGGTCCAGGGATGAGTGCCCGGCTAAGGAAATAACATCTACCATGGACCTGTTGCAACGGTGGGGAAATTGCAAGGAATCGAGGCTGGCTGGGAGGCTAGAGTTGATGTGGGCCATGACTAACTTCTCAAAGCACTTCATAATTATGGTGGTCAGAGCCACTGGGTGGTAGTCATCGAGGTAGGCTGCATGGTTTTTCTTTGGTACCAGCATGATGAAGCAGGCAGTGGCTTCAGATTGTAGCAAAGAAAGATTAAAGTTGTCAGTGACCACTCCCACCAGCTGGTCCACGCAGGATCTGAGTGCTTGGCCGGAGATTTTATCCGTGCTCGTCGCTTTCTCTGGGCTGTCTCCCAGGAAGACCGATTCGATATTCTATGGAGGGAGAGAGGCACCCAGAGCTGTTGGGGCTGGTGACACCATACCACTGGCATTCCGTTCGAACTGAGCACAGAAAGTGTCGAGCGTGTCAGGGACAGTTGTGTTTTTGTCTGCTATTCTCTTCTGCTTTGTTTCGTATCCCGTTATGTCGTGTGGGCCTCGCCACAGACGGCAGGTGCCCATTTGGTTGGGCTGGGCCTTCAATTTGGCCTGGGACTGCCTCTTGACATCTCTAGTGGCATTGCGGAGGTCTTAACAGGAATTTCTGTACAGGTCTGGGTCGTCTGACTTGAAGGCCACATGCCTGGCCTTCAATAGACAATGGATTTTCCAGTTCATCCAAAGTTTCTGGTTAGGGAATGTGCAGCTGACTGACTGTTTCGGCATGTAGTTGCTAATGAAGTCCATGAGGGTGGTGACATACTCATCTAGGTTGTCCACTGAATTCTTGAATGTGGTCCATTTCAAGCTGTCCCAGAGTTGCTGTTCCACTGCCACAGACTAGCATTGTTCTACTTTGCATGCTGGGTCCTCACATCTCAACTTCTGCTTGTGAGCCGGGAGAAGGGACAAAGCATTGAGATCTGATTTTCCAATGTGTGGATGGACTGTGGAGCAGTAGACATCTTTGGTTGTGTAGCAGTGGTCGAGAATGTTCAGTCCTCTGGGGCAGAAGACATGTTGATGATGTTTTGGCAGGATCCTCTTGAAGTTTGCCTCGTCGAAGTCACCGGCCGCGATGAATGAGGCTTGGAGAGTTTCACCGACAGGGCATTTGTAGCAGTGTAAATTTCATCCAGATCATTCCTCACTTCTGCATGTAGCCTAATGTTGACAGCTATCAGGATGGTGGCGGTGAACTTGCCTGGCCAGCTAATAGGAAAGGGCATTTCACCGTAAGATATTCTAGGTCTGGGGAGCAGTAACTCTCCAGGGTCACCAAGTCTGAGCACCAGGAGATGTTGATTAGGAAACAGATGCCCACCTCCCCTTGCCTCACACAAGGACATTCGGATGGCGTTATGGTTCCTGTTTTTTCTTTGAAGCGTACTGCCTTCTTGTGCACCTGTTCCCAGATCCTGCAAGTATTGAATTGCAGAACAGACTTGAAGGGCCGAATGGCTTCCACCTCCTTATGTCCTGTGTTTGCATAGTTCATCCTGGCCACTGTCATGTGCCAGGCATTGTTGGCTTCTGAGGAGATGCCACGAGTGCCCAGGCAATACAATTGTTCTGTCATGCAAAATGCTAGGAACCAGACCAGCCTCCCTCAGAATATATTGGGGAGATAGCCCAGACTCCAACTTTTATTTTATTTTAGAGGTAAATGTGTTCTGGACATGATTTGATTGGTCCATCACCAAGCTTTCATGAAAAGACACTTTATTCTTACAATTCAATTAAAATGTAACAAAACGAAAAGTTTGTTTAACTTTATGCTATTGACACACTTAAGACATTGTATTATCTAACTATTATTCATCAACTGTTCTAATATAGGCAGCATTCCATGAACACACCCTTTGGTAAATTGCAATCCATCACAATAGTTAGCAGTCTCAAGCGCTGTCTCTCTCTAGTCCAATAGGAAGAGGCATTGAAAGAAACAACCTTCCCCTTTTGATTTCCAAGAAGAAATCTCAAAGTGTTGAATCTAGCAGCAGAGAGTGCTCCACTCCACTCTGGCAGCTGACCAACAGAAAATAACAGTTGAGTGCAAAATCAGAGTCCTCAGGGTCTGTGTGAGCCCTGACTGTGTCCACTCGTGATTCTTTTGTCTTAGTCTTAAAAAAAACACCCAGGGAGAAATCCAGAGCTGTTTACAAACTGCCTGCTGGGAGGACACACCTCAACACCACTGTTGCAAAACCCCTCTGCAAGAGAACCAGGGCAGAACAGGTTTCTTAAAGGCACAGTGTCAGCAGAAAAGGGGTTTCCATTTCACTTACTGTTAGTCAGGTGCGTGCGATCTCAGCCTGGTGTTTCTGTTAGCCAAATGTCCGAGGTGTGCATTTGTTTCATGTTAGAAGGATGCTAGCAAGTGTAAAAGTGTTGGTCAGCAAAAATTAGAGATGTGTATTGAAATTAAACTAACCAAAGTGCCTGAGCATATTTGAATATTCAGTTTCAGAGAGGAATTTGCCTTCTTCCATATAGGATGAACTGTTAACATCTAAGGAATTGTAGCCTAAAGTGTGACCGGGGATTAATGAGAGATGATTCAAAGATGTGTTCATCTCTGACCACCCCTTACTGCACCCGCTACTCCAGCAGATCTGCTTCCGCAGTCACAGGGACCAGATTGCAGAATGAGTTGTGTCTGCAATGTGACCTAATTCCACAGTGATGGGGATCAGATTATCATGTTACCCACTGTTTCCTTCTTACACTTTCTCTCCTATCTCTGCCTCTTTGTCCCTTGCTTTCTCTCCATCCCCCCTTCTCTCTCTCTCTCTCTCTCTCTCTCTCTCTCTCTCTCCATCTCTCTTTTATTGTCTTTCTCTGTCTCTTTAGCTCCTGTCTGTCTCTCTCCCTTGTCTCCATCTCTTCCTTGTTTCGATGCCCTCTCTCTGCCTCTCTTGCTGTCAGTTTATGTTCTCTCTCTCTCTCTCTCTCTCTCTCTCTCTCTCTCTCTCTCCCCCTCTCTTCCCCCCCACACCCCATCTCCCTCTCTTCCGTCCTCAATCTCAATCTCCTGGTCAGTCTGTCATCGATCTTTCTCTCCTGCCTCTCTCTCTCTCTCTCTCTCTCTTTCTCCTGGTTTTCTGTCTGTTTCTCTCACCTTTCCCTCTCCCTCCTTTTCGACCCCCATCTGTCTCCTGTGTCTCTGTATTTCTGCATCTTCCTGTCTCAGTTGTCTGCTTCTCTTTCTCTCTCTCTCTCCCTTGCCCCACTCTCTCCCTTGTCACTAGCTCTTTCTATCTCTATCTGTCTCTCTTTCTCTTTGCCTCTCTCTTTTCGTCTCCTCTTTCTCACTCCCCATCTTTCTGACTCGATTGTTCTCATGTTCCTCTCTCTTGTTCCTCCGTCTTTGATCTATGCTGACTGTTGTAAGATACAGGAGACATTGACAGAAATGCAGTTTTTTAAAAATCATTTAAAGCTTCAGTTGCCAATTGGAAACTGTTTGGAAATCTACTTTTTAATTCACAGCTAGATGGTTTTTTGGGGAAAAACTCAATAGCCTTTTGTCCAAAGCTAGAATGGAAAGCCTGAAAGTTCTCATCTTTCGGTAACACATCAAGGTAAATAGAACAAGCTGGGGCTTTGTGCTGGGTCCTGGAGCAACTCAGTCCAGGAGGGCTGAGTTGTGTGAATTGAAACAAAAGATCTGACCGCTTGGAATTTTTCCGCAGCACTTTATTTTCCTAATCTCCCTCCACTGAGGGCTGAACTTAATGAGGAGGGGGTGGAATGCAGGAAGTCACAAAGTGCAGAATATTTAGAAGAACATTGCTGCTTAAAGACATTTTGCCTTTGGAAATGTTCACCGTGCGTCCGCACGCATTGGTGATATGTTCAAGATTGGAAGAATAGACGTGTGTGAACAAAGTAAGAGAAACCAATTGTGGAGAAATGAAGTAGACTTTCCAGCCAAGTGGTTCAGTGCTCCTTGCAGCCTGCCCTTGGTTGGGAGAGCCAGCCCTGTAATGTACACAAGGTGAGATGTTACCGCAGCACTTGAGGGCTCCTTCTCCAAGAGGTCAGCGTGCAGTGTACATGCAACATGCTGCCTTTCCGTCCAGAGTGCGTGCCCACCCTAATCTGGGCAACTTGGAGCACCAAGGTCAGCCAAGGGCCGCACAGTGACTCAGTGGTTAGCACTGTTGCCTTCCAGTGCTGAGGACCCAGGGTTTGATTCCACCCTCATCTGACAGTCTGTGTGGAGTTTGTGCATGCTCCCTGTGTCTGCGTGGGTTTCCGCTGGGTGCTCTGGTTCCCTCCGGTTTTCTCCCACAGTCCAAAGATGTGCAGGATTAGGGTGGTTTGGCCATGCTAAATTGCTCCATCGTGTCCAGGGATGTGCAGGTTGGGTGGGTTAGCCATGGGGAATGCAGGGTTATAGGGTGCATTTGGGTGGATGCTCTTCAGGCAGTCAGTGTGGGCTGCATGGCCTGTGGGGATTGTGTGATTCTAGGTGTGCTTATTGGCTGTAAGGCAGGCACACCCAATGTGGTTCTGGAGTCTAATATTCCCTGTTGTACTTTGTATGCTTTTGACCATCCAAGTATTCGTCAGCATCCAAAGCCAACCTCCATTTTAATCATGGCTGTCACTTACTGCCTGTGGTGCCACTTGGCACTTGGAAGTCACTGCTGACTTTGAAATGGTTTGGAAGTTAATAAATGGAACTTTTTAAAAAATCTTACTCTTGTACAGCTGAGGGCCCATCAATGCTTTAGTTTCAGGTCTTGGAGCTGACGAAGCAAACAATATTGAGTGGAAATTTCAATGCAGACTTCCTGTAATGTGTATAATTGATTGGCCTTGAAAAAGAGTGCCACAGATTTTTATTCACGTGATCAGAAATATTGCCAAAGGTACTGCACATGGCAAAACAAGTCTAGGTGTTTTACAGTTTAAGAGCTAACTTGTACATGAAGCGTCCTTTCTACCCATTCACAATAGGCTTCGTAGACTCATGAGCAAAAACAGAAGTTGCTGGAAAAGCTCAGCAGCATCTGTGAAGAAAAATCAGAGTTAATGTTTTGGGTTGGCTGACCCTGCCTCAGAACTGATGGTAGCGAGGAAAATGCATTCACATACAATTTACAGCATAGAAATGAGCCGCTATTCCAATAGCGATAGTAGGAACAGCCGATGCTGGAGAATCTGAGATAACAGGGTGTCGAGCCGGATGAACACAACAGGCCGAGCAGGAAGGCTGATGTTTCCGGTCGAGACCCTTCTTCAGAAGTGGGGGAGGGGAAGGGGATTCTGAAATAAATAGGGAGAGAGGAGAGGCGGATAGAAGATGGTTGGTGGAGAGGAGACACAGGTCAAAGAGGTGGGGTTAGAGCCAGTGAAGGTGAATGTAGGTGGGGAGTTAGGGAGGGGATAAGCCGGCCCAGGGAGGATGGACAGGACAAGGAGGCAGGATGAGGTTGGTGGGTAGATTGGGGTGGGGCTTGAGGTGGAAGGAATGGTTAGGGAGGCGGCGACTAGCTGGGCTGGTTTTGGGATGTAGTCGGGGGAGGGGAGATTCTGAAGCTTGTGAGGCCCACATTGATACCCTTGGGCTGCAGGGTTCCCAAACGAAATATGAGATGCTGTTCCCGCATCTTTTGGTGGTGTCATTGTGGCAATATAGGAGGCCCAGGATGGACATGTCATCCGAGGAGTGGGGAGGAGCGGAGTTTAAATGGTTCGTGACTGGCAGGTGCAGTTGTTTGTTACGAATTGAGCGTGGGTGTTCCACAAGTCAACCCCCAAGCCTCCACTTGGTTTCTCCAGTGTAGAGGAGGCCACAACGGGAACAGTGGATACAGTATGCACATTAACAGATGTGCAGGTGAACATCTGTTTGATGTGGGAGGTCTTCTTAGGGCCTGGGATGGCGGTGAGCGGGGAGGAATAGTGCTAAGTGTTACACTTGCTTCGGTTGCAGGGAAAAGTGCCGAGGGTGGTGAGGCTGATGGGGAGTTTGGAGCGGGCGAGGGAGTCACGGTGAGAGTGGTCTCTCTGGAAAGCACATAAGGGTGGGGAGGGAAACATGTCTTTGGTAGTGGGGCCAGATTGCAGATGGTGGAAATGTCGGAGGATGGTGCATTGGATTTGGAGGTTGTTCGGGTGGTACGTGAGGACGAGGGAATTCTGTTTTGGTTATTATTACAGACAGGGGGTGTGAGGGATGAGTTGCGGGAAATGCGGGAAACGTCTGCCTTATGTTGAAACCCTGCTCCTGAAGAACAAAATTTGATGGATTGGCCATTGCATCTGGATGCCTGAAAGCCATCCTCCTCTCTCAGCTCCCCGTTGGCCAAAACTCAAAGGGCAGCCAAAGTAATCGGTATAACGATACCCTCAAGGTCACCGGAAAGCACAGAGGCATTGACACGACTGACTGGATGATAAATGCTGCCCACTGTTTGACGTAGCACCTCTGACCCATCGAGGAGCAAGTCACATCTGAACTTAGCCCCGAGGCGGCAGAGGAAGGAGAAGAAAGCCAACCCACATTTTCCCCCATAACAGCATGTTTCCACTGTGGGGAAAAGTCTTTTGGATCCAGAATTGGGTTCCTCTGTCATCCGGGCCACCCAAGTCATTCCAAATTCTGAAGGATGGTTGACAGATTGGCATTACTGCCTAACGACAATATCTCCTAACATATGAACTTGAGCGGGAAGTTAATGGCAGTTGTTGGGAGTCAAAATTGGAGAATTTCCAATTCAGGAACATCACTCTAAAATGCCTCTCTTCACCAATGAAGGATAGAAAAGCAGGGTAGCCTTGACTGTATCAGGCACATCTCAAAGCCATCGGGTCTTGGTGACTGGCAGCTGCTACGCTGACCTCAGCAGATCATTTGAATGGATATAGTTTGAACTTGTAGAAAGACAAATTTATGACACCTCTAAGCAATGCTCCATATTCCAGCCAGAAGTATCAATCTTACTTTCCTATATGTCAAAATGTTCAAGAGTGGAAAAAGGTAAATCTTAAGCTGTACTGATTCTGTCCATAAGGGAAACTTAAGTAGGAAAGTTTATTTTAAGATAGTGTTGTTGGAAATCGGGAAGGCATCCATAATGAGTCTGTAAATAAGAGAGATGACATTACTATCTCACAGAATTTGAAGAATTGCACTGAAAAAAGACACTTTAATGTCCTACTTTCTCTGCTTTCATACTGCAGCTTTTTTTAAAACTGCATTGAGAGCAGACTATGAACTATTTTCGAATGGACAGAGCATTGGTTGACGGTCAGGAAGCAAGGAATAGCCAAAAATGGGACATTTTTTAAGTTGGCAAGCTGTGACAAGCATCAAAATGAGTCCTCAGCTATTTGCATTCTATTTGAGTGACATGGACAGAGAGCCTGAGAGTAATGTAAAAACTGCCGGAACTGCGGAGGCTGCAAATCAGAAACAAAAGCAAGAATTTCTGGAAAAGCAATTTTCCGAGGAAGGGCCACTGGACCCAGAATGTTAGCTCTGATTTCTCCCTGCAGACGCTGCCACACCTGCTGAGCTTTTCCAGCAATTTCTGAGAGTAGTGCATCTGAGTTTGCTGACAGCACAAAGCTCGGTGGGAATGTAAACTGTGAGGACACCGAAGCTGCCAGCAGACGAAGCCGAATTTAGTGACTGGGCAAAAACGTGGCAGATGCTGGTGGGGAAATGTGACACTATTCATTTTGGCAGTAAGAACCAAAGCAGAAATTTTTTTCAAAAGGCTTATGATTTTGGCGCTGTCAAAAATCATGGGTGAATTGTTGCAGTGGTGCACTGGTCATGACATTGGACAACAATTGACAGTGATTATAGTTAACACAGTGTGGAGCTGGAGGAACACAGCAGGCTGGGCAGCACAGGAGGAGCAGGAAAGCTGACCTGACTGTAGAAGGGTCCTGACCCGAAACGTTAGCTTTCCTGCTCCTCTGATGCTGCCTGGCCTGCTGTGTTCCTCCAGCGCCACGCTGTGTTATCTCTGACTGACTCCAGCATTGGCAGTTCTTGCTATCTCTAATTGACAATGGCTACACAGTTACCTGTTGGCAAGCTTTGAATTCCAGATTTTGTCTGCAATTAAAACTTCACCATCTACCATGGTGGGATTTGAACCCATGTTTCTAAAGCATTTGCCTGTAGTTCTAGGTCTATTACCACCATAATCACTAAGTGCTGATGTCTTGGAAAATATAGGTGTGTTTATACAAGCAAACATTGAGGTACAGTAACCAGTTAGGAAGGCACATAAAGCATTTGATTTGCAATGAAGTTGGACTGCAGGAACAAGCGGGTTTTGCTACTATTGTAAAGGTTTTTGATGAGACCATGTCTGGAATACTTGTATCTTAGTTTTGTTGCTCATCTCTAAAGGCGGATAGACTTGCAATGGAAACGCTGCAAGAAACATTTACTAGATTTGTCCCTGCGATGACAGGCTGAGAAAATTGTGCCCATACTCTCTGCACGGTAGAACGGGTGATCTCACTGAAACTTAGAAGATTCTGAAGAGGCTTGAAGAGTATTGAGAGAGAATGTTTCCCCTGACTTAGGAGTCAGGAACCTAAGGGCCCAGTCTCAGGATGAAGGGGCTACCTGTTTGGGACAGGGATGAGAAGTCTCTGAAACTCGCAAACTCTTGACCCAGAGTTGTGGATCTGTTGGCATTGAGTATATACAAGGCTGAGAGTGACAGATTTCTGGCCCTTCATGGAATCAGGGAAATGGACAGTGGGTGGGAAAATGGAGCTACGACCAAAGTTTGCACTGAATGGCGCAGCAGGCTGTTAGATCTGTTCCTGTCCCCTTTTCTTAATTTCATGGGATGTGTCTACAGTTTTTCAGTTCTGCTCTGTCTCTGGTTGAATGCAGCTCTTAAGTTCAAATGAATTAAGATTTAAAGGCAGAGTGAAGAGCCCATGATGTTCTGCTTACGGATTTAAGACCTATGCTGAATCAAATAAGGAGTATAGAAAGAATGATCCTAGTTGTCAACATGATTTAAATGTCATGATAAATTGAGCTGCTTTAACTGTTAATCTTGATGCTGGATGAGGAACCCCATGAAGCAATGAATTTTTCTAACCTTGTTTTTCAGGCTTGGTCTGATTGTTGGGATAAAGTCTCCCGATAGGTTTCTATTCAGATTGAATTTGGACAATGCCAGATTAGTGATCAAGGGACACAGATCATCATGTTTCAGTAACTAATGCACTGTATTCATAACCCAGGAGCTAAGATGTGTCAAATGGTTTTCTCATTTTTAATTACTTGCTGACACAGAAATGGCTACAATTGAGAAGCAAAAATATCACCATTCACTATTGCTGCTCTTAAAGTTAAGATTAAACGGCTTGATGAGCTCTTCACTCTGCCTCTAACTTCAATTCTCA
This sequence comes from Stegostoma tigrinum, assembly GCF_030684315.1. Classification (NCBI taxonomy): domain Eukaryota; kingdom Metazoa; phylum Chordata; class Chondrichthyes; order Orectolobiformes; family Stegostomatidae; genus Stegostoma; species Stegostoma tigrinum. The sequence continues at coordinate 8,613,711 of NC_081362.1, read as the reverse complement.
CTTGTACTTCAGCACCACAATAAAGATTGTTCTCGTGAGTGTGGTGCTAAAATTAACCCAGACATTGTGCTAACCTTGCACAGAAGCCTGGTGAAATGACGCTTGGGATACTGTGAATCGGTTCTGGTCTCCACCTTGTGAAAAGTATATGGAAGTGATAAAAATTGATTTACTTGAAAGGTCCTGAATCTGAGAGGTAGAACCAACCAAAGTAGATCAAGCAGGCTTGTGTTGGAAGAGACAGAGGGGGAATGAGATATCTCCAAGACACTGAAAGGATGTGATAAGGTAAATGTAGAGGTGTTGATGTTTCTGCTTGCAAGAAAGACCAGAATAATGGTCACAGATAGAAGACAGTCAAGAATAAATGGACGATGCAACAGTCGCCAGACAGGAATGTTCCCTCCCAGTCAGGGACCACTTCAGCGGTCAAGGACATTCAGCCTGCAGTCTTCGGGTAAGCATCTTCCAAGGCTGCCTTTGAGGTACAAAAGCAGAAACTGATAGCCAAGTTCCGTACCCATGAAGACGGCCTCAAATGTGATCTTGGGTTCATGTTATGCTACACCTAATCCCACCACACTGTTCTGTGTATGTAAAATCTTCCTTACTGCCCTGTTTTGACACTCTCCTTGATAATTTATGATCTCTGTACCTAAATTAGTTTGTTGTTTTGGATTGCTTGTTACTTTGGTTAGACTCTCACACCTAGCATGTTATTCCAGTCATTTGGTTTGTCTCCAGCACCACCTTATTTTTAATTTATTGTAATTCTCTCTGCCTCAGTTAATCTGATAGTAGGTCATCCTTTCACTTGCTATTTAGCTGTTGACACTTTACTCACACCGTCTGACACTTTTGATCACCTGCAGAGACTTATTATTCAACTCTCCACTCACACCATATGTATGATCTTTTCATCGCTCTGCCTATAAATTCTGTGCCTAGGTGTTTCTCTTCACCTCACGTGACAAAAGAGTAGCACTTCAAAAGCTTGCAATTTCACGTAAACCTATTGGACTGTAGCCTGGTGTTGTGTGACCTCTGACTATGAATAGATCCAATAAGGATAAACTATTTTGCCAGAGTGATTAGAATGTAGAAATTGATACCATGAGGATTATGTAGTGTACCTGAATGTTTGCTTGTATAAACACATCCATATTTTTGTGGACATCAACACTCAGTGGTATAGTGGTAATGCTACTGCTGAGTAATCCTGGAAGCACTGGAAGTTCTCTAGGACCATGGGTTCAAGTCCCACCATGACATGTGGTAATGCTTTAATTCAGTAGAAATAAAATCTGGAGTTCAAAGCTCGCTGACAAGTGATTGTGTGCATTGTTAATTGTTGTCCACAAACATCTGTTTGCTCATTGCTTTTAAGGAGGAAAATCTGCTTTCCTTATGCAGTGTAGCCTACATGTGACTCCAGACCCACAGCAATGTGGTTGACTCTCAATGCCCTCTGGGCAATTAGGGATGGATGATAAATGCTGGCCTCGTCAGTGATTTCCACATCGCTGGAATGAAACCAAATGTATTTAAGGGAAATTTGACCAAAATGTGAAGGAGAAAGAAGTGGAAAAGATGTTTGCAATCACGCTGTTGAAACCCACCTCTGGGGTAAATAGGACTTGAACTCAGATTTTCTGGCCCAGAAATAGATGCCTCGGAATATTGATTGGCTTGGTTGAAAGAAGTGGGAGAGGACTCCGGTGGAACATTAAACAGCAACACAAACCTGTTAAGTTGAATAGCATATTCCTGTGCTACAAATTCTTGTGACATTCTAATTCAACTGTTGATTTACCTATTCTAGTTGTTGACTTAGGCAGGGTGTTGCATTAGTTCATGGTGGTTCCGTTTCAGTGAAAGGGATTAGCTGTTACAATGCCCATCATGACTTGCTGATTTATTCAGCAGTGACAGTTCAAATGACTAATGTTAAATCTAATAATGCATAAGGTAAGCTTGCTTGTGTGGATGCAGTAACTCTGACGATCCAGCTTCGTGTTAAAACTTGCAGAGTTAGCAGTGCGCCTGTTGGAGGTAAAATTGATCTTCAGTGACTTTAGTGGGTTGGATGCAAAGTGGACGGCATCACTGATGACCAATTTCACCTTCATGGTGTCTGCGTATGCATGTGTGTTACTAATCTGAGTGCAGTGTCAATGCCAGTTGTATATTTTTAAATCTGTTCCTGGAATCTCTACGTTTGTGGCTAAATCACCATTTATTGCCCATTCCTGTTTGCCCTTGAGAAAGATGTTGGTGAGCCGCTGTTGTCCCTATGGCATAGATACATGCACAGTATTGTTAGGAAGAGAGTTGCGCAAGTTTGACCCAGAGACACTGAAGGAATGGTGATACTGTTCCAAGACCTGGTGGTGTGGGCTTGGAAGGGAAATGTAGATAGGCGGTGATCATAGAATCCCGACAGTGTGGAAACAGGCCCTTTGGCCCAACAATTCCTCACCAAACCTCAGCGCACCACACCCAGACCTGCTCCCTTGTAACCCACCTAATCCTCACACCCCGAACACTACGGGCAATTTAGCAATGCCAATCCACCTAGCCTGCACGTCTTCGGACTGTGGAGGAAACCGGAACACCCTGAAGAAACCCACACAGACACGGGGAGAACGTGCAAACTCCACGCAGACAGTCGCCTGAGGCTAGAATCGAACCTGGATCCCTGGTGCTGTGAGGCTGCAGTGCTAACCACTGAGCCACCGTGCCAGTCCATGATGTTCCCATGCATCTGTGACCGTTGTTCTTCTGGGTGGTAAGGGTTGTGTCTTTGGAAGGTGTTGTCAAAACAGCGTGGGTGAGTGTTGTACTGGTGTTCTAGTCAAGTTTATCGGTCTAGTGATCCAGAGACCCAAGCTAATACTCTGAGGTCATGATGTTGGAATCCTATCATAGCAGATGGTGAAATTTGAATTCAGTTAGTGAACCTGGAATGCTAGCTACTACAATGGTGTCCGTGAATCCAGTAAAGGATTCCAGTGATCCATGAATCCATCCAATCAATGATTGTGAAAACCCATTTTATTCACTTGTGCACTTTTTGGAAGGAAATCTGTTTCTTGTCTGGTCAGCCTGTGACTCCAGACCCCCGGCATTGTCATCAACTCTAAAATGGCCGAGCCAACCACTCGGTTGTATTAAACTGCTAGAAACTCCGAAGTATTGGAAGTTGGAGAAAGAATGTTTAATGGTGCACAACACTTAGTCCTCATTAATACAATGCAAGGCACAGACTTAATTTCACAAAAATAGTACAGAATAATAACTCATTTTATGATTTAAAAGTACTCATCTCAGAAACTGATGTTCAGTGTGAAAAAGATGAAGAGAAAAGTTTTACTTCCCATGTTTGGAATCTATCAAGTAGATTTTTAAAAAAAACCAAAGAATTAATTATGTACCATTATTGTAACATAATTATAGGCGGTATGTTCGGGGTGTGAGGATTAGGTGGGTTACAAGGGAGCAGGTCTGGGTGTGGTGCGCTGAGGTTTGGTGTGGAATTGTTGGGCCAAAGGGCCTGTTTCCACACTGTCGGGATTCTATGATCACCGCCTTCACATTGGTTCTATCTGGGGGAAAGGTTTATCATATATAGCTTGGACAATGAGGGAAGGACATATGAAAGTTTGCATACAACACAAAGATTGACCAGAGATAACAAAGTGTGGAGCTGGATGAACGCAGCAGGCCAAGCAGCATCTTAGGAGCACAAAAGCTGATGTTTCGGGCCTAGACCGATGAAGGGCCATGGAATGACTGTCCAACAAGAGAGATGAAGAGCGTCCATTTCACATTTCATTTGAAAGTCACCATCTCTTGCTCAGCATTGCATCAGGGAGTCAGCTTTGATTTTTGGAGTGAGACCGGAACACACAATATTCTAAATCCGAGGCAGGATTGCTGTGCCGTGAGCCTCTCTTGATATTGTTTAACTTTGTTCTGACTATTTGGCTTGGTTTTATATCATATCCCAAACGTTAATAATTGCCCTTTGCTCAATGCTGCTGTGTGGAGCTTGTGAGTTTGTGTACGGTCAAATTCACACACTGCCAGTCAGAATAATTGCCAGATGGCTTTACCAGCAGCACTGCAAAAATTAGGCTCGCACCAAGCTATGCAAGGTTTTCGCAGAAGATTGACAGAAGTCATTGGGTTGTGAGTGGCAAATGGAGGATATTTATACTTGTAAGTAGTTCGTACAGCGGCCGCGAATGAGCTAAATGAGGAACAGGCAATAAGTGATGGCCCAGTCAGTGACATGCACGTCCTACAAATGAATAGAAAAGTTGTATTGAAGTACAGCTGATATTTGTACTGGGGTGTCGTTATTCAGTATACATATTGATAAACAGTTACACAGGTGGTTTATGTGAAAATGAGCATTGCTTTCAAGCAAGTCAGTGTGGAATTTTTATTGCTTAATATGTTTTGTTAAGCCTTGTTTGCACATTATTAAATCAATTGGTTGCATCATTATTTCTTGAGTTATCTTACGCTTTTGAGCCTGGCTTACAGCAACTTACATTTCTCCGGTGCTCATCATTCACAGAGAGGAATCAGGATAGGGTAGTTGTTAAATGATGAGAGGGGTGTCTGTGTGGGAAGCGACAAGTTCCCTTCAAATGGACATGTCATTCTGACTCTTCGATACAAGCACCGTTCTCTGGAACTGATTAGCAATCTCAACAGGGTTTTATTTTCATTCAATTTTAATTGCACTTGCCTGGGGAGCTTCTCTCCTCCCCTTAATGTATTCATTCCTTGACAGGAAGCTTTTGCTTTCATTTCAGAGAGCATGTGTCTGGCTCCAAAGGTCTGTACATTTGCCTGACAGCGCTAAATGTCACTTTAATTAATAATGCTTCATTTGAACTGCACTGATCTTTCTGTGAATGGCTTCCTCTCATTAGACTTTACAGATTCATTTTCAGAGGGGAACAGTTTACTTTATATCTGATGCTTCAATAATACCAATTTAATTAATCCTCACATTGAGGTAAGAATTCTGAAAATAGACTCTTGAGCCATGATTTTGTTTTACTCGTTTGTGTCTGTTCCCACCCAAACATCAGTTCTGGGTGTGGTTCCATGTTTTGGGTCTGTTATGTAAGGTCTTCAGGAACCTGGAGCGACCTGGTAATGGTGTCACAGAACTGCTCCTCACCAGACATAAGTAGCATGGTGTAGGCAGAGCTAAGGAGATTAGGAGGGAAACATACAGAGAGCCAGACAGAAATCTGAATTGTAGCCATGTGAATGTTAGAGAAACACGCAGAGAGAAATATGTGGAGTAGATGGGAGAGTTTACAGAGTAATGTTTCAATAATTTAAAGGTAAGAGTAGAGCCTCCTGTATCTCTGATAATGTGTAGTAATATTTAGTCTTAATGTACAATCAATAGTGTCATAAAAAAAGCCAAGCCTAGAGACATTTCTTGACCTTGCTTTCCCTCAATTAGCCCAAACTCATGAATATGAGTGTAAAAGTACACACAAAAAGTGGCAAATTAATCTTGTGGTTCTTAAAACAAAAGCGAAATCTTAAGTGGCTTTCTTGTTTGATCATTCTTTCTGCACAAATACAAACTTAGCACACGGATGATTTAGACTGAAAGGAAACATTCACTGGATCAGAGTGTGACACTGCTGATTATAAATGGAATGCCTTTAGTGATTAGTCAAAGCTTGATAAATAACATAAAATACAGCACTAAATTACTGCCTGACAAATATTTTAACAGTTAATTGATTTCATTACGTCAACCATTATTTGTCAAAGTCAATGTATGCCCAGGATTAAAAGCAAAAGCTAGAAAGTATGGATGAAGGCACATCATTTTGTTAGCTATGTGACTGGCTTGACTTCTTTGAATGGTTTTCAAGAATCCTCGGATCATAGTCAAATATGTCTTGTGAATCTTGCCATTATCGGTTCCTCAGTAAGATTTGTTTTTGGCTGATTTGGATTCTCGACTCAAAAGCATACTTTTGAAATGATGAAATGTGTTTCTGAAGACTATTTGTCAGTTTACAAATGGGCCTGTCGGTTTCCAGGCCTACTGTTTTTCAAATTAATAATATTCCTGCCTGTCAGTGAATTGTCTTGTGCTGTTGTTTGACTGAGAGCAGGGCCATGAGTATAGTTTCTGGATTCTGCTAATGCCACAGTTGTTTCAGCTGCAGGGAAGTACTTGGGAGAGGCATGTGTTAAATTATATTTGCCTCCCATGGTGGGACGTGTAGTGATTGAAATGAGGTCAGCCAGGTGGACCTCATAGAATATGAGTTCCCTGATTGGACCAGATTAATGGCCTCAATCGGGGAGCCCTGGCTGACAGATACAAACCGGAGAGTCAGAGATTCTGTTCACTCTGAGAGCTGGCTCTGAGGGAGCTGGATCAGTGTCAAGGACTTTCTACGTGTTAATAAAGAATACAACAGAAATTTATTGTCCTGTGTGTTTTTACATGAAAAATACAGTGAAAAGTTTTATAAGCTGCCTCACCACTGTGCCTACATCAATGCCAGATCTCATGCATAATCATTAAAAATGTTAAATTCAGACAGAGTTTGACTCCTGGGTTCGGGGAAGCTGACTTAAGGCATGATGAATTAATCAGAAGATGCAACCAGATGAGATTGCCACTCCTGGACGAGACCGCCTGCAAGGCTGCTGGAATACCTGGAAGCCAAAGATGAAGAAGAACTCCCCTCGGGGATGAGACCTCCACGCCAGAGCAGTGCTGTCATGGCAGAACAAGACCATCGCACTGTTCCAAGACTACCCCTTCTCCTCCTCTGCCTTTGAGGAGATGGGAAGTATGCTTGAGACAGAGATCGATAGATTTCTAAATACTATTTTCATCAAGGGTCCTAGGGATAGGGTGGTAAAATCGTGTTGAGGTAAATGATCAGCCGTGATCTAGAATGGTGGAGCAGTCTCCAGGCTCTGAATGGCCTAACTGGCTCCTCAGTTCCTGTTTCTCCTCTTTTCTAACTCCTCCATGTTCCGTCCAATCCTTTATTGTGACAATAGACCAAACAGAAGTAAACCTATTGTTAGCCCTCGGGAAATATTGTAGATGTTTCACATAAAGTTCAATAGTGGCTTGGGGAGGCATGGTGGCTCAGTGGTTAGTACTGATGCCTCACAGTGCTAGGGACCTGGGTTTGATTCTGGCCTCCGGTGACTGGGGAGGTTGCACATTCTCCCCATCTCTGTGTGGTTTTGCTGCAGTTTCCTTTCGCAATCCAAAGGTGTGCAGGTTAGGTGGATTGGCCATGGGGATTTGGATAGGGTAGGGTGGGGGTGGGTCTGTGTGGCGTACTCTTTGGAGGGTTGGTATGGATGCAGTGGGCCAAATGGCCTGTTCCCACACTGTAGTGACTGTATGATTCTAAGAAATTAGTAATGATTATACAATGTGAGAAAACAGCTTCCTCTACTTTTTTAATTTCAAATGCTTCACTCTTCCTTGATCATGTTGTTTGTTGTGTTTATGTAAACCCATTTGACAGGTTTTACCAATTTTGAATGTATGGCCGCCAAGCATTCTAGCTCACTTGCTCTGTGGCAGCAGCACTTCATTTGTGTTTGGGGAGAATAAATACAGACTTGACCATGTGGGCCCAGATTGCACGAATTGTTTGATTTGGTACTTTCTGTCAGCTGCAGCTATCTGTTCAGTTGTTGAAGACTATCAGAAAGAGTTTTGCTGGAACATGTTCCAACTTTGTTTTGGCTGAATTAGTACTTCCTGGAACTGTGCTGTGCTACCATGTTTTTAAAAAAGTGGCGTGCGTTAATTTTGTGTTCATTTGATGGACAGGAGAGGTGTTGTGCAGTTTTGGTCACCTTACACAAGTAAGGATGTGATAGCACTTGGAGTAATTCAGTGAAGTTCCTCTCAACTGATTCTTGGGATTGGGGGTTATTTTATGAGGAAAAATGGGCACATTGGATGTGCATCATTTGGTGTTTTGAGGAGTCAAAGCTGATTGAAATTTGTAAAGTCCTGACGGGAATTGCCAGGGCAAATGCTGAGGGAATGCCCCCTTTTGTACGAGAGTGTAGAGCTATGTGCCATGGTTTAAAAATAGGGGATCTCTGGTTTAATGACAATTTTTCCTTTCCTCTGTGGGTTACCAGTCTGCAGAATTTTCTTCCCCGTAGAGCCGGGATATATTTTTACAGCTGAGTTAGATACTTGAGTGACAAGGGAGTTAGAGGGTATAAGGGGAAAGAGGAGCTGAGACTACCAATCTGATGAGCTGTTAGTATCTAAGAAATGATATACTCAGCTTGAGGAGCTGAAAGACCCATTCCTGCTCCTATTTCTTGTAACTTTGTGTGTGTGTGTGTGTGTGTGTGTGTGTGTGTGTGCACGTGTGTGTCTGGGTTTGTTTGTCCCTGTGTGTCCATGTTATTGTTGGTTAAAATGAAGTAGCAGCTCTGATTTTTAACCTTGAGTGGGAACTGGCAAGATGAAGTGAATGTCCCCTGACCTTAACATCAGTGAACCTCAACTCCTGCGATGATAATAAGTAGAGGAGGGAGCAAAGCATTTCATTCCTGGAGTTTGCTGCACAATTCAATCAGATTACAGCTGATTTGATTGTCGTGTGACAACACTTTTTTGTCTGTCTGTCTGTAACACTTGACTCCTTCCTCAATCTAAACTCTAACTCAGCCCCGAATATCTTCAATGTTACAACCTCCTTTGCTTTCTGTGGAAGAGAACCCAAATCTCAGTGATGCTCAGAGGGAAGAAATTCTTCCTCACTTCTGTCTGAAATGCCACATTTTGAAATTCAGGGCCCCGGTTCTAGATACCCCACTCAAAGAATCGCCTTCTCGGTGTTTCCCATGTCATCCCCCTTCACCATCTGCTGGGCCTTGTTTGCGTAGCCCTGGTAAAGAGCTGGCCAGCTGTCAGGGGCAGAAGTGAGTCTCAAGAAGGCCAGTGCCTGGCATCAGGAGAAACAAAAATGTGTTTGGTTTGGTATGCCGGCAGGGTTTGGAAGAGAGAAGTGTGTGTGCCAGTTGGGACCCGGGGTCCAACAGAATTGAAGGTTCCTGCTGCTGGGTTATCTTGGCATCTTCTCCGCTGGGTCCATCAGGCTGAAATAGCAGCTCGGAGGCGGTGGTATCTTCTGTATTTTCTGAAAATCTGCATTTTCCTGTTGGTTTGATTAAAATCATTCTTTTTCTTCCACTGTGACTTCTAAATGTTTTTAACGAAACTGTTCAGGCACATGGACATGGCTGGGACAGATGGCCCTTAAACCCAGACCCTCTGGTCTGTAGGTGAGGACACTGCCACTGCATCACATGAGTCCTGTGTTGTAACTTAGGCGCTACAAGGAACAAGATATGAGTGAGGGGAAGGGACCATCCATATGGGGAATGGATGTGTAAAAGGATTGCACGTCCATGGTAAAGAGAAGGTGGGTGGAGCCTGCAAACTGGAAATTCCGAAGCTGGCGTAAAGTGTCAGAGAAATTGCGGATATAGGTGGGCAGGGACTGGACTGGGGGAGAAAAGACCGAGTCATGCAGGAAGAGATGTAGGTCAGGAGCAGGCTGAAACAATGTGTCTACCGGGGCAGTCTTGGTTGTAGATTTTCAGAAGGAGGTAGAAGCAAGCTGTGCAGGCGGCAGGGACTATCAGCTTGGAGGCAGTAAGAGAGAGATCACCAGATGAAATAATGTTAGTGACCGCAGTTGATACAACAGCTTGATGTGCAATGGTGGGGTCACAGTCCAGGGGAAGGTAGGATGTATCTGAGAGCTGGTGCTCAGCCTCTGCAATGTAGAGGTCAGTACACCAGACTACACCATGACCACCCTTATCGGCAGGCTTAATGACAATGTAGGGTTGGATCTAAACGAATGGAGTGCAGTCAGCTCAGAGAGAGAGAGAGAGTTTGGATTGGGTGAGGGGAGGGCAGAGAAATTGAGGCGACCAGTGTCACGTTGACAGTTTTCATTGAACAGATCGAGTGCAGGTGAAAGGACACAGGGAGGGTCCATATGGAAGGAGAGTGCTGGAACTCTGTGAAGGGACCTGTGGGACGGGGAAAGGAATCTTGCCCAAAGGAGTGGGTAGGGAGGCGAAGACAACAGAAGAAGAGTTCAATGTCATGTCGAGCCCACAGCATCTGCAGTTCTTTTGGTTTTTATATGACTCCAGTCTCTGGATTAACAGTTTAATGATGCACTGTGCTGCAATGAAATCTATTCAAGAAATGACGTTCGAACCCTTGCTGATTTATTCATTATTTAATTTTGTTCTTTTCTCAGTTTTGATTTGGAGCAGTGATCTGGGGGAGGGAATGCAGCGAGCAAAAGGGGCAATGAGTCAAAACTCTTGGTGGGGATGGAGCTATTTAATGCGCCTTGCCTTCAGTATTTGCCTGATCTGAACTCTGTGAATGTACCTTGCTCTGGAATGTGCAATTTAGTCTTTAAAATTCACCCAAGCCTTATTTTGAAATTCCAGTTTGTGTATTTGCTCATATCTTTTCCCGTGACTGTGAAGACGTTTTTGCACCAAACATGGGCACGAATTTTGTGAAAGGATAAAACCACTGCCATAATCTCACAAGGTTTGCTGGGCACGCGGTTAGTAATTTTAGTCAGTCAAGCAGAAGTACTGGAAAATAATATTTGGCTAAAAACTGCACTGAAAGCATCTAGGAGCACAGCATTATACTGGGAAATGTACACTTCAGTTACCTAAACACTTTGGTCTCGCTGGCAGAGATAACGGGAACTGCAGATGCTGGAGAATCTGAGATAACAAAGAGTGGAGCTGGATGAACACAGCAGGCCAAGCAGCATCTCAGGAGCACAAAAGCCGACGTTTCGGGCCTAGGCCCTCCATCAGAAAAGGGGGATGGGGAGAGGGCTCTGAAATAAATAGGGGGAGAGAGAGGGAGGCGGATCGAAGATGGATAGAGGAGAAGATAGGTGGAGAGGAGACAGACAAGTTAAAGAGGCAGGGATGGAGCCAGTAAAGGTGAGTGTAGGTGGGGAGGTAGGAAGGAGATAGGTCAGTCCAGGGAGGACGGACAGGTCAAGGGGGCGGGATGAAGTTAGTAGGTAGGAAATGGGGGTGCGGCTTGAGGTGGGAGGAGGGGATAGGTGAGAGGAAGATCAGGTTAGGGAGGCAGTGACAAGCTAGGCTGGTTTTGGGATGTGGAGGGTGATGGGAGATTTTGAAGCTGGTGAAATCCACATTGATACCATTGGGGTGGATAATGAAGGGTCTAGGCCCGAAACGTCAGCTTTTGTGCTCCTGAGATGTTGCTTGGCCTGCTGTGTTCATCCAGCTCCACACTTTTGTTATCTTGATACCATTGGGCTGCAGGATTCCCAACCAGAATGTAGGTTTTGTTGGTCTGATTGAGTGATTGTCAAGAGTTTCAAAGACTTATTAACTATTCAAAACCTACGTATCCACAAACATGACCACATCTGCAACAATGAATATTCTTATGGCCTCAGACCGTTTCTGGGATAATGATTTAGAAATGGTCTTCATCCTTTTTCTGTTCAGCCAAGGTTCAGTGGTTGGCAGTGTATCAAAAACTAGAGGGTGATGGCTGCTCAGAATCAAGATGCTTTAAGTTAGAGTGTATTTTGTTTTTCCTCACCCCTCAGTTGTGGGTACATGATTGCTTCCGTGTGGACTGGGCCCCTGGAGGTGGCATGGGGTGGGCTGGCGCAGCCCACAATGGGACTTTGGTGATGGCTGGCGAAGCCTGGAATGGGACTGCAGCAGGAGAGAAGGAAAAGTTGGATTGTGTTTAAGTTAGCTTTCTTTATTTTGTTTCACGTTAATGTGAATGGAGCCTATACATGGCGATGGTACACACCTTTCACTGTATTTTATACTGAATACACGTGAGAATAAATGATTCAATTTGATGTATTGTTATTAAGTGGGAATTTGGGGTTGCCATGGTTACTTAAGGCAAATTCTTTCCGCGTGCATCAAGTTACTAGTCCACCTTCCTGGAACATAAATTGACCAAGCTCTGTTTGTCATTCTATGTCCACGCTGGTCTTTTGATACCTTTTCCCAGACATACTGTTACTGCCATGCTGATCGTTCTCGGTGTGGTCCCATCTTCATTTCTTTTAGCCCGATGGATATAGAATGGAGTACATGTGACCCCCTTACAATTCTTAGCCAACCACCACCCCCCGCATCGCTGGCTGACATTGTAATTTCATTTCCTCGTGCATTTGTGGGGTGTGTGTGTCTCTGGCAATGATCAGCATTTATTACCCATCCCCAATTGCCCTGAAAGCGAATGACTTGCTAAGGCCATTTCAGAGGATAGTTGAGATTCAGCCTATTGGTGTGGCTCTGAAACCAGGTAAGGACAGCAGATTTCCTTTCATATTAGTGAACCAGATAGGTTTATTGCAACAATCAGCGTGGTCAGCAAAGCTCAGGTATGTTTGAGATTTATGAACTGATTTGAACCCACCCCCGACAGTATAAGCCTAGGCCTCTGAATTACTGTCCCCTGTGTCATTACTACAATGACCACATCTTTCCTTGGATACACTCCTTTCTTGCTTAAAATTTACCATTGACTTCCCCCTTACCTAATAAACTACACAAGCCTGTCATTGAGAAAGGATAACCTCTCCTCACCTTCCTGTTCGTTTAGCAAGCTGCCGTCTTTCCTGCACAGTCATGTTTGAATATCTCCAGTCAGCTTCCCTCCCTTTCTGCAGCATGAAACACCCCCAATCAGAGTGGCTGATAGTGTACTTGAGACGTTGGTGTGTCACCTTGCCTTGCCCTCCTCCAACTTCTGCGCAATCTTTGAGACAGCCTTCCATCAGTGCCTTTCCACCTGGACTACCCTCCCCCAGTTATGTTTGTTGGATCACTTCTTGGTCCCATTTGCACAATTGAATGCTGAACATTGCTTGGCAACAAGGGACAAAACTGTCCCAGTAGGAATTGACCAACTGACAGGCCAATAAGGGTTAACGTTTTGGAATGATTGTATTTCTCCTTTCCTAACTGCCTGCTCATGTTGGGTGGAGACGTAACTGCATATAGCTGTGCAGTACCTATGCACATCAGGGATAGCATGGTGGCTCAGTGGTTAGCACTGCAGCCTCACAGTGCCAGGGACCTGGGCTCGATTCTGCCCTTGAGTGACTGTCTGTGTGGAGTTTGCACAATCTCCCTGTGTCTGCGTGAGTTTCCACCCACAGTCCAGAAATTTTAAGGTTAGGTGGCCAGAGCATACAGGTGAGGTGGGTCAGCCATGGTAATTGTGGGTGGGTTGGTGATGTGTCTCTGGGTGGGATGTCCTTTGGAGGGTCACTGTAGACTCAATGAGATGAATGGTCTCTATCTACAGCATAGGGATTCTATGAAGGCTTGTTGTTTGTTGACTCTTTCTACTGAGCAATTTTAAGCAGTGGTTTGCCAATGCCCTGCTCTCTCAGGGTCAAGTCCCACAGTCTCCCTCAGCTGGAACTGGCATCCATCCACATTTTTAGCGATATTCTGAACTTCACACCCAGCTGACCAGACCCCATTTATACAAAATTACTTTTCAGTACAATTCTCTTCGCCCCATTTTGACATTTGTGTTAGTCCTGGTATTCTGTGAAGAGAGAGCATTGTGACTCCTTTTGATACGTTAGCTCGAGGATGAATGGCCTTCCCCAGTTTTGTGGTCACGTTGTGATCAGAGGACATCATCTTAATTCAGGGCATGAGGTCTTGTGAACATTCAAACAATGACACAGTCTGAGAAATTACAGCAGCTTTATGGGGACCAGATGAGAGGTTAATTAATTAATAAAAAGTTAATGTCATCAGATTAATGGCCCGAGAAAAGACAGTAATGTTTGCCGTTTTACCTTTATTTCTTTATTTTATCTATGTTTGTGCTAAGAAGACTGTAGTGCCGAACTTTTTAACTTATTTCTTTAATTTTCTATTTCCGTGGCTAAGATTTTGTACCTAATATGGCCCCGTGCGCAGCAACATTGTACACTTTTCACTGCACTATTGTACCCCCATGCTTGAGTACATGTGACAATAAAACCTAAATCTGAATTTAATGTTTCATGTATTGTGTGAGCATAAGTAGTTCTGGAGATCATTGGGATTCTGATTTCCACTCCATAGCACTTGCAAATTTGTTGCCGTGGATTTGTTAGCCAAGATTCTCCATAAGCACCACACTTTATAATAGCAAATGGGTGAAACTGAATGCAAGGATCAGTTGAATGCAAAGTTCAGGCTTCCCCTGGCAGCTGACTAGTCATAATAAATAGGAGCTTCATTAGTTTGTTTGGCTTTATTACAGGATTCTAGTTTAACGGGGCTGAGGGGAGGAGTGAAATGAGCACTTTGTTTGCCACAATTATCTGGGTCACTTATGCATACTATGTATAAATATTAATAACATCTAATTGACATGAAGAAATTTGAAAACTTCAGAACCGCAATTTCCCAGGCCCCAGCATTTGATGCTGCTTTATATCGAGATTTGTACTACAACTGCTGCTCTGTTTTGGAAAACTGCGCTCAACTGCTGTGGGTGAGATTGGCATTGATTTGAGTCCAAGTGTGTCACAGGCCAGATTGAGGAGGTTCCAACATATTAAATCGATACGGGTTTAAGTTAGAATGTTACGCCCAATGTTTGTTAAAGTGTCTGAGTGGAAGACACAATTGAACGGTTCACTCCCTGCTGTGGTTGCACACAGTCATGTATACAATTCTTGTCAGCTAACTGGGGTGTCCTGGTGGCTCAGTGCTAACTCATAGTGCTGTCTCATAGTGCTAGGGACCTGGGTTTGATTCCACCTTCAGGCGATCAGCTCTGTGGAGTTTGCACATTCTCCCCATGTCTGTGTGCGTTTCCTCCGGTTGCTCCGGTTTCCTCCCGCAGTCCGAACCTGTGCAGGTTAGGTGGATTGGCCGTGCTAAGTCGTAGTGCCCATGGATATGCACTTCAGGTGAATTAGCCACGGGAATTGCAGAGTAGAGGGTCTGAGCGGGATGCCCTATGGAGGGTCATTGGGTTGAATGACCTGCTTCCACACTGCAGGAATTCTAAGAGGAGATGTGATTGTGAAGTTTTTAAATCATGAAGGAGCTGATTAAAGTAGATAGAAACAGGCCCACCTGTGAAATTTTAAGCAATGAGGGGACAAGCATTCAACATAGTTTGGTAAAAAAGCAAATGTGACATGAGAAAACACTTTTTCATGCAGTGAGTAGTTAGGATCTAGAATACACTGCCTAGAAATTTAGTGATGTCAAGCTCAGGTGAGGCATTCAAGAGGACATTGGATGACCGTGTTTTGATTCAAACAAGCTTGAGGGGTAGGGGAAAGATAGAGGAATGGCTCAAAAGCATGATGCTCATTTGGGGAGCGGTTGCAGACATGGTGGGCTGAATGGCTTCTTTCCCCAAATCTGTGATCCCTTTATATTTTGGGTTCACAATGATGGTCGCTGTAGATTTCCTGCATTTTTCAAAACTATGTAGATTAGTAGGGCAAGGTTCCAGCCATGCTAATTCGACACACTGCATTCAGTTAATGCCATCGTTGACATCCTTGTGCCTACATAAATGTGCAGCAAACCATGGCGATGGGTTAGCTTCAGACAGTGCACAATTGCGCATGGCCAAAGAGACCAATCCATGAGAGGTAGATTTGGTGCAAGGGCAGCATTTTAAATTTAAAAAGTACTGTTCAGGGGATGTGGATTTTACTGTGTTTATTGCCCATCCCTAAACGCCCTGCAGTATATATTGGTTTGTTGCCTTGTCGGTTGACTGCAGTCCTTTAGCTGTGATGGGGCAAGAGGATAGGTGTGCTCACAGTACTGTCTGGGAGGGAATTCCAAGATTTTTGACCCCGCTCTGTGCGTGTGTTTGTTGTGGCTCAGAGAGGAAATGTTGTAGGCATGCATATGCTGCTATAGACCTTCCAATAGATACAAAGTGGTTATCAGGTGTCATTGTGGGTCAGTGTTTTCAGCAGTGGTGCCCGTTGCTGAGTTGCCACTGCTATGATCACACCATCTGAGAGGTGCTCTCACTGCTGCCCTGTGGCATTGGCTTGCATCTGAAAAATGTGAAACTCGGATGTTGAGGGCTTTCGTGTCCATCTGTTAAGCATTCCGGTGCCAGAGCTTTATGGGTCTCACTGGTCAGACTGACTCTGGTCTCTATGCAGAGCGTTTGCAGGCATAGGCCCACCTTCTATTCTGTGGATATGACCAAGCCAACAATGCTGCCTCTCTGGTCAACACCAACATATTTAGGTGGAGGGGAGTGGTGGAATTTGCCTTTGAAGGGCCAACCACTTTCATCATTCTGTCAAAGTGTTGTCCTTGAGCTGGTCAGTGCCTCGACCTTGACAGACGAGGTGGCTCAATCCAGACTAACAGCTCGACTGGATCGTCATGTTGGAACCCATCAAACTGGTGTGGGTGGAAAAGAATCCTCCTGAACCCAGAGTCTAAGGAAGTCAGTGCCAATTCTAATCAACACTGAGGAAGCGTTCTGTGTTTGGTGCTGCCCGTCACCAGCATTGTGAGAATATTTATGGTGTGACATGGTCGGTCTTGCAGTGGACATAATTTGCACCGCATAAAAACCCAAAAAAAACTGCGGATGCTGTAATTCAGGAACAAAAACAAAGTTGCTGGAAAAGCTCTGGCAGCATCTGTGGAGGAGAAAACAGACTTACCGTTCTGGGTCTGGTGACCCTGCCTCAGAACCGGACCCGAAACGTTAACTCTGTTTTCTCCTCCACAGATGCTGCCAGACCTGCTGAGCTTTTCCAGCAGTTTTGTTTTTATTCATAATTTGCACCACCCTGTGCTGGGCTTAGTGATCAAGTGGGAGGGCATGAGCGCCGGATTGTGAAAGCAGTACACAACTTAAATTGCTCATATTGTGCTGGTGCTAAGGATAGAGGCTGTGCCTTCCTGGCTGATTTTTACTTAGAGATATACAGCGTGTAAACAGACACCCTTTAGCCCAATGTGTCCATGCCAACCAGGTATTCTAAATTAATTTAGTCCCATTTGCCAGCATTTGGCCCATGTCCCTTAAAACCCTTCCTGGTCATGTACCCATCCAGATGGCTTTTAAATGTTGTAATTGTACCAGCCTCCACCACCACCTCTGGCAGCATATTCCATATATGCACCACCCTATGAATGAAAAAGTTGCTCAAATTTTAAAGGAGACCTGTGCCATGCAGAAGCTGACCCTGATGCCAATTTCGCTAGAATAGAGGCAACCAGCAATTGGATGTTTGACTAGATGTTGGGATTCCTTCAGCATTGTTACCAGGTTATGTGAGGGCGTCTAAGGGATGGGTTAAAAGCTCATCTCAATCACTCCACCGATGTTTGGACATTTCTCAATCAGATTTCAGCTGATGGAATGTGCAAAGCTGCCACAGGGAGAGCTATCCACACAATTACTAGACATTGCTGCGGATGATCTGACATTATGGGTCCCCCCCAATGTTTTGTGTGACTTTTGTGGTATTCAGAAAACGTAGAACAATGGAAATAATGAGGGGCCAGTCTTTCTGAGGTCCCTGCTCCACTACAAGAGTTACAAACACTGTCATGCAAGATAATCCCTTCTCATTCTCCAGACAGATGGTGTTGTGATGCATGCAAACCTTTTCACTCATGTTGCCTATCGTCAGGACTTTTGAGTACAACTACATTTCATCTGCATTACTAATGGCTTACTGACTTGTGCAGCTTAATTTCTAGCAAAGTCTGAATAAATATTTAAGTACCCTGGGCACGGTTTTGCACTGGGCTCGTATTATTGACAGTCTATTGAAAACCCGTTGTTGATTTAGCCGCATTTTTGGATTGAATTCAATCTAAGCTAAAAGATGTAGTGTTACCTTAATTTTATCGACCAGAACTTTCCCTTGGGGAAACTAAACTGATTATTCCTTCAGTCATCTTCAGCCTCTGGTTTCATAATTGTCTTTCATTGCTCACAGCTGAGAACTATTAAAAGTTTGCTGAAGTAACGTAAGGTAATGTTTCCAATTACCCTACTGATCCTAACCTTCAATGCCTCTCCTCAAGGATTTGTTGCAGAAATTCTTTCTGATATGCTATAGGACCATTGCAGAAATGTTACTATTAATATGTACAAATTTTATATAAATTGACAAACCCTTGGGGGAGAAAGATTTTAAAATAAATTGTACATCGGGTAAACCAGAGATTGGGTGTAAAAGGTTTTGTAACGGTGGTATCAAATGCAAAGAACTAATTAAAACATAACATTGGCCTTATTTATCTGAATGTGTCATAGAATCCTCACACTGCAGAAAGAGGCCATTTGGTCCATCCAGTCTGCCTCGACTCTCCAAACAGTGTCCCACCCAAATCCACTCAGACACCTCCCTGCTCTACTCCTGTAACTCCACATTTACCGTGACTGATCCATCCAGCCTGCGTATCCCTGAACACTGCAGGCGCTTTAGCATGGCCAGTCCACCTAGCCTGCACTTCTTTGGACTGTGGGAGGAAACCGGAGAACCTACAGACAAAGGGAAAATGTGCAAACTCCACTCAGACAGTGTAGACACAGTCAAATCTATCTAGTCACTTGCATCATATTATAAATTATTTGCAGTGACCCATCCCACATTTTAAAAAAAAGGTCCAATTTGCTCTTTGGAATTTAAAAAAAATCTTAGTCTGGTGATCGTACGAAATAATCGCACAGTGCAAAAGCGAGTAGCATTTTCTTAATTTAGCCAACTGTGCTCACCGCTCACAATGCGGCTTCCTCTGTGTTGAAGGGGCCAAACATAGGTTGGGTGACCACTTTGCAGATCAGTTGCACTCTGTCTGTGAGTCTGACACCAGATTTTCAGTGTCACAGCAGTTTAATTCTCTGCCTTGCTCTCATGCTGACGCTTCTGTCCTCACCTGACTGCACTGTTCCAGTGAGGGTTAACGTGAGCTTCAGGAACAGCATCACATCTTTCACTTAGGCACATTGCAGCCTTCGGAACTCAACACTGAGTTCAATAATTTCAGAACGTAAACTCTGTCCCCATTTTATTCCCTTTTTTTAACATCCACCTGCTCTTGACACATCTTCTGTTTCTTGTCTTGCTCCATCTTCATTTTCCTTTGTCCTCGAGGCTTTATGCTCGCGTCATTCCATCTTCCCTGTCACCCACCTTGTCAGAGACCTTCCTTTATCCTTCCCCTGCCTCTTCATTCCAAATCCATTACATGTTTAATTTGTTTCCATTTTTGATGAAGGGTCACAGAGCTGAAACTGTAACTCTGTTTCAGGCCCCACTCAGGTGCTGCCATAATCCACTGAGACTTTGTTCTTTTTCAGATTTTCAGCATCCGTAGTATTCTGTGTTTCTTGCACAGAACTTGTATTTAGTTGTAAAAAGACATCATTTTGACGCGGTTTTACTGCTTTCGTCAGGACATTTTGCAAGGGATACTCAATCAAAGGGGGCAGCTATCATTTATTCTGCATGAAGCGAGATTGATTCTGATTGTTAGAGCTGTTGGTACGCCATTTGCTGGTTCATTTCCTCAGAGCTGACTTGGAAATATCAGGCATAGCATTTGGACAAAACATGGCTGTGAACTGTCAGTCAGCATCAACGGGTGCATTCTCTATGGCTGTACTAGTCAGAGTAACAATGCCTTGTGTTGAAATATATTCGACTTACTGCGTGACCATATGTCTCTCAAGCATTTGCATTTCCTACATAGCACCTTTCACCCCTCCAGGAGACTCCAAAGAAACTTGCAACCAATTAGGTATTTTAAAATGTGTACTCTACTGTGGTAGAGACGTAGATGACAGTCAGTTTGTGCATTGTAAGATCCCACCAGCACCAGTGATGTATGTGAAATTACTTTGAGATGTAGATGGATATAGAAATATTAGGCAGTGGATTTATAGTGTCTCAGTCAAGAATCGGTGAATGTTTATTTTAATTATTGTTCGATCATTGGATGTGGGCTTTGCTGGTGGGGTCCACCCCTAGCTGCCCTTGATAAGGGATGGGTGAGCTGCCTTCATGACCCGTTGATTTCCATTTTGAGTGGATTTATCTAGAGTGCAGTTGGGAGAGAGTTGCAGGATTTTGACTGAGCAACACTGAAGGAACAGCGATGTGCATTTCCAAATCAGGATGTGATTGGTTCTTTGAATTATCAATCTGCTTTGTGTTCAAGTGGGACTTAAACCTATACTGTCTTCTGCGTGAAACTTCATCGGATATTTTTGGGGACTTTTGCAAGAGGGTTTAGGCAGATTCTTGGAGAAATTAAGGAGATTTATTGGTTGGGCAGGACCTTCTGCATCTGAAGCAGTAAGCAATGTTGGCTGAGCTATTGCACAGACAATTCTCAGTGTTACTCCTGCTAACCAATTTCATGATTTTTGAGTGGAATCGAAGTAAAATGAATGAGTTTGTACTTGGTCCTGCCAGGGGATTGATTGGTTTCTTCCTTGGTCATCTTATTCCATTTCTGCCAAAATTTTGAGCCGCGCATTGCTCCTTTTATTGGGACGTAGCCTGCTGTTCCCATTATCCGTTCTCCATGTCTTACTTTGGGAAAGTTAACATTCCTGGATCGGTGAATCAGATTGATCTATTTACGCCAGGATTATTGCAGCATGGTCATTAAATAAAAAACAGCTTTTTAATTACTGGTTAAACCAAAATCAAATTGTCAAAGGGCCAGTGAGATTTGAACGTGTGATTTTTTTTGTTTGGTTACTTATCCTGGAATGTGGATTAATTGTTCAGTTATTTAAACTGGATTGTGCTAGGCCATACTTGATCAAGCTGCTCTTAGGGCTAAAGGGATCAAAGGATAGAAGGAGAATATGGGAGGAGATGGAGTTGGATGATCAGCCATGATCATAATGAATGGCATTGCAGGCTCATAGGGCTAAATAGCCTGTACCTCTTCATACTTTTGACATTTCTGTGTTTCTGCTGTGGTCACTATCTGAAATAAGTGCACAGAGGCATGTATCCAGTCACCAAATCACCCTTTATTGACATGTGCACAGTACATAGGCTGTGACTAGCCAGCTCAGAGCCAGTCCCTACGCTGCACAGACCTTCTCAATATCTACCAGCCAGGGCTCCCTGATTGGCCCAGGTGAACAGCCCATTCGAGGATCCCATAATCAATGTGATCCAACTGGCCTCGGTTCCATTCTTCAAACTATCCCAACGGAAAGCTATGATTCTTGTTTCTTTCACATTATCAGGATAATTTTGAGAAAGCCACCTCAATTTGATGTTTGTCTCTCATGGGTTTCCTTGACACACCAAGCCATGACTCCAGTCCTGCATTGCACTTACCAACTTTGACTCAAAACCGTTTGGATTTTCACAGTTTACATTAGGTTGGGTTGGGTTGACTATTCTCCCCAGTTGTCACAACTATCTTGTCATTGCGTATTCTTTTTACTTTTGTTAACCCTCAAGCTGTCCATATCTCCTGTGGAGCACAAGCACTTTCAGAAGCACATTAAGGAAATTGGCTTAGATTGACTGATACTTACCCCCAGTAGCCTGTTCTGTCTCTTGCCACTTCCCAAAAGTTCAACACTTTGAAATCTGTTCTTGGATGAGGGCATTGCTGGGGAACTTGTCACTAATTGCCCTTGGGCAAAATTATAGTGGCCCATCTTCCTGAACCACTGGACTCCATACAATCCAGAGGGATTGCCAGGATTTTGAAGGGACAGTGATGGCAGAATGGCGTTAGGTTCCTGAGTGGGGAAGAGAGCTTGTCAGTGCTCCATGCATTCGCTACCTTTCGTGCTTCTGTTTCGTGAAGCTCTTGGGTTGGCCAGAAATATGGTGTAGAAGCCTTGGTGTTCTGCAACTCTGTGTTTGATAGATGGTGCACTCCTGAGCCAGTCTGCTGTAATGTTGGAGGAGGTGGATATTTAAAGCGCTTGCTTTCCAGCCTTTCCTGACACATTATGTTTACGATACAGAATCTTCTGTCATCCTGTTTGGGTCTTTAATGATAGCTCTGAGTACTTACCAAATGATGGAAAACCAGGAGCATTGGAGACCCAAAGAGACCTGAGCGGTCATGTCAGTTTTTTTTTCATTCATGTATGGGATGAAAGTGTCACTGGCTAGACCAGCATTCATTGCCCATCCCTAACTACCCAGCGAGCAGTAATGAGTCAACAACGTCACTGTGGCTCTGGAGTCACATGTAGGCCAGACCAAGCAAGGATGACAGTTTCCTTTCCTAAAGGACAGGCTTTTAACACATCTCGCACCTCGGTAAGAAACAACTACAAATGCTAATGGGTTGGTTGCCTTTGTATCGAGAAGACGTGGAATCAAAGGTTTAGAAAATGCCCTACAAGTAATTGAAGTCCTGATTGCAGTATATTTTATTCAAGAAAGATTTGATGCTTTACTCTTTATTTTTCAGTGTCTTATTTCGGTCAATGCAAAAGCCTCTGACTAAAGACCTGTATTATTCAATTAAAATTGGCATGGAAGAGGGTGGAAGAGAGTATAACTGGGGTGGGAAGCGTCTTTGATTATGTTGGTTTCTTTCTGCAGGCAGTGGGAAGTATAGATGGAGCCAGTGGACGGAAGGCTGGTTTGCCGAATTGAGCTATGTTCCCGACTCTCTGTAGTTTCTTGTGGTCTTGGGAACAGCAATTGCCAAACCAAGCTGTGAAGCATCCAGACAGGATGCTTTCTATGGTGCATCAGTAAAAATAGCTCCGCCAAATTCCCTCAGCCTTCTGAGGTTGTAGAGGTGGTGTTGTGCTTTCTTGACCATCACATCGATATGATTGGACCAGGATGGATTGTTGGTGATCATCACTCCCAGGAACTCGACCATCTCCACTCCAGCACCATTGATGCCGACAGGGGCATGCCCTCCGCTTTGCTTCCTGAAGTCAATGATCAGCTCCTTCAGTTTTCTGACCTTGATGGAGAGATTGTTGTGTATACACCTTGCTGCTAAGCGCGCGATCTCTTTTTTGGTCTGCTTTCTTGAGGAGGGACGTAGTTGCATTGGAGACGGTTCAGTGGAGATTCCTTAGATTAATTCCAGAAATGAGGAGTTTTTCTTATGAAGAGGGATTGAGCAGATGAAGACTAAAGAGTTCAGAAGAATGAGTGGAGAACTAACTGAGTTATATAAGACGCTAATGGGAATTGACAATGTAGACATAGAGATGATATTTCCTCTTTTGGGGGAATGTAGAAGGAGAGGTCTTAGTTTTAGCATTACGGGGCGGCAGATTCAAAACAGAGATGAGGAGGAATTACTTCTCTTGAAAGATCATGAATCTGTAGAATTCACCTGCACAGAGTGCAGTTGTCAATGAGTAAATTTGAGGAGATAGACAGATTTTTAATTAGTAATGGGTTGAAGGGCAGTGATGAGATTAGCCATGATTGTATTAAATGGTGGGGCAGGCTCAAGGAGATGAATGGTCTACTCCTGTTCCCAGTTCTTGTTATTCTTATGAATGGCTTGGCCATTCCTGCTCAGGGCAGTATAACACACATGGATGTAGTCAGATCAATGAAGAACTCGGGTCCAAGGGCTGTCACATCTGACCATCTTTAACCTGGTGTCTCAGCCCAAAGATTTGGGCATCCTCACTGGAAGCTGAGATGGCCTGGTGCAGGAGGGCTTGGCGTTGCCATGTGTGCCGGTAAAGAGCTGAAGGTATCCCATCAAACATAGATGGTAGATTCTGCCACCAGAGCCTGCCACCTCATTCACTTTGGAAACTGTTGTTCATACGTGGACGGAGGCTGTGCCTGCCCTCCCTGGGTGGCAATAAGAGTGCTGTGCTCCCAGTGTGGGGTGCAGTAACAGATCACACTTGATATCAGCTGCACAATTTGATGAATTTCCATGTGGTTTGGTTTGGAACCACCTCGCTTCTCAGTTGTTGAGAGGAATGCAGCCAACGTTGATGGACACCTGTACTTATTAGAGCCATAGAGTAGTACAGTATGCAAACAGGCCCTTCAGCCCAAACTAGTCCATGCTGACCATGGAACCCACTCAGCTAGTTCCAATGGTCTGCATTTGGTCCATAGCCCTCTAAACCCTTCTCATCCATGTACCTATTCAAATATCTTCTAAATGTTGCGATTGTATCTGCCTCAACCACATTCTCTGGCAGCCCATTCCATGGAGACACATCACTGTCTGTGTGAAGACTTTGCCCTTCATGTCCTTTTTAAATCTTCCCCCTCCAACCTTAAATCTAGCCCCTTTAGTTTTCACTTCCCTATTCCTGTGATTGTATTCATCCTATCTATGCCTCTCGCAATTTTATACACCTCAATGAGGTCATCCCTCAATCCTCTACGTTCCAAAGAATAAAGTCCTATCCTGGCCAACCTCTCCCTATAAACTCAGGCCTACTAGTCCTTCCAATCTCCTTGTAAATCTTCTTTGCACACTTTCCAGTTCAATTGTCTTTCCTGTAAGTGTGACCAAACTGTACACAGTACTCCAACTGCGGCCTCACCAATGATTTTTATGACTGTAACATTATGTCCCAACTCCGATACTCAAAGCCTCAACCAATGAAGACCAACGTGCTAAATGCCTTCTTCACCACCCAGTCTACTTGTGATATAGCTTTCAATGAACTATGTACTTGCACTCCTCGGTCCCTCTGTTCCACAACACTCCTCAGGAACTTACCGTTTACTGCATAAGTCCACCTTTGATTTGACTTTCCAAAGTGCAAAACCTCATCTGTATTGAATTGCATTTGCCAATCCTCAGCCCACTTCCCCATGTGATCAAGATCCCTCTGTAATTTTTGATAACCTTCTTTGCTATCAACCATACCTCCGAAATTTGTATCATCCGCAAAATTACTAAGCATGTCTTGTACATTCACATCCAGATCATTTCTGTAAACAACAAAGGTCCCAGCACTGACCCCTGTTGCATACCTCTGGTCAAAGGCCTCCAGTCCAAGAAACAACCTTCAACCATCACCCTCTGCTTCCTACCGTCGAGCCAATTTTGAATCCAATTCGCTAGCTGTCCCTGGATCCCATGCGACCTAACCTTCAGGACTAGCCTGCCCTGCAGGACCTTGTCAGAGGATTTACTAAGGTCCATATGCATGCCATCCTCTTCCCCAACTTCATCTATTGTCTTGGTTACCTCTTCGGAAAACCCTAAGAGGTTTGTCAGATGTGACTTTCCGTGCGCTAATCCAAGCTGACACCCCCTAATCAGACATTCGCCATCCAAATGTTGTTTGATCCTGTCCCTCGGTATCCTCTCCAATAACCTGCCTACCACTGATGTCAGGCTCACTAGCCTGTAGTTCCCTGGATTGTCTATGCTACGTTTCCTAAACAGTGGAGCAACATTAGCCACCCTCCAGTCTTCTGGAACTTCATCAGGGGCTGGAGATAAAGCAAAGATCTCTGTAAGGACCTTTACAATTTCTTCCCTAGACTCCCATAACGTCTGAGGATGGACTTGTTCAGGCCCAGGGGATTTATCCACCTTAATGCAATCTAAGGCTGCAAGCACCTCCTTACCAAAGAGTAGTACACTTGCTACTTTCTAGTAATATGTCGCTGGGTGTACTGAATCCTCTGTTTGGCTACAGCCACTTGGCAAGACCTGGTCTTCTCATGATGAGTTGCTCCCCTCTCATCTCTCGAGCAAATTACAACTGAGGTCGACAAAAGGGTCGACATAGTGCTGTGCAGACAAATAGCTCTTGCTGAGACTGGCAGAAACTTGCATTTTCCTGGACTTAATAGCATCTACTCAGAAGTGGCTAGACTGCTGCCTGTGACATTCTGCCAAGTCTACAACCTTGTATTTCTGATGCAGACAGGAGCTCACAAGCAGAATTGCAGTGAATTAACAGCAACATTTCTCATTGCTCCACACACAACTGTGCTTTGTCCATTGGCGAGGACGGAAATTTGTCGACATAATTTACTCCCAGAAGCAAGCTAAGGTTTAAGTTTGTCCAATGCTCAGAAGAAGTAAATGCATAAAGGTGGCATGAGTAAGAGAAAGCAGTTAACAGGCAAAGACTGAAAGCAATATTAAGTTATCCTGGAGAGGAATGTGCGAGAGATAAGGAGGAATGCAGAGAGAAAAGGAGCAAAAGGCCAGGATTATTTTTTAAATGATTACAGATTTAGTTACAATGTGATGTTAGTGGTTGCTGTAGATTCCTTGCTGACCTTCTTCACAAGGATCCCCTTTTAGTTTGCAAGGACTGTGCCCCAATCCCTTTTTCCCCTTCCCCTGATATGGAGAGCAACTTAATCATGTCCGCAGCTGCAATGTTCATTTTGATTTGATTTGACTTGACTTGGTTATTGCCATATGTGCCGAGATACAGTGAAAAGTATTGTTCTGAGTGCTAACTAGACAAATCTTACCTGACATAATTACATCACGGTAATAGAACAGAATGCAGAATATAGCGTTACAGCTGCAGAGAAGGTGCAGAGAGGGATCAGCTCCAATATATAAGAGGCCCGTGTATAAGTCTGATAACTGCAGGGAAGAAGCTGATCTTGAATCTGTTGATACTAAAGTATGAAAACACGCATCTTCTGCCAGAGGGAAGAGGGTATAACTGGGGTGGGAGGAGTTTATAATTTTGTTGATCTGGTTCAGTGCTTTGAGCCAGGCTGTTTCCCTGCTTTTGGGTGCCTAATTTCTCAAACTTTTTTACATTGTCCTCCTCAACCTATTCAAAGATGGCATGATGCGCTTCTACAGCAGGTGAGACTTGAACTTGGGCCTGTTGGTTTAGAGGTAGGGACACTACCACCGTGCGACAAGACCCTTCCCATCTGTTAAGCAACGGACATACCTTCTGTTGTTTGGACATTGACCCATCTACAGAGGAATCAGGAAATCTCAGGGAGGCCTGGTCATAGTGAATCCACTTGTGAACGGCTTGAGAACACAGACTTAAAATAACTTGTGATCGGACCAAAAGCCATATGAGTAAAAATGTTTCCATGCAGCGAGTGTTTAGGGTCCAGAGCGCGCCTGGTGTTGGCAGGTTCATTGCAGACCTTCCAAAGTGAATCAAAGGGGTCTTTGAAAACCAGCAGGGTTATAGCAAGGAGTCAGGAGAATAGCTGAAGGTGAGATGATCGTTTGGAGTGCTGGTGCAATCAAGATGGGCCAAATGGCCTCTTTGTGCGCTGTAACAACTCAGTGAATTCTTGAAGGGGCAGGGGTGTAAAGTGGGGTGCAGTAACCTCTTCCTTTTATACCAGCCAAGTGAATGAAACAACAGAGCCTATTGTGTTCAGGTGTGAGTGTTCAAGGCAGATGAATACAACATCTCTTCTATCAATATTTTTGTTTATCCTTTAAATATATTGGTTTAGGGCTTCAGCTAGTATATCTAAAGCTGGTGGACAGACTGTGTGCTCCTGATGTAAGCATCAAGCCAATCTGTAACCATTGTTGGTCCCAATTATAATTGGGGTTTACCTTTCGTTAAAATTATTCAGGCCTCAGCATTAATACTGTGAAGATATGTTGCAGCTTTGAACCCTGCCTAACAAAGCCGACCCTTTGATAGCACTCCGTTTTCTTCCTTTGTCAGTACGTTTTGACTCTCGCGCAGTATTGGGTGGATTGGAAATGATAAATGTCATTACTTTCCCCTGAGCGCATTTACGCTTTCAACTGTTCAGCGGAAATGTGATTAAATTTCTGGCGCTTGATGTTGACCAAATGAAGGGTGTGCTTTTGCAGGGTGGAAAATTGAACTAAAGTGTTAACCTCGTTCTATTGAGAACAGCTTTGTGGTACCTGCACAGGGCAGCTTTAGCAAGTGTGATCGTCACTTTGCCGTGCTGAAAATGAGTTTCTTGGGAAACAAGTTGGCAGTCAATCCCTGTCGCAGAACTCCAGATAAAGGTGTGATGGAGACGTTGATCTCCTGGAATTCCTGCAACATATGGTTCCATTGCATGTCCCTTTTAGCCAAAGGATACCATGCCACTGAAAGAGAATTGCTGACCGTAACCTCAGATATGTCGGTTAAATCCAGTACTCAACTTCAGCCTGTATAAACAGAACCCTGGCTAAACTGATTCTATATGTGAGGTTTGGAGCCTATCCAAGCATTCATAATGGGTCCATCTGGACGAACCAGCATAGAGCGGAAAATAAATACATTTGCCATTCTACCTCCCTAATTTAGTTTGCCTGACCAAAGCCTCCATTGATTGTTTAACATGTCTGTTGGGTGAGTTGGCTTGAAGTTCAGTGTCGGATCAAAATTTACGTCGACTCAGCATTTAATTTGAAGAAAATAATGACGTAGATATAAATTGACTTGGTTTCGAAGTGAGGGTACGGAAGCCTTGGTTAGTACTTTAGGGCCTTGATATATGAAGGGAGACTGGGTCAGTTAGGACTGTACACACAGGAGTTTCAAATAATCAGTTGGGATCTCATAGACACCTATAAAATTCCAACAGGACTAGACGGGATAACTGCAAGGTGGATGTTCTCAATTGCCAGACATTCTAGAACCAGGGTTCACTGTTGAAGGAAACAAGGACAGACCATTTCGGATTGAGATAAAGAGAAACATTTTCACCAGTCATTGGTGAGCCTCTGCACTTTTCTCCCACAAAAACAATTGATGTGAATGGTTTGAAGAACAAGTTGGACATATGGCTAAAGGGCTCAAAGGGTATGGGGGAAAAAGCAGGAATTTGGGACTGAGTTGGATGATCAGCCATCATCATATTGAATGGCAGGGCAGGCTTGAAGAGCTGAATGGTGTACTCCTATTTTCTGTGTTTCCATGTGACGTACACTAACTGATGCTGAAGAGGCATTTCTGCACAGCTCAGCAGAAGAATCTATGGTTGAGCTTGTGAGTTGGTCAAATGACAATGACAGAGTTGACTGGACGCAAGAAATGGAATGTATAGTCTTCTGAATGAGAGGCAGGAGGGGGCTATTGGAGCTCTTGAAACAGCACTGTTCAACTCAGTGAGGCTGTCATCATTGGCACCTCTACAAGTGCAGAAACAGAATTAATGATCCAGTACCCCTCTGTTTGAAATCAAATGAGATCTTCTGCTCAATCCCTTGTCTAGCCAAAATCGCATCGTTGCCCTAAGCTGTGGTAGCAGGAGGAGAACCTGCTAGTGTCAATGCTATTCAAAGCTCATTTTAGTTATCTCCCTCACAGCCCGAAATTTCTGGCCCATCCATTATCATGAACGAGGCGAGATTATTAATGAGATTCTCTGTAGCCTTTCAAGGAAAGGAACTGCCGAGTGTTGGCCCTGGATCAGAAGATTGTGCCTTCACCTTTCGCTCCAGGGACTTGCGTACATTATGTATGCGGGTACTCCAGCGTAGTGCTGAAGGAGCGTTGCCCTGTCAGAGGTGACAACTTTTGAGGAAGGCTTTTTTCCTCCTCTTTTTTGCCACCGCTCCCTAGCCAGAGCATACTATTTGAGGAAGAGCAGGGCAGTTCTTTCCTGGTCACCTCACCCATCAAATTCACTGAAGCGGCTTAGGCCAGTGTGTTGTGTGTAAATTGGTTGCTGCATCTCTCCTGCATGTACAACAATGAGCATACTCCAAAGGCACTTCCAGTGTTGAATCCGAACATCCCGAGTTTGTGAAAATTGGAGTGAAAACGACAGACTCTTTTTGTCGAAGTGGGGTTCTCGCGGAAGTATAAATCTCTCCCGATTTGGAGAGTCCGAGTGGATTTCTTTTGCTGACCAGATAACCTTTCCCACAATTGACTTTCCTTTACCGACATAGGATTATGGAGCATGTGCAACATTGAAACAGAACTTTTGGTCCAACTCGTCCAGACCGACCAGATATCCTCGATTAATATCCTAGTCCCATTTGCCAGTATTTGGCCAAAATCCTTCTAAACCATTGCTATTCATATACCCATCCAGATGCCTTTAAATGTCGTAATTGTACCAGCCTGCTGCACCTCTGGTAGCTCATTCCATACACGCACCAACCTCTGCGTGAAAAAGCCGCCCCTCGGGTCTCTTTTATATCTTTCCCCTTTCACCTTAAACCTGTGCCCTCTAGTTCTGGACTCCTCTACCCTGGGGGAAAAGACCTCGGCTATTCACTGTCTCCATGTCCCTCATGATGTTATAACCCTCTATAAGGTCAACCCATAGCCTCTGACGCTCCAGGGAAAGTAGCCCCGGCCTATTCAGCCTCTCCCTATAGCGCAAAACCTCCAACCCCAGCAACATGGAGGACAATACTTGACACTGAGAAGCATAGAGATACTTAGGGGATTAGAGTGTGCCAGACTCATGGATTAATTTTGTGCGTGGTCGGTAACTGGAAGGTGTGCGATCCCTCACCCAATAGACAAGCCCCTGTTCAGTTTTCCTTTCTGGGGGTTTGAGTAGTGCTGAGCATCAGTGGCCAGATGATTGCCACAGAAGGTGAACTGGCATTTTGGTCAAGGTGAAAACTCGGACTGTAAACTCAGTGTAAAATAGCAGCAACAGAACTGGCAGTTACTGTGTTCTCAGTGGCCAATTAAACAGTTAAAGAATTAAACCTCAATTGTACTGCTACCACAAGACATACTAGCACAGCAGTTAGCTTAGAGTGGAGAATGTGTTTTGAAAGAGAATTTTCTGACTCACCTACTAACTTTGCTTTTCAGTGGAGAGTCAATACCTTCAGGTTGCGTGCTTTTCCTGATAATCACCTTTATCAATTCTCAATTTAGCTGGTGAGATTGAGTCAGAATTGTTAATTGTGGCATATTGCTGTATTAATTATGTCCCCTGACTGCATTTTTTTTTGTATTGAATGCCTTTGTTGGTAACAATAGAAAAAAACAGCAAAAGTTTACTTTTTTGAAGAAAGGACATATTGGAGCTTGTCGTCATCACACTCATCAGGAGAACCTGTGAGAATACCAACTTAAGTGTATACTGTATGAAGAGAACATGCCGATCAGTCAGGAAGTTGACGAGAGTGCATAAACGTATTACCGTGGAGAATGCGGCAATACGTAGTGACTGAACCTGCTAACTGGCCATCCTGAGCAGCAAATACAAAGGATTAAAGGACGACATGGTGTCTCAGTGGTTCGTGCTGCTGCCTCACAACCTCGGGGGCCTGGGTTCAATTCTACCTCTGGGTGACTGTCTGTGCAGAGTTTGCACGTCCTCCCCGTGTCTGTGTGCATTTCCTCCCACAGTCCAAAGCTGTGTAGCTTGGATGGATTGGCCAGGCTAAATTGCCCCATGATGTGCAGGCTAAGTGGAAAGTGCAGCATTACAGGGAAAAGGAGGTTGGGTATGTGTGGGACACTCTTATGAGAGCTGATGTGGATATGATGGGCTGAATGGTCTGTTTCCACACTGTAAGAATTCTATTCTGTAATAAGATGCACATGTGGACTGGCCATTAAGAATGGCTTGCATTTTGTTGATGTAGTAACACTGGTTAAACTTGGCTATTGCATTTGCTTATGTAACACAGTGTGGAGCTGGAAGAACACAGCAGGCCAGGCAACACCAGAGGAGCAGGAAAGCGAAGAAGGGACCCGACCTGAAACATCAGCTTTCCTGCTCCTCTGATGCTGCTGGCCTGCTGTGTTCTTCCAGCTCTGCACTGTGTTATCTCAGACTCCAGCATCGGCAGTTTTACTGTCTCTATTGTATTCGTTGGCTGGGTGTACTGATCTTTAGGACTTCATTGGCCCTGATGTACCGCAACACTGCCAGACATGCTTGGTTAAATCAAAAACATTGCTTCCAGTCTCGCAATATATCTGCACTAAATCATCTCAGAACTCCCTCAAGGGTTCACTGACTCTTGATTGTTTTGGGATAGCTGGGTGTAGAAGAGTTTGAGTCGGCAAACATCTCTTCATGCTTATGTGAAATGAAGGAGCGTCAAGATTGAAGTCATGTGCAAGGACTGACTCCTTCCTTTCAGACAGGATATGGTCAGAGATTGAATGGGTTAGCAGGTTTTGAGGTGATGTGAGGAAAGCATTCTTCACTCGTATCAAGTGGCAATTGCACTGCTACCACAAGACATACTAGCCCAAAAGGGTGTTAGAGGTAGGAACCCTCATTTAAGAACTGTTTCGATGAGCATTTGAAACGCAATAGTGTACACGGCTGTGGGCCAGTTGCTGGAAGACAGGATTGGAATAGATGAAGTTTTGTTGACTTCATGGACATATCATGGACATAATGGGCCAAGGAGCCTCTTTCTGATCTGGAAAAACTCTATAAGTCTCTGGGATGAGCCATTGTGAAGGTCTACAGGAGCAATGTCAATTTTAAATGGTGGGAGAGAGGTTGCAGTAGGGATGGGGGATGTGTGTGATGCTGATTGGAGTGTAGGGGCAGTGGAGAGCAGGCTGTTAATCCCCATCTTTATCTCGCAATTAAAAGTGTGCTGGAAGGGCTGGTGGGTTGCAGGAGGTGGGTGGGGGTATGTGCGGCTGGAATCCCAGATCGGGCCACTCCCTGCCATTTTTAAAGTTCCCCAGTGTTGGTCTGACTCCATGAGAAACCGTTATTTAGTTGGTTTTTGTCATGTGTTGATGCACCGCAAGCAAATCATACCCATTTGAAAGAAGGAGTTTCTTCTAGACCCTTTTAACATGCTTTGCTGGCAGTCGACTCTCGAAGCTGTAAGTGTTGACCAGAAAAGCACAGACTGAAATAAGGAACAAACTTCAATTCGAACAGAGAGACCAAGGGTGCAGCTACATAGTTCCTTGAAAGTGGCATCACAGGCGGGCAGGGTGGTGAAGTAGGCGTTTGGCGTACTTGCCTTCATTGATCGGAACATTGAGTGCAGAAGTTGAGATGCCTTGTTACTGCTGCTAAGTTACAGCGATACAAGATACTGGTAAAGCCGCATTTGGAGTACTGCATACAGTTTTGTTCACCCTGCAATAGGAAGGATGTTATTAAATTAGGAAGGGTGCAATAAAGATTTACAGGGATGTTACTGAGACTGGGAGGTTTGAGTTACAATGAGAGGCTGGATGGGCTGGGATTTTTTTTTCCACTGGAGCATGGGAGACTGAGGGGTGACTGTGTAGAGGTTTATAATATCACGAGGGATGGACATAGATAAGGTGAATAGGCAAGGTCTTTTCCCCAGGGTGGGGGGGTGGTGCAAAGTTTGAGAGTTTAGGTTGAGAGGGGAGGATTTAAAATAGATCTGAGGGGCAGTTTTTCACACAGGGGGTTGTGCGTATATGAAATGAGCTGCCAGAGGAAGTGTTCGGGCCAGGTGCAATTACAACATTTAAAAGATATTTAGGCTGGTATGTGGATAGGTAAGATATAGTGTGACCATGGTCAAACACAGGCAAATGGACCTAGTTCATTTTAGGAAAGCTGGTTGACGGGGATGAGTTGGGTAGAAGGGCCATTTCCGTGCTGTACAACTGTGTAACTTTTGTGTGTAATGCTTCCCCCTTGAACATGTATAGTGTAATTTAATAGTGTCGTTGTGAGGACAACTTCTGCTCTACTTCAGTGAGTTTATTCACATGGTTGAATCTCTTGGTTGTTTCCATCATGTGAGAGAGCTCACGTGTACCTGCAAATCCCGGGCAAAAGTATTGCACTTTATTTCCATGATGATTGAAAGTGCCTTTTGTGCTGTACCTTTATTGTGGCTATTTGTAAAATTTTCTAATGTTCCCAAGTGAGATCAGTCACTAGAATTTTTCTGTAGCAAAATAAGTAGGCTATGTTCTGATTTGAAGCCAGCGATGTAACTCCTTTGCAATTACTTTGCCAGGGCATTAGTAAACTACCTATTTACAATGTCCTTTGTGTAGCTGTGTTTTTGTTTCACTCATTTATGGAAAGTAATTTAAAATTCTGTGTGTTAAATTTGGCATAATCCATATATTTATTGAAGGGACTGTTAGTTTTGTTTTATTTATTTGTCCTATTTTAGCTCTTTCCTAAATTACAAATTGCTGTTTAACAGCAGTTTGACAACTGATAAGTAATGAAAACACTGTGTAAACATATACCACACTGGTACAGATAACTATCAGTTATAGAATGTTTTGCCTTTTACAGATATGCTGTAATATTCACGCACAGATTAATAGCCTTCATTGTGGAAATGACCTTGTTTTCATAATTTTTCAATGAAATGAGCTAACTCTGTGGGATTTTCTGCATTTGATGTTTGTCCTTGTGAAGGTTGATGCATATATGTGTGGTGTTTTTACAGAACTGAATACATTGCTTCTTGATTGAAAATACAGTTCATGTTAGCATGAATAAGGATAGCTATGTCCTCTGCAAAACTCCTAAAATGCACCCTAGCTGACTCTGCAAAATTGTTTTCAGCTTCCCCACTATATTTACGTGCATTTGGCATTTTAAAATTGCATCTCCTATTTTGTTAATTAATTTCTGATTTACCTTGCGCACATTGGGCAAGGTTCCATAGTCTTTGTGCTCTGCTGGTTGAACTGTCAAATAATCTTCTTCATCCCAAATTGTATCTCTCCAGGTTTGTTTGGAATGTGTTGGAGGATACCAACCTTAGCAGAGGTTTCCCCCCCAAATAGTCATTTCTCTCCTGGCCATCCATCGCACTTGCAGGAACATGTTGAGAATTTGTTTGTCTGGTCATCAGATATAGGAGCAGAGTTAGGCCTTTTGGCTCGATGTCCAGGATTGCAATTTTCTAGGTAACAAACAGAAAATGCTGGAGAAACTCAAGTCTAGCTGCATGTGTCGAGAGGGAAACAGAGTTAACGTTCCAAGTCATCCATTAAAAAGGATTTGTTTGAGTTGTTGTATCTGACACAGCTTACTATATCTGCCTGGCTTGGCTGTGGCCATTATGTCTGAGAGTGACAGAGAAGTCTGGAATTTCTGGAGTTGCAACTGACCAGTTTGTTACTTTGAATATTATAATAACATGCAAATATGTGCATACAGACAGAGCAATAGTACGGGCTCCATCTGTTCTCAATTATTTTAAAAGGTACCTGGTGTCCATGCCAAGGATCTGTATTTACATTTAAAATGGATAACGTCCAATGCATGGGATGTCTGACTCATTGTAATTAACATGACCTGTAATATAGTTTTCTTCAAAGACATTTGAACTTTTAACTTATTCCTTTATTTCCGTAGTTTAAAGTGCAAAATGCCTGAATGTAAATGATAACCGATTTAATTATTTTTCTACTATTCTATGAAATAATGATAAACTTTCCAACTCTCATTCTCTCTAAATTCTTTGTACCTAGGTACTTTGGTAGCTAAGGTGCCACCATGTTTGGCTACATAATACACTTTTCACTATACTCCTGTACTTCCGTACTTGAATACATGTGATGATAAAATCTCGTGTGTGCCACGCCATGCTGTGCTAACTTCTGAGTGTATCTTGTATAAGACATATGAAAGGATGATTGCACTAACAGCAATGTCAATCATATAGTACACATGATCAGTTCCTAATGAAGTGTATCACTTGGACAGACGTAAGGACTTCAGCCTTTCTGACATTGTCCATATGGTATGTCAACATTAACTCACATTCTGTCTAACTGGTGTCTGCAAGCTGTTATGTTGTGGTTACGTCTTGAAATTTGTTGACATGTTAGTGCGCCTTGGACAGATCTTTGGCATTGTTCTTTGTTTGGCTTCTCTTCACATGCTGCTGCTGAGCATGGTGTGACACTTTGCATATCTTTGGTTTTCCTCCACATTTTAGCACAATGTCTTTTGCATAAGACACTGAGGGATAACATTATAGAGGTCTATAAAGTCACAAGAAGCATCAATAAGGTAGATAGCCAACAGTGTCTCCCTGTACCAGGGTACCTAAAACTAGAAGGCATAGGTTTCAGCTGAGGGTCCAGAGGGATAATATTTTTCATACAGAGCGTGGTGCATGTCTGGTTGGTGGATGAGACAAACCATACAAGGTTTGATGTACTGTTGAACCTAGTGATGCCTCCAATATTTGTTCCAAAGTCAAGCACTTGTAGATGCTGCTGGCCTGTTACTGTTGCTTCAAACCTACATTAATTTTCGACCAAAGCACCAATAGTATTTCTTTGGGCTCACCCAGAAGTGCTTTTCTAAAGGATTTAATGTGGGCGGAGGTATTGAACAGTCCCATAAGCTTTTCAGCTGTGTGAACTTTGGTGAAATCACATTCTGTAACTTTGCATTGAGATAGAAATGGTAAAACTTTTCACATGGCTCTTACTGCTATGTCATGAACTCGAGCTTATGTATCCTGAAATTGATTTGAACTTTATATTGACCTTAAAATCTGAAACATTTTCTCAAGACCTTTAGTTAGCAGCAGAAATGCAATAAGATTTTATTCTTCTTAACCCTTCAGTGCCCAAAGGGAGATGAAAGTTTATTTGCTTTGCATGCTTTGTCAGCTGATCCATCAAGTAAAATTTGATGCTCTCTTTAAATAACTGAAGTTTTGACAGAACATCAATAGATCGCCATTCCATGGTTAGATGTTTGCTTTCTGTGTAGTTTTGTAGTCTTTCCAATGCCATTATAAGAATCTGTCTTCCAGTTTAATGTTTTTCCTGCTTTTTATTTTCTGAATTCTCTCTTGCATTGGCAACATGTTCCTGCCGCTTTAAAATTGGAATATACGTGGCATTTGTACCTAAAATGAAGCACTGATGATATCACATGTGCCTTTTCTGTTTGTCTTTGCCTTTGTGCCATTTCTGACAAAATCATAACCCAACTGATGACGGTAAATAGGTGAGTCTTTGGAAATACCCATGTCCGCTGTATCCAGCCTCTCAGTATTCTGTAAGTTTCTGTCAGATCCACCGTTATCCTTATAAACTCGATTGAGTACACATGCAGATTCCTCAACTCCCTCTCATCTGACAAGCTCTTCATCTGGGATCATTCTTCGAAACCTCCTCTGGACTCCCTCTCACGCCAGCACATCCTTCCCTAGATATGGGGCCCAAAACTGTTCTCATTATTCCAAATGCAGTCTGACCAGAGTCTTATACATCCTCAGCAGTACATCTCTGCCCTTCTATTCTAGTTCTGTCAAAATGAAAGCGAACATTGCATTTGCCTTCCTAACTGCCAACTGAACCTGCATGTTAACCTTAAGAGAGTCCTGAACTCGGACTCCCAAGTCCCTTTGTGCTTCAAATTTCGGAAGCTTTTCCCTATTTAGAAAATAGTCTATCTCTGTACTCTTCCTATCAAAGTGAATAACCTCAAACTTTCCCACACTGTATCCCATCCGCCACTTCTTTATCCACTCACCTAGCCCATCCATATCCGTTTGGAGCCTCCCCGCATCCTCAACACGACCTGTCCCTCCACCTATCTTAGTATCATTTGCAAATATAGCAACGATGCCCTCAGTTCCCTTGTCCAGCTCGTTAATTTATAATGTGAATCGTTTTGGTCCCAACACTGACAGTGACAGAGCTCTACTAGCCATTGGCTGCCATCCTGAGACTGCTTTATCCCTACTCTCTGCTTTCTGCCAATCAGCCAAATCCTCTATCCAGTACCTTGCCCTGAACACCAGGGGCTGCTATCTTATTTCGCAGCCTTCTGTGCAACACCTTGTCAAAGGCTGCCTGGAAATCCAAACAGATCACGTCCACTGGCTCTCCTTTGTCTAACTTGCTCGTTTCATCCTCAAAGAATTCTAACAGATTTGTCAAGCATGATGTCCCCCTGACAAAGCCATGCAAACTCAGCCGTATTTTGCCATGCATTTGCAAGTGATATTCCATATGTCCGTCTGTGTCATGTTTAGTACATATGTGGGGTTCTTGTTGCAAAGATGCCTTGAATCGTATTCACAAGACTATTTATACATGGTCATAATATCACAGAGTTGCACAGTCTGGGTGCTTTGCTGACTGATGTTACTGTATATTACATATGTAATTGAGTAACGTAGCATACTGACTCAGTTACACCCAAGAGTGTCTTAAGGTATAGGGATTCTGTGATTCTTATCAGAACATCACATAACACGATGACATTAAAGTGTTGTAAAGGGACATGCCTATCTGGTCTGAAATCTATCCCATAATACAGCACCCTTCTTCTTTCTCTCTCTCTGTCTCACTCTCGTCATTTCTTGGCTCCCTGCTTCTTGTTCTTCACTCTCATCCCCCCCAAACCTCTCTTACCCCATCACACTCTGTCACCCTGCCCCCTTTCTTACACCTCCAGGCCCTCCCTTTCTTGACCCTTGCATAGTCTTTCCACATCTTCTTGCCTCCCTCCCCCTCTCCTGCAGTTTTGGCCCTTCAGTTCTCTCCTCTTTTTCCATATACTGCATCTTCCATTGTTGATCAGCCACATTTGTTTAGCAGGTGCTTGCTCGATTCAGTTAAATTATAACCGTGCTTTTGCTCCCCGATTAGTCTACTTGCCTTTCTCCCTGGTGTCAGTGAAAAGGAATTGTGTGTGGGGCTTTGTTGCAAGATCAGAAAGAGGCAAAAAAACTGAAAATCAAAAGAAAGTGACAGGGGGATGTGGGAGGAGCAAAATGAAAAGCAGAGACCATGGTTCACTGACTGCCTTCCTGAGTCACAGGGATGTGGGTTCGAGTCCCTGTGCTGCTCAAGTGCTGTGTTGTCAGAATTGCTGTCCTCCAGGTGAAATGTTCACTTGAAGTCTCCACTGGTGATTGTAAACTATCCCGTTGTACTGTTGGGGGAAGAACATGGTGGTCTCCAGGTTTGGTTAACATAAGGGTACAGGTTCATAGCTCCCCGAGAGTGAAATTATGGGATAGACAGGGTGGTGAGGAAGGCTTTCAGCATGCTAGCTTTCAATGGTCAGAGCATTCAGTATAGGCAATGAGATGTCTTGTTGCAGCTGTATAAAACGTTGGTGAGGCTACATTTGGAGCACTGTGAGGAGTTCTGCCTGCCCTACCATCGAAAGGATATTATTAAACTTTGAGTTATAAGGAGAGGTTAGATTGACTGGAGCTTTTTCCCCCCGGAGCATAGGACACTGAGGGTTAACATTATAGAGGTCTATAAAGTCATAAGAAGCGTCAATAAGGTAGATAGCCAACAGCGTCTCCCTGTACCAGGGTGCCTAAAACTAGAAGGCATAGGTTTGAGCTGAGGGTCTAGAGGGATAATATGTTTCATACAGAGCGTGGTGCATGTCTGGAATTGTCTGCCAGAGGTAGCAGTAGAAATGAGTACAATTTTGTCATTTAAGAAGCATTTAGACAGGTACATGGCTGGGATAGGTATGGAGGGATGTGGACCAAATGCAGGCAGATGGGACTGGTTTAGTTGTTAAAATTGGGCGGAGTGGCAAAGTTGGTCCAAATGGCATGTTTCCATGATCTAGACCTCTATGACTCTATTTATCCTTCAATCAGTACTACCCAAACAATAAAACCAGATGATCTGATGTGTGATCCTACTGCTGTGCACAGTCGCTTGAAGTTTGTTCTTCCCTTGACATGTTGAGGAGAAGGAAGTGCAGAAAAGCGGAATGTGCTGGAGTTTTTCATTTAAAAGATCTCTTCCCGTTACATCTGCATCCCTGTGTCTGAGAAACTGGGAGAATAGCGAGAAGAGAGCTGCCGTGAGAAAGGGCCTGTACTGTGCTGTTATGTTCTATGTACTCTATGTACTCTAAAGCAAGGAGAAACTTGTGTCTCAGACTCGGTGGTAGAGAGAAAAAAATCCACTGTGCACAATGTCAATTGTAGAGAGGACAATAATATTCTTGTCTTCAAGGATTTTGCATTCTCGTCTATTTGACTGCCAAACTTCTCTGATATTGATTGTTTTGCATTTGCAGTCAAATCAGCCTCAAATGCCATTGAACATAGAACAATACAGCGCAGGAACAGGCCCTTTGGCCCACAATGTTGTGCTGAACATGACGCAAATTAAAGTAATCCCTTCTGGCTGCCCTGGGTCTATATCGCTCCATTCCTTGGATGTTTGTGTGCTTATCTAAAAGTTCCTTAAATTACCCCTGTTGTATCTACGTTCACCACCACCCCTGGCAGCATGTTCCAGACACTTACCATTCTCTGTATAAGAAAACTTGCCCCTCACATCTCCTCTGAACTTTCCCCCTCTTACCGTAAATGCATGCCCCTTAGTATTAGGCAATTCAGCATTGGGGAAAGTGTCTTCTGGGTAATAGTTCACACTGATGCTGTAGAAGATTGTGTATTCAAAAAATCCGTATCTTCAATTGTGGACTGAAATGAGTAAAGGAATGTTTTAAATGGATTTTGGAAGAAATAGCCACATTTTAAAAAAGTAGGTCTCTGAAAGTTATTTGAAGAGGAGTTTCCATTGCTCCTTTGCTCAAGGAGGTGGGAGAAGCTGGTTGCTGATGAGCTCTCCCAAGGGGTATGTGTGAAATTGAGATGTGTCTAGTAACATGGAGCTGATTTTCACTTCGGCACCACTCCACAACCCAATGACATAAGCAATCACCCCGCCAAAATCTGAGCTTGGCTTCCAAGTAACTGAACAGCTTGTGGGTGTGAACAATACTGGCGGAAGCCTTTGGATCTCTGGAAGGGGAAATGGTGAGTCTCTGCCATGGAAAATAAGTGAACTGTGAAGAAAGCCATTTTTTTCACTCATCAGTATTTGTTGTTTCTGATCAATAAGTCAGAGAATTTTATCATTTGTGAGCAATGCGCCGAACCTGTTGCAAAGTTGTGAAACGCAGCCAAAGAGAAAACAAGACCTAGCTAGCGAATGTGTCATCCCACTAAACCCCTGTGGACCAAGACCATTGAATTGATTCTCCTAGTTTTTCCCTCTGCCCACAACACCAATTTTATTTTTCATCTGTATGTGTATTTAGGGGGAATTTTATCGAGAAGTTCGAGTTATAATGAGCAAAGTTACATGTCAGTAATTTGCCTTTCCAGTTTGTCTATACCTGTTGCTTGAGCCAGTAGAATCCCCACAGTGTGGCAGCAGGCCATTCAGTCCACACCAACCCTCAAAAGAGCATCCCACCCAGACCACCCCATTTCCCTACCCCTGCATTTCCCATGGCTAACCTACCAAGCCTACACATCCCTGGACACTATAGGCAGTTTAGCATGGCCAATCCAACTACCGTGCTCATCTTTGGACTGTGGGAGGAAGCCCACACAGACATGGGGAGAATGTGCAAATTCCGCACAGGCAGCTCC
This sequence comes from Stegostoma tigrinum, assembly GCF_030684315.1. Taxonomy (NCBI): domain Eukaryota; kingdom Metazoa; phylum Chordata; class Chondrichthyes; order Orectolobiformes; family Stegostomatidae; genus Stegostoma; species Stegostoma tigrinum. The sequence continues at coordinate 8,572,377 of NC_081362.1, read as the reverse complement.
CCAAAGGTGGGATTCAGCTCAGATCCCTGGTGCTGTGAGGCAGCAGTGCTAATCACTGAGCCACCGTGCTATACCTGTAGCTAAAATCTATTTATTTGTGATAAATGGTGATTGTTGTTAAGTTCAGAAATCTTGTCCATGCTTTCTGTTTACACGAGTCCAAACAGGTAGGGAAGCTGACAAATTTTGGGGAACTTTAACTCCAGGAATAGGGGCTTGATTCCCAGTGCACCATTGCAGTGAGGGGTAACAGTGCTCAATAACAGCAATACAGAACTGGAGATATTGTTTTTTATTTTGGGACCTAGAGAGGAATTGTGTGTTCCCTCTAATTTGGTTTTCTTCCTCATGGTTTTCCAAGGTCTGCATGGAGCAGTGACTTACGGAATGGGCAGTCTGTGCTGGGAATGGCTATATGGCTTAGCGAGAACATTGGTGGACATTTTTGTTTTGGGAAGCCTTGCATTTTAACATGGCGAGGGGAGGCAGTACAGGGATCTCTGCGATAACACGATAGTTGCATTCTAGAAAGTCAGGCTGTGGAAGTAATGGGGCTCATGGGAGAAGCGAGGTTAGGGGCAGACCACCAAAAAATACCGCTCAAAATTGCTCAAAAATCACCTAAAAGCTTAACACAAAGGATAGGACAGTTTGAAAATATGTTTAGTTCATATCTATAATGGAAAAAAACACTTCACCTTGAAAAAATATCATGAGGACTTGACAGGGGAAAAGGTTTTGAGGTTACTGTGTTGTTAATGCAGGGTCTGAGGGTCATCATCATCATCTTCATCATCACCTCCAGGTACACTTGTGATTGCAGGGTTAGGGTGAAAAATAGTTTATCTAGAAGTGAGTGGCAGTGGTTTGTTGCCTTCTGACTGTTTGTTGGGGGTTGGTGCAAAATGACATTTAGTTTTTGCTGCTTTGCCCTTTATCTCCTTTCACGAAGAAACTGTCCAGAGGGTGCCTCAGTAGATCTTATTCCACGAACTGCTACCCTGCTGCATTCAGCATTGTAATCGTTGTTCTCTAAGAGCTGTAACTGCTTCTCAATTTCCCCCAGGATAGAAAACAAAACAGAAACGGAAAGTTCTCGTGGTGCTGCCTCCTAGACTCCATCTTCTTCATCTCCAGCTTCCACTTCTTCCTCAGCGACACGTTGTGAGGGGTCTTCACAGTGGGACTCAAGCAGCTCTTCAACATCGCCACTTTCCACTTGTTTAAATCCAATTTACTTTGCAAGATCAACACAATGTTATTTGATTCTTGGGAGCTCCTCCGATGGATCAAAGGTTTTAAAATCTTGAAAAATATCTGTGAGAAACATGTGCCAAACTGCATTCAGGCAGTCCTTCCAGACATCACCCCTGGCCTCCATGATAATGTCGATTGCATTCTTGATGTTAAAGCTCTTCCAAAACTGAAGAACCCTGCTGTTAAGCCCCTCAGTGGCTGCAATGAGCCTGTTAAATATGTGCCTGAAATAATAAGCTATAAAAGCTGCTGTTGTACCCTGGTCCATGGGTTGAAGGAGAGAGGTTGTGTTTGGGGATAGAAATAGCACTTTGATGTTTTCAGAAAGCTCATTGATGGCGGGAGGATGGCTTGGTGCATTATCCAGGATGAAGACAGTCTTGAAATCCAGAATTTTCTTTTTCTTGTAATACTTCCTAGAAACATCTTCCAAAACTGCAATAATAAGATCAGAAAAAATTTGACCCATCATCCATCTTTTTTTTGCTGGACCTCAAGTCGATGTAAGGCCACCTTTCAAGGCTCGTGGGTTTACAGAGTGGTACACACCGCAGGTTGAAGCCTGTGCTGGCATTGGTACCCAGCAGCACAGTCATATGATCCTCTGCCACCTTAAAGCCTGGAGTGTGTGCTTCATCCATAGAAGTGTAGGTTCTTGATGGCATTCACTTCCAGTGTAAACCTATCTCACCCAAATTGAAAATTTGACCTAGGTTTGTAGCCTTCTTCGTCAATTTTTTTTTACTGTGGGAGGAAATGCCATTGCATGCTCCTAGTCTGCGCTGGCATCTTCACCATATAACGTTACGTTATTAAGACCAACAAACCAACTACTGCTGGCACTAAAGCCAGGCACACCTGCAGGATTTCCAGTTTTTTTTTGGTTAGATCGTCATAAGTTGCTGAAGCTTTCTCTTTTATGGTGAGAAGGGCGGTCCCAGATTGCTTTATCGTTTGATCTTTGAGCCATACACTTAGAAACTGCTCCATCTCCTCAAGTTCCCTTTTCCGTATACTGACTGGACTAGTTATCCAGAGGTTCAGGATAATTCATTGGAGATGTGGGTACAAGTCCTGCAAAAACTTCTTCAATCAAAATGTTTGAAATAGTCCGAAACTTAAAATGAAGCTCTGTGTTGGTGATAGTGAAATTGCTGTTGATTGTCCTAAAAGCCCATCTGGTTCACTAGTGTCCTTTTAGAGAAAGCAATCTCCTATCATTCCCTGGTCTGGCCCATCTGTGACTCCAAATGCAATGCTGCTGAATTTTAACTGTCCTGTAGAAATATCCAGGTTACGCACACTGTTCAAGGGCAGGCCAGGCAGTTCAACAAGTGCCTCCCTTACCCAGCATTGACCACATCCCATGAAAGAATAATTTTAAAAGCCATAAAATTCAGCAGCTGGGGGAAAAGCCTCTTGAGGGATTCTTGACCTAAATGTGGCTGACGTAGCCACTGGGAGCAGTTCATTATGACAGTAATATATAAGAGGCAGAAAGTCCATAACCAACAACAGAAGTTGCTGAAAAAGCAACTGGATTCTGAAGAAGTGTCACCGGACCTGAAAAGTTAACTCTGATTCTTTTCACAGATGCTGCCAGACCTGCTGAACTTTTCCAGCAACTTCTGCTTTTGTTCCTGATTTGCAACATCTGCAGTTCTGTTTTGAGAAAGTTCGTAATGTCGTGGTGGACTTTTCATCTTACCTGAGGTTGACTTGAAAACTGCACATTAAGTTCAATCCCTCCCCCGTAAACATATCATAGTCCGCCGCAGTCATCTAGTTTGTTCAAGGGTAAAGAATTTAATTTTGTTTCTATCAGTACCAGTCAGGTTCTGATTAGCATTTTCTGTGTCTTTTGGATTGAGGAAGATGACATGAGAATATTACGAGTTCCCCTGCATGTTGTTGTTAAATAGGGTAATTGTTGGCCCTAGGCTACATAGTCTCAAGTGAGGGCTCTTGTCATGAAGGACGCAACCCATTTGAGAACAAAATTGTGTTGCTCAGGCATTGGCTAAGAAACTGGTAATGCGCATGGTAACCTGGTGAGAGTGAAATCTACTGTTTTGGGGTGTGAGAAAGAGAGAGAGATAAACCTTCAGAACAAAATGAAGCTGATTTTCAGCAACGGGGAGAAGCAAACGTGAGAAACAACAGAAATGCGGTTGCGGAAATAGGAGACGCATATCTAAAATGTAGGAAATAGGAGCAGATGTAAGCTATTTGACCAGTTGTACCTGCTGCTGTATTCACTGTGATTGTTTAACTGAGTCCTCTGTTTCCCACTTCCTCCTCTGTATCCTTTAATCCCTTTAGCCCGATGAACTATATCTATTGCCTACTTAAATGCTTTGTCCTCAACTGCTTTCTGCGGTGAGAATTCCACAGGCTCACCACGCTCTGGCTAAGGTATGGACAGCACGGTGGTTAGTAGCTAGTGGTGCTGCCTCATAGGGTGAGAGACTCGGGTTCAGTTCCACCCTCTGACAACTGTCTGTGTGCAGTTTGCACGTTCTCCTTCAGCCTTTGGGGGTTTCCTCCCACAGATGTGCAGGCAAGGTGGATTGGCCACTGCAAAGGTGTGATTACAAGGTTGGGGGAGGTATGTGCGGTGGGATACTGTTCAGAGGTTCGGTGCAGCCTTGATGGGCTGAATAGTCTCTTTCAGCGCTGTGAGGTTTCTGTGAAGCATATTGAGGTGTTTCATTGCATAAAAGGTGCTGTACAGATATAAATTATTGACATTCACCGACATTCGTTGCAGAGGCAGTATGCCAACTCTCTCATGCCTCCTTCAAACTCCAACATTTTTTCTAACAACGTTATAGGATTACATCTTTCCTCACCTTGGCCTTGATGCTCATAAATCTCAATCCTTCACAGCATGCTTCTACCTCCTTCCAGAGATCAACCAACAAGGACCTACCTTGTCGACCCATTCTTCTCGCCTGTTCTGAGCCCACTGAGCTGATCTGTTTCTCACTGAGATCTTATGGTTTCGCAGCTACTGTTCCTGTTTGCGCCTGGAATCTCTGGGTTCAAGGCTAACTCCAGGAATTGTCAGTGTCAGAAGTTGCAGTTTATGATGCAGTTGGATCATCAGCCTGCTGATCCTTCCAACTCTCCCCCGCTATTCCACAAATGCTGACAAGAATTGAGTGCGAGAGCTACTCAGTGGGCAAACAGAATCGAGCAAGCTGTGAAGTGATAGTTCGAAAGATGAGGTGCGACAGCGTCAGAGGCCAAGGGCAGAGCGGGGAGTAGGGAGTGGGGAGGAGAACGTGAATGACTGTAAGCCCAGAGATCAGGCGTGTGGATAAATTGGAGTGGGTTCAAATTAGCTTTGTTCATCATACATTTATTTGAATTACTCACTTAAATAACATTTGAAAGAATTTGATTAGAAAAGGAGGGAGGAAAAAAAACAGAAATTTAAAAGCAAGCATCAGTTTATTTCTGTGTAGTTCCTTTCTCGTAATAAAAGTTCCCAAGGTGGTTAAAACCTTTGCAAAAATGTTAATATCTTTGGCACTGTTCTAAAGGGTTACATACAAAGCAAGTAATTGAATAAAATCAACAGCATTGCCAGATCTGCCGCTGAGGCTTTGGAACTTTTCTTCAGGACATTTACTTTGGAAGCAACTCCTTTCAAACAACTGAAAAGATCAAAGAGCTGTTGGATTAATTGCCCATACAGGTGAGGGACAAGAAAAATACAAAATGGTGAGATTATTCTGTGATATCCAGTAAAAGATAGCACCGTTGTAACTCTGGCAGCTCAATCATTCTTAAAGGCAGAAGATATCTAAAGGTTTTTGTTACTATGAGCCATAGACTCATGCAGCTCGGAAACAGACCCTTCGGCCCAACCAGACCATGTTGACCATGTTCCCAAACTAAACTAATCCCACCTGCCTGTGCTTGGCCCATATCCGTCCAAGCCAAATTTCCAATTATCCAAATGTCTTTGAAACATTGTGACTGTAGTTGAATCCACCACTTCCTCAGGCAGGTCATCCCACACACAAACCACTCTATCTGAAAACGTTGCCCTCCCCCCCCCACCATGTCCTTTTTAAATCTTTCTCCTCTCACTTTAAAATTGTGCCCCCTAGTTTTGAACTCGCCCCAGCCTAGGGGCCTTGCTATTCACTTTATCTATGCCCCTCGTGATTCTATAAACCTCAACAAGGTCACGTCTCAACCACCTGTGCTCCAGTGAAAAGTCCCAGCCTTTACAGTCTGTTTTTATATCTCAAACCCTCCATTCCCAGCAACATCCTGCTAAATCCTTTCTGCAACCTCTCCTGTTTACTAAAATCCTTCCCATAATAGGGTGAGCAGAACTGCAAACAGTACTCCAGAAGAGAATGCAATGTTTATTCGTGAATGGCGCTAATGGAGTTGTGAAATATTTACTTTGCATTTTGTGATCGCATCATCGGTAGCTTTGGGCAGAATTAACACAATGGACCCCAATCTGAATTACTCAAAACATTATGCAATATCAGATGTTCAGCTCTCCTGTACCAGTTGGACTGTTTCTATATTTTGCACACTTTATTTCATTAATTTTCAAATTAAAACCACCAGTAAATGGGCCAGGAGTTTAATGCTATGAACTTATATTCACAGAAAATTGAATGGTCTACAAAATTTTAATTGCAAATGAATGAATATTTCAAGCTAATGTAAGTGACATTCATAAACTGATTAGGTCCTTCCAAAGAGGAGGATAATTACTGAACATGTGAGAATTGCTCTCTGGTCTTGGGTAGTAAGCGTTGAATATGTAACACGCTGCCTCAGTTTTTCTTTGCAAATTGTAATTTTGTACTTTATTTAAAAAAAACAAAGTGTTCATTCCTGTAAGATTTTAGTGAGAAGAGTGCAACAGATTTTGTTCTGCTGTGAGCTTGTGATTTCCCACATGTTAGCTTGTCTAACACATACCAGGAAGACTGGGCTCATTTTGAGTAAGATATCTTGGAGTTTATTTGTAACACAGGCTATTTACAATGCTACACTTCCAAGTCACCCTTTATTTACATGTACATAGTACATGTCACTGATCCAGTTAGCTTGGACCCTCTCTGAGAGGACAGAACCTCTGACACTTCTGGTTTATATCTGTTTGCCAGGACTCCCTGATTGGGGCTGTTAATCTGGTCCAATCAGGGAACTCATATTCTGTGACATTCACCTGGCTGACCTCGTTTCAGTCACTACATCTGGTGCCTAATCTCTGTTGTAATGCAGCAGTCAGCACCTAATTGATGAAGACATATCACCTTCGATTGTAGAGCCTTTTGCATAATTCAGAAATGGAAGATTGTGACCAAAACAGGTATTAAATGTGCTGATCCAACCTGTTTCCCACATTTGTCTGCGTCATCAATTATCCCTGATACTATTTGCATATTATGATACTGTTTCAGATATAATCTCTATTTTATTCATTTGTGGGACGTGGACGTCTCTGGCCAGCCAGCATTTATTGCCCATCCCAAGTTGCCTCTGTGGTGAACTACCTTCTTGGACTGCCGCAGTCCCCCTGCTGTTGGTGGACCACTGTGTTGATCGAGAGGGAATTCTAATGAAAGAAAGTCAGAAACGTGACATTCTCAGACCAAATTTCTCTCCAACCCTCATCAGGTACTCATTGACAATTTATTGTGTCTAATGTGGTGCGAGTAAATGTTCCAAGATTCCTTTAGCTGACGTAATGCCAGAAGAAGCAGGGTTTTCAGCTTCCTGGGACATTACCTGGCCCGCTTATTATTAGCTGAATGTGTACCATGGTGACAGTCAGAACCAGGAACCCTGTCCTCTACCCAGTGTGTAGTTTGTCTCAGAGTCTTCTGTCTTCCGGTGTATGCTGTCCATTTGTTCCCATGCCTCGCATCAAAAGCTGTGCAGATGGTGATTCTTCATGTCAATCACTGTGCTGTCTGAGCACAGATCATTGTCATGTTGTGAGATCTCTCTATTTCTCAGCAGTTATTTCCTAGAATCCGTTCACACTGACTGTGTTGTCACTACATGCAACGTAGACGTCAATGTTATTATCAGTGGAGGCATTTTGTACTGCCTGCAGACCTGATATTTCTCTGCTGATATCGCACAGTGCTCATGATATGAAACCACTCTGTGGAATTGCCTGTCAGGAGATGTACTAGAGTGGCATCGTGAGTTTATATGTTGGAGTCACAAATCAGTTCAAGAGAGAAATGTTCAGTAGCAGCCAGCCTTTAGCCTCTGTGCCTCCTGCTCATGTACTGGTGCAAGGTCACTTCACCCTGAACAGAGTCAGCCCCTCCACAGTGTCTCTGTTTGGCTGAAGACACTGGGTGCTGGAAATGCTAGCTCCTCTGTTGGTTTGTGACATATCGGTGATGAAGATGCAAGGGCTGGAGAAGTCACTGTACACATTTAAACATGTTGTTACCAGGCACATAGGAAATTGTAAGGGTCTGATTCATTGGTTTCCTGGACATAAAAGAGTTTGCGAGAGTGTTTGATAGCTCCCTGAGCGCATTATAATCACATTTTATACAGCATACAATTACCATGTCAATCTTTCTTGGCTTCATCGTTCTAGGTTCTTCCTTTTTAGTTCCTGCTTGAGTTGTGTTTATTCATTCCCTTTTGCATCTCTGAGTTCATTTAGGGGTAAATCTGTTAAGATGCTGCAGCAAATCCACCTGATATCTGTCATTGTCTTTGATAATTATTGACTTCTGGCAGATGAGTTTAATAGCATTCATTCTCGTTGCATACTGTGACAACTTTGTTCCAATCTGGTGTGATGTTGATTTACTCTGCTTGTCTTTTATATGTGAATTTGCTTTTCATCACTGTGAAAAAAATCCTTTATGTGCCTGTTTTATCTCCAACATTTCTGCCTTGCCCTGGACTAAGCATGTAAATACTAAGACATCGAGAACAAATCAGAGGCTGGGAATTCTGCTGTAAATAACTCACCAAAGCCTGACCACAAATCAAGAGTGTGATGAAATCTCCCCTCTTGCCTGGATGCGTGCAGCCCTGACCGCATTCAAGAGGCTTGCTATTACAGCAGCCTGACTGGCTCCCCATTGATTTGACTTGCTTTTTTTACCACATGTACTGAGATACAGTGAAACGTATTGTTTTGTTGCTAACCAGACAAATCATGCCTGACATAAGTACATCAGGGTCACAGAACAGAATGCCAAATTTGGTGTTACAGTGACAGAGAAGGTGCAGAGAAGGATCAGCTCTAACAGATGAGGTTCCGTTCATAAGTCTGATAGCAGCAAGGAAGAAGCTGTTCTTAAAGCTGTTGGTATGTGTTCGAATCATAGAATCCCTACAGTGTGGAAATAAGCCCTTGGGCCCAAGTCGACACTGAACCTCAGAGCATCCCACTCAGACCCATCCGCCTACAACCCATCTAATCCACACCCCCTTGATCCCTACGGGCAATTTAGCATGGCCGATCCACCTAGCCTGCACATCTGAGGAGTGTGGGGGAAACTGGAGCACCCAGAGGAAACCCACGCAGACAGGGGTAGAATGTGCAAACTCCACACAGGCAGTCACCCGAGGCTGGAGTTGAACCCGGGTCCCTGGCACTGTGAGGCTGCAGTGCTAACCATTGACCCACCGTGCCACCCCATGTTGGCAAACATTTGTACCTTCTGCCTGACGGAAAAAGGTGGAAGAGAGTATAACCAGGGTGAGTGACGTCTTTGATTATGTTGGTTGCTTCCTTGAGGGAGTGGGAAGCATAGACGCAGTGAATGGTTTTCCTGATGGACTGGGCTGTGTTCACAAATGTCTGCAATTCCGGTCTTAGGCAGAGCAGTTGTCGTACCGTGTTGTGATGCATCTGGATGGAATGCTTTCTGTGGTGCACCTGTAAAAATTGTTGAGAGTCACTGAGGACATGCCGATTTTCCTGAGCTTCCTGCAGAAGTAGAGACATTGTTGTGCTTTCTTGACCGTTTCATCAAATTTGGGTGGATCAGGACAGATTGTTGGTGATCTTCACTCCGAGGAACTTGACGATCTCAACCATGCTCAACCCTGCACCATTGATGCAGACAGGGGCATGTCCTCTGCTCTGCTTCCTGAAGCCAATGACTGTCCAACATCTTCAACACTTACTACCTTCATCTTCAACCCAGAGTGGCAACTGTGTGTACCATGTAGAAGATGCACCACAATGACTCTTCAAAGCTTCCCCATCTTCCAAATCCAGATTGACTCTAACCTAGAAGGATAAAGACAGCGGATGCAAGCGGACACCACTGCCTACAAGTTGCCATCCCAGGCATGAGCGGCACAGTGACTCAGTGGTTAGCACTGCTGCCTCACAGTGCTAGGGACCTGGGTTCGATCCCACCCTCAGGTGACTGTCTGTATGGAGTTTGCACGTTCTCTCCGTATCTGTGTGGGTTTCCTCTGGGTGCTCCTGTTTCCTCCCACAGTCCAAAGATGGGGAGGTTAGAGTGGATTGACCATGCTAAATTGCCCATAATATCCAAGGGTATGCAGGTTAGGTGGGTTAGCCATGGGAAATGTGGGATTATGGGCATAGGGTGGGGTGTGTCTGTGTAGGAAGCTCTTTGGAGGGCCAGTGTGGACTTGATGGGCCAAATGGCCTGCTTCCACACAGTAGGGGTCCTATTCTACACACACCATTCCTGACGTGGAGCTATTCCTTCAGTGTCACGGGGTCAACATCCTGGAACTCCCTTCTGCGGGTGTTCTGATGACGTAGAAGCTGCAACAAGTTAGAGAAAATTGACACCATTTTCCCAGGGGTTAATCAGGAATGGACAACATGCTCTGAACGCAGAAAGGTTGGATAACATGTCCTGATAAATCAAACAATTCAGCCATCTACTTATGGTTAAAGTACACCTCCTGTAAGTTGTCTTTAAACACGTTTGGCACATTTTCCTGCACTTTGTTTTCACAAAACTGTACTTTCAAAAGATAAATTGCTCATTAATGTACCAGCTGTGGTGATTAGCGAGCTGCTTAGATTGTGAGCCAGCGTTCCTGGATATACTTCCAGTGCACACTGTTATTCCCAGCAAGTCGAAACAGCTGCTGCTGCTCCCTCCTACCAGAAGAATGTGGAGATCTGTGCACTCAATCCCAGCCAAACTCCACTGCTTCAGCTGTGCAAGAGGCTTGTCCTCCTACATGTGCAGGCTCTGGATGAGGAAGGAACTTGCAATGTGAGCAGGGGTGTTGTCTAGCCACGAGACCTTGGTGTACATAGTTCCTTGAAAGTGGAGTTGTAGGTGGACAGAGTAATGAAGAAGCTGTTGGGCACATTTGCCATCATACAATTCCGACAGTTTGGAAGCAGGCCATTCAGCCCATACTGACCCTTCAGAGACCATCCTGTCCAGACGCACTACGACACCCTATTCCTCTAACCCTGCATTTCCACCCTAACCTGCACATCTTTAGACTGTGGGAGGACACCGGAGCACCCAGAGGAAACCCACACAGACACGGGGAGAATGTGCAAACTCCACACAGATAGTCACCCGAGGCTGGAATTGAACCCAGGCCCCTGGCGCTGTGAGGGAGCAGTGCTAAGCACTGAGCCACCGTGCCAATGGTCACAGCAGTGAGTAGCGGAGTTGGGACGTCATGGTGTAGCTGTACAGGACATTGGTGACGCCACTTTTCACATACAGTGTACAATTCTGGTCGCCGTGCTACAAGAAGGACATTATTAAATTGGAAAGGGCAGAAAAAATTGACAAGAATATTACCAGCAGGTCTGGGCAGCATCTGTGGAGGAGAAAACAGAGTTAATGTTTCGGGTCCGGTGACCCTTCCTCAGAAGTTTTTCATGAGCTTTTCCAGCAACTTTGTTTTTGTTCCTGCTTTACAGCATCTGCAGTTCTTTAATTTTTTTTATTAAGGGTTTGAGTTATAAGGAGAGGTTGGATAGGCTGGGACCTTTTCCTCTGGAGTGTAGCAGTTTGAGGGGTGACCTTCTAGAGGTTTATAAAATCATGAGGGGCAGAGATAAGGTGAATAGCAAAGGTCTTTTCCCAAGGGTAGGGGAGTCCAAACTGGAGGGCATAGATTTACGGTGAGAGGGGAAAGATTTAAAAAGGACCTGAGGACCAACTTTGTCCAGAGAGTGGTGTGTGTGTGGAATGAGCTGCCAGAGGAAGTGGTAGATGCAGGTATAGTTTCAATGCGTTAAAAGACATTTGGACAGGTATGTAAATAGGAAAGGTTTAGAGGGATACAGGCCAAATGCACGAAAGTAGGACGAGTTTAGTTGGGCAAATCTGGTTGCTGCAGCTGAGTTGGACCACAGGTCTGTTTGCATGCTGTATGACTCTATTCACTAATGGAATGTAGACACCGCTGGCTGGGCTGGCATTCATTACCCGTCCCGAGTTGTCCGTGAGAAGATGGTGGTGAGCTGCCTTCTTGAGCTACAGAACTCTGTGTTCTCTTTGTATAGTCAAGTGCAAGCAGATTGTTGAAGTTATCGATTCAGTAGCAGCTGCTGCAGTGTTATCCTTGCTTCTCTGCATGCAGTATGTACATACCCTTACCACACACCCCCTTCCCATACTCAGTGCTGACAACTGTTCCTTTCCCTTTTTACAGAGCACTCCCACAGTAAATGAATAGCCACCACCTTCTGTGAATACCTGCTGAGGTCCCTGACCCAGACCCCTCTCCACTGTTTCACATCTCCTGAGGATAGCAAGGACTGCCATGCTGGAATCACTCATAACACAGCATGGCGCTGGAGGAACACAGCAGGCCAGGCAGCATCAGAGGAGCAGGAAAGCTCACGTTTCGGGTCAGGACCCTTCTTTAGAATGGGGGATGGGGAAGGGAGCTGGGAAATAGATAGAGGGAAGGGGGTGGAGCTCGGGCAAGGTAGGTAGGTGAATGCAGGTGGGGGGTAGTGGGGATTGGCCAGTAGAAAGAGTGGGGTGGATTGGTGGCAGAGAAGATGGATAGGTTATGTCAGGTCAAGGAAGTGCGAGGGAGCAGGGGTGGGGCTGTTAGAAGGGTAGGTGGGGTTTGTAAGTGTTTTATTTTCAGTGATACTTTAGCACAGACATTCATTTCTATCTTCCAATGCCTTCCTTTTGTCCAGTGCTGTCACGTCCACTGAACTTGGGCAATGCCAGTCTAAACATTCTTTTCAATCATTCAGCTGTCCAGACACTCTTCTAGAGCACATGGGACTGGAATCTAGGTCTGCTGGTTCAGTGGTAGGGCCACTACCGCTGCAACACAAGAGCCTTATAGAGGAATGAGTGAAGGTTTGTCTATTAATGCTGTACGCACTCGAAATGCACCTCTTTAGAATTGACTGTCCCTTCCAACTGCCTCCAATTGTAGATACGTTCTAATGTATAACTGTAACTCTGTGTTACCGAGCAGGTAGGATTTGAACCTACAAAGGACACTACGGTAGCCCAAGAGCCCAGTTCTCTTCCAGATTTCAACACTCACCACCAAATCATCCATATCTCAAATTAAACAGTTTATAAATTACAAGTACTTCCCACCAGAGGAAGCACAGCAGTAAGAAAAAGGAAGCCTCTGAAAAGGAGGAGGGGACTAAGGCAAAGTGAGTTGGGAAGGGAATTATTGCACCCCATCCACTGAGGCGAAGACCTCGCTCTAAACCAGGAGCCCAGCTCTTTACCTTTTTACAGACACCTTCTTGATTGAAATGTGCCAGTGATCTTTTCCAATCACCCTGCTCAGGGATGTTACTACACACCTCTGCAACAGGCGAGGCTCGAACCCAGGCCACTGCACCACCGTCTCCCTCGAACCAAGCTTTTTTTTAGGAAAAATGTTTTAATCAACCTGTTCAGAGGTATTATTTCACACCTGTGCTGTGGATCTGAGATAGCAAAACTTATTGAGTGCCTTGAACTGACTGGTACATCCCATGGACATCTCCGGAGAGACCCATTTCCTCAATGGAAGAGGGACATCAGACACACCGATGCAGTATCGCTGGTTAACGCTGAGCACTGCTTTTGGAAAACCTTGGGCCCGACTTGCTGGAGGCATTATCATTGACGAAGATCCTAGGAAGATCATGAGAGTGATCTTGACACTCCTTAACGTTGTCCAACCATCTGTCCCCATGAGCCTATCAGTGAGGGGTATCTAGGAACAGAAAGAGAGGTGGACGAAGGAGCATTTGTGTCTCAGGGTGATTATATAGCCAGCTGTTTTCTTCAGAGAATGGCAGCTCATGCAGTTGTGGGCAGACCATGCTGGGGGATGAAGTGCTTTTAGCTCTTCTTGTGTTTCCCAGCAGAAGGAGGTAAAAGGCCTATTTCTAGGTACCTCCCACTGCAGGGGCATTTTGAAGAGGTAAGAGGCTAACCAATGAATGACACAATTGACACACTTGTAAACAAGGAATCAAAATTGTAGCAGAGTCTAAACAATAAGCAGAGTTACATTCACGTGATGGCCGGGAAAGACCAAATGGTGCGATTATGGAGATAGAGTGAGTTTACCCAAGGAGTGCATTTAAAAACCACTGGTTCAACCACTGAGGATTTGCACCAAATGGGTTTGCACATTCCTACCCAGTGGTACCTGGAAAATGCTGCAGCTAATGTGTGTAAGATCACAAGAACTAGGAGCAGGAGTAGGCCATTTGGCTCCTCAAACCCGCCCAGCCATTTAATAAGATCATGGCTGATCTTTCTGAGTCGCTGCTCCACTTACCCGCCCACTCACCATAACCCTTAATTCCTTTACTGTTCAAACATTTTTCTAGCCTTGCCTTAAAAACATTCAGTGAGGTAGCTTCAACCGCTTCACTGGGCAGGGAATTCCACAGGTTCACAACCCTTTTGGTGAAGAAGTTCCTCCTGACCTCAGTCCTACATCTGCTTCCCTTTATTTTGAGGCAATGCCTTCTAGTCCTAGTTTCACCTTCTAGTGGAAACAACCTCCCTGCCCCCACCCTATTTATTCCCTTCATAATTTTATATGTTTCTATAAGATCTCCCCATATTCTTCTGAATTCCAATGAGTATAAGTCCAGTCTACTCATCTCTCCTCATAATCCAACCCTCTCAACTCTGGAATCAACAGAGTGAATCTCCTCTGTACCCCCTCCAGTGCTAGTATATCTCTTCTCAGGTAAGGAGACCAAAACTGCACACCGTACTCCAGGTGTGGTCTCACAAGGACCCTATACAGCTGCAGCATAGCCTCCCTGTTTTTAAACTCCATCCCTCTAGCAGTGACAGACAAAATTCCATTTGCCTTTTTAATCACCTGCTGCACCTGCAATCCTACTTTTAGCAATTCATGCACAAGGACACCCAAGCCCCGATGCACAGCAGCATGCTGCAATTTTGCACCATTTTAAACAAGGTCCATTTTGCAGTTATTCCTACCTAAACGGATGACCTCGCACTTATCAACATTGTACTCCACCTACCAGGCCTTTGCCCACTCACTTAGACTATCTATATCCGTCTGCAGTATTTCGGTGTTTTCTGCACACTTTCCCCACCCCTTGTCTTAGTGTCATCTGTAAATTTTGACACACCATACTCAGCCCCCAACTCCAAATCATCTATGTAAATTGTAAACAATTGCGGTCCCAACATTGATCCCTGAGGCACACCACTAGCCACTGATTGCCAACCAGAAAAACACTCATTTACCCCTACTCTTTGCTTTCTACTGGTCAACCAATCCTCAATCCATGCCAATACATTACCTGTAGTACCGTGCAACTTTATCTTATGTAGCAGCCTCGGGTGTGACACTGTGTCAAATGTCTTCTGGAAATCCAGATACACCACGTCCACAGGTTCCCCATTGTCCACCATGCAAGCAATGTCTTCAAAGAATGCCACCAAATTAGTTAAACATGACCTACCCTTCATGAACCCATTCTGGGTATTCCCAATAGACAACTTATCATCGGACTCCATGTATGTTTGCAAAAGTTACTCACCTGAGACAATACCACTGCTCACAGGGCTCCCGTTTTAAACTGTGATTGGTGCTCCAGGAGTGGGAATAGAGGCTAAATTCAGTGCAATGTTTTTGAAAATGCTCAGCAAAGTGACACGTCCCAATGATATCCTTTCTCAGTGGACAGCCTCCCTGTTTCTGACTTGGAAGATTGCGGGTCTCAGTACGGAGCACAGTGTAATATGATACTTCAGTATTGCACGGAGTGTCGTGCTGTTGGAGTTGCTGGCTTGCAAATCGATGGTTTATGGACATGTTGACATTGACATCTTGTAGCTTTATTTGAAGAAGATCTAGTACTCTTAAAAAGAAACAAAAATCCATAGGTATTATTGATTTAATTTCTGGAATTCCATACAAAAAATGGTTGCTGCATTCAGCTCCATATGAAGCGGGCTACTGTAGAATGTTTGGGGACTGCGTGCGTGCGTGTGTGTGTGTGTATACACGCTTCCTGTAGTGGTTCTGACTGACATAGGAGGCCATGATAGACTGAAGAATGAGGGGACACTCAATGCCCTCATTATCTGGAAGTCACAGTAGAATTCTAACAATCAATTAGCTCATGCACGAACTTGTAAGGTTTCTCAGCCGAAGAGGACTATCTGCTAAAATCGTTGTGTGTGTCCCTCCCACACTATTGTGCTTCGGATAAGTGTAGTGCGTTGTCAACTGTGATGCCTGGCAGCAAGAAGTGCCTAATTTTATATCCTCCCAAGTGCAGTGGAATAATGAACCTTACACTTAAATCAATTAAATCCATTGGGTGCACGGTCTTGGCTCTGTTAGTCAGGTAGCTCGCTAACCAATTGCGGCTAAGCAATTAAGCAGTACAGTTGCAGATAAGCGCTAGTGCCTGGCAGCATACCAGCAGTTGCTGAACTCCACTGCACAAATTACAATGAGACAGGTCTTTCTGCAGATCTTTCAGAAATGCTCAGCCTGTACTCTTACCACTGTGACTGCAAATGTGGCCGCACTGTCAGCTGGTCAGTGAAATGACTTCTCCGCGAAATGGCACGGACTTAGCAAATGTAGCCAGGTAACTGTTACATCGTGATCGCCCATATAGGCTTACGGCTTTGACCCCTCCCCGATAAAATTGGTTTCCTTTGCAATTGTCGAATGTATCTGCCAGACTTATTTTGCCGCGATCTCCTTAGAAGTCCCAGAAGTTGCAAAGAATGATCGCTGATGCCATTCCCTCTTTGTCTGCAAGGCTGCATGCTTCAAACTCTGTTGTTTATTAGCGTAGCAATGGCAGTGACAAGGAAAGGCTGGGAAGACTCAGCAGGTCCAGCAGCATCCATGGTGTGAAACAGAATGAACGTTTCAGGTCAGCGACCCCATTGTTGGAACTGAAGAGAAGCAGCTAGTGGAAGGGATGGGGAAACATGAAAAGTGAAGGAGATATTCTGGAGGTTAGGGGAAATTAAACAACAGATGATTTTATGGTGCGACAGCTCGTGAGTGATAATGGATGTAGTGAAGAAACAAAGGTTGTGTCCAAATGAGACAGAGTCCCTCCTTCCAATGGCTTAACAGCTCGGACACCTCTGTTTCTCTTCGGGTCATTTGAAACTCTTTGCTCTGAAATGTCATCTCTCTGTGCACAGAGGTTGCCAGACCTCTGCTGGGTTTTGCCAGCCGCCTTCTGTTATTATTTTGGATGTTCCCAGCCTCTTCAACATTTCACCCCTTTTCACTGAACACCGGGGCAGGCTAAACTGGAGCCAACTGAATCCCAAGCTGCGCGCGGAGCTGGTTTACCGGCCAACTGAGATGCGAGGCAGGGTTTCCTCGCTGCTTCTCCCGATCCTGACAGAACAGGGAGATAAGCCACTTTACTGTACCCAAGCCAGGCTCTCTGCCCAGCTTGTGACAGTGGGATTAGTGCAGCCCTGAGCCAATTCATCGCAATGTAGCCACAAAGGCCTGACAGCTTTGGCAGAGCGTTCTGACTGTGCTCCTGAACCAACTTGCACCATCTGCACTCACTGTTCTTGCAAGAAAAAGTCAACAGAGCAAATGGAGCCTTAATTTATTTGTTAAAAGTACCTTTGTTCTTTACCCCTCTCTGATGTTTCTCCCCTGCAAGCATCTGTCCCTTCCTTCTTTAATTCTCTGTCATCCTTTCTTTTGTTTCTAAGACATTGTGCAGTGTGCCTCCTTTTGGCTTTGTCTTCCCTGAGCTCGATAATATGAATTCACCCATTTCTCCCTCTGTCTTACATTCGGGGATCCTGTTCTGGCTTTCTCTCACAGCAAAGTGCAGACAATCAGTTTGATCCAAGAGGGGTTCAGTTGCCTCTCCTCTTGCCCCCGCATTTTGCTGTTTGTATTCCATCCTTTGGCAAGAATATTGTTTTCAATTGATATCCGATATTGGGGCAGAATTAGCATCCCAGTGATGTACTTTGCATCTTTGCAAAGGAGTGTCATCTGAATGGTTAACTGTTAAAGGACATCAGGTTGCCCTGATTTCCCGTGAACGGTTTGCAAATATGAATATTGAAATGGAACTGCTCTACTGTGTTATTTGATCAGTAAAGATCACCCAATATCAGTGACAAAGAGGCAAGAGTTTGTGGTTGTACCTTCAGTGTTTGAAAACATTTCTTAGGTGGCATGCTCTCTCTAATCTACCTGCAGGACACTACCTGGATTGCACGATATTTCCTCCATCACCCTGCAACAAGACAGTGGAATTAATTTCTTCCAACTGCATGGACACAGTTGCTTTCACGCTTCTTGCAAACCCAGACATGACAAAGGCATCGGGTGCCGAGGAGAATGTTATCACTTGCCAAGCTCCTTTCCCTGCTACATTCCAGTGTGACTTAGACAACCCCCTGATCGCTGGGGCAAAATTACAGAACCTGCACACAACAGCAGTTTTGGGAGTACTCTCTCTGCATGAGCTGCAGCTGTTGAACTCGGGATTGGCAATAAATGCCAGCCTTGCTAACAGCATGCGCATCTTGAAGGAACCATGATTGAGTAAAGAGTTGACTCTTGATGCATTAGCAGGAGGCAGTGAGCTCAGCACACTTCCCTGCAAAGATATTGTGGCTGAATAATGCATCAGTGTAAATCTGTGGTGTGTGTTAGTATCTTGCATGCAGGTAGAGAGTTCCAGGAAAATGCTTGAAAATGACCTGATATGCCAGGATGTTAATCTTAATTGGGACTGTGTGGTCGTTGAGGTGCCTGGCATCTCTTGTTCTCTTGGAATGCTGCTGAAGGATGCTTCGCCAGTGTCCCTGGAGACCGATGGAAATTGACGGCTGTGACAAATTGCTCAGCTATGTCCCACTTCTTGAGCAGAGCATTGCATAACACTGTCATTGTGTGTGACTGTCAAGATGGTGTGTGGAACGTGCTAAATCCGGGTGAAATCCCTGGGGTTGGGAGGGCTGGTTACAGTTTCCTTTTTTAAGGGTACATCACAAACAGGCGCTCTGAGACTGTACCTGACAGCAGCATTACTGATGAAGACATTGAGGAGGGTGGATGACTATGACGAACGTTATCTCATTCTTTTTGGATCCAGATCGATTCATTGCCCCTGTCATGGGTGCTCCCATGGAGTTTAGAATTGAAATCGACCTTCTGGATGAAGTACAAGACTTTCCCACTGACTGAATTGATTGCTAGCTTCTTATCAAGAAGACTCGAGACTAGATATTTTAAAACCAACCTACTCCGAGATGTTACATCACTCCCCTAAAGCAGGTGGGATTTGATCCTATTCCTAGGTTTCATAGAATCCCTACAGCATGGAAACAGACCATTTGGTCCATCAAATCCACACTGAACCTCCAAAGAGCATCCCACCCAGACCCTGTCCTCTGCCCTTTCCCTGTAATCATGAATTTTCCATGCTTAACACACCTAATCCACACATCCCTGAACACTGTGGGCAATTTACCATGGTCAGTCCACCTAGCCTGCGCATCTTTGGGCTGTGGGAGGAAACCAGAGCCCCCAGAGGAAACCCATGCAGACACAGGGAGAATGTGCAAAGTCCACACAGGCAGTAACCCGAGGATGGGATTGAACCCGGGTCCTCGGTTCTATGAGGCAGCAGCGCCAACCGCTGAGCCACCGTTTCCTGGTCCAGAGGTGACGGTCCATCACTGCGCCACAAGAACTCAAGTACTAACCTTCAAAAATTAATGAAATCATTGCCAGTATGCTTTCTTTCGATTCACCATTTGTGCCGTTGTATTAGGCTGTATTATTTTTTCTCGTTTCCTTCTGAGAAAATTGTATCTGTCAGAATACTTCACAGAAAGAAAGGACTGATAGATTGCACCATTGCTTGCCATGAAGATTTTAGCTGCCAGCCTTAGTTAGCTGAGTAAACTCTGACCAGGCAAGTAGTCTCTGATTGGCTCCTTACATCCCAGACCAGTCAGTAGAAGATGAAAACTATGATCATGTGTCTCCTTTTTCCAGTGTTTACATTCTGTACCACCAAGCAATTACTAACTTCATGAATCTCCAGTGCATCGGACATGTTGACAGAGTGGATAAGAAGGCATTTAGCATGCTTGCCTTTATTGCTCAGACCTTGAGGAAGGGTCACCGGACCCGAAATTATGCCTGAGTTTTTTTTTCCTTCACAGGCGCTGTCAGACCTGCTGAGCTTTTCTAGCAACTTCTGTTTTTGTTCCTGATTTACAGCATTCGCAGTTCTTTCGGTTTTGAGTGCTGGAGTTGGGATGCTGAGATTGTACAGGACATTGGTGAGACCTCTTCTGGAGTACCGTGTGCAGTTCTGGCCACCCTGCTATAGAATGTTATTAATCTGAAGAGGGTTCAGAAAATATTTACGGGGATGTGGCTGCAAATGAAGGGTTTGAGCAATAAGGAATGATTGGATAGACTAAGACTTTTTCTTTGTAGTGCCCTTATAAAGATTTATAAAATCATGAGTGGTATAGATAACTGAATGGCATGTCAGGAATTTCAAGTTGGCGAGGCATATTTTTAACTAGATTAGATTAGATTCCCTACAGTGTCGAAACAGGCCCTTTGGCCCAACAAGTCCACACCGCCCCTTGAAGCATCCCACCCAGACCCATCCCCCTATAACCCACACACCCCTGAACTCTATGGTCAATTTAGCATGGCGATCCACCTAGCCTGCACATCTTTGGACTGTGGGAGGAAACCGGAGCGCCCGGAGGAAACCCACGTAGACACAGGGAGAATGTGTCAACTCCACACAGACAGTCACCCGAGGCTGGAATTGAACCCGGGTCCCTGGTGCTGTGAGGCTGCAGTGCTAACCACTGAGCCACCGTGCCGCCCTAAAGAGGAGAAAGGGACTTGAAGGGCAAACTTTTTATTTACACGAAGGGTGGTTCGTGGGTGGAACGAACTTCCTGAGGAAGTGGTGGATGCTGTTAAAAAGACATTTGAAAAATGTACATGAACCAGAAAGGTTTGGAGGGACGTGGACCTTGCGCAGGCAGGTGGGACCAGGTTAATTTGGGATTTTGGTTGGGACTGAAGGGTCCATTTCCATGCTGTCTGGCCCAGTGACCCTATGTGCTAAAGCAGTCACTGCGGTGAGACTTGCTGCTAGTCTTTGCACTAACTGGGATTGCCCTTACGAAGATGTAGAAATGATAACTGCACCACAGAACGACAAAAGATCTCTGTGTATTGGTCTCTGAAACCATCTGTCATAATGCCATGTAGTGAATTGTCGAACTGTTATCATGGAGAGGGAGGTGATTCAAATCTTTGCAGTGTCTCTCTGGATGAGTGCCTCGGTCAGTGTTGTTCTCCTGCCTTTTCTCACTGCTCATCGTTCCTTTTCAAATAACCATCCAAGTTTCTTCTCAATTGGACCTGCCTCCACCATACGCTCAGGCAGAGCATTCCACTCGCTGCGCCGAAAAAGATATTCCTCGTGACATTTTTGCTTCTTCTCTGAATTACTTTGCCTGCGCCCCCTTGTTCTCCATCCATTCATGGGCCAGAACATTTTCTCCCCATTCCTGTCTGTTCAGACCCCTCATGATTTTAAGTACTACAGTCAGACATGCTCTCAGTCTTCAGTCTACCTGTACAACTGAAATAACTAAGCTATTGCTGGTCGGGGTGCTGTTGATGGTGAGGCTGCTGTCTCATGAGCAAAGGTTCAACAAGCAGGGCCGCTACTCACTGGAGTTGAGAAGAATGAGAGGTGATCTTGTTGAAACATATCAGATTCTTAAGGGGTCTGACAGGGGAAATGCTGAGAGGATGTTTCCCCTCTTAGAGAGTCTTGGACCAGATGCCATAGTTTCAGAACGAAGGGGTGCCGATTTAAGATAACGAGAAATTTCTTCTCTCTGAGGGTTGAGTGTGTTTGGAACTCTTAGCCACTCGTCCTTGTGAGTATTTAAGGCTGAGGTAGTTAGATTCTTGATCAGTCGGGGAGTCAAAAGTTATGGGGAAAGGACAGGAAAGTGGATTGAGGAATGTTGGACCAGCCATGATCACATTGAATGGCAGAGCAGGCTCGCGAGGCACAATGACCCACTCCTGTTGCAATTTCTTATGGTCTGTGCCCATAACAGTCCCAACATCTGCCTTGTCTGGATTGCCTCCAATGCCAGTCTAACTTCCCCCAGATAAGGGTCCCAGAGCTGTTCACAGTATTCCAGCCATTGTCCTACTCGCGCCTTGTATAGTTTTAATAAGTATCATCTAGGGTCTCGTGCATGTGATTTTCATATGACCAAGTCCCTATGCACTGATTCCACTTGGCAACAAGCCTCAGACCTGGCCTCAGTAGCCACTAAAGTCACACAAAATTGGTGCACCTCACTCAGAGGTTGAACACACGAAGCATGGTTATTTGGAGCATTTGAGATGGCTCAGTGTCCCGTGGTTTGACCTGAATGCCTGGTTTCTGATAGGTAGCAGGGACTGGAAACTAAGTTAGTTTGATCTCAGCACTGTGTAGTGTGGCAGGCAGTGACTGGTGTTTAAACAAGGATCTGAAAGTTGGAGGACTGCGTCATTTATTGGGCTTCTTCTGAGAATGAAACAGCTGCATTATGCGACCATTCTCCAAGGAGCAAAATGTTTCCAAATTTTCCAAATCATAGAATCATACAGTACATCAAGTCTCTACTGCCAAAAATAAGCCACTGTCTGTACTAGTCCCACTTTCCCACATCAGGCCTGTAGCCTGAATGTTATGACACTTGGAGTGCTCATCCAAGCACTTGTTAAAGGTTTGAGGTTTTCTGCCTGAATTATCCTCCCAGTAAAAACCTCTGCACATCTACTCTGTAATGCCTCCTAATAATCTTGTGTGTTTCAATAAGGTCTCATTATTCTCAACCCCAATGAGTACAGGCCTAACCGGCTCAACTAGTTCAGAGAAGATTTACTCAGAATATCCTTGGTATGGAGAGATTGTTCTATGAGCAAAGGTTAACCAGATTACATTCCAGATCCATGCCATCCTCTGGGTGAAGAAGGTTTTCCTTGCATCCTCTCTAAACCTGCTGCCTTTCATTTTAAAGTTATCTCCCCTTGTTTAGACCCTTTGACTAAAGGGCAGAACAGTATTTTCTATTCATCCTGTTCATGCCCCTCATAATCTTATATATCTGTGTGAAATCTCCCCTCAGCCTTCTCTGCTACAAAGAAAACAACCCAAGCTTATCCAACCTCTTCTCCTAACTTAAGCTCTCCATCGCAGGCAACATCCTGGTGAATTTCCTTTGCAACCCCTCCTGTCACAGCGGAAGGTGCAAATGGTTTTCTCCTGCTTGTCAATATGAACCTTGGGATCTGCAAATTCAGCTTGTAAGTTGTACTGTACTGTGTTGGAACGAGCTCTGTTTGCGTTGCAGGGTACCAGCTGGAAACTCACATCCAGAGCTCAGAACGCCATTGGGGTAAATTATTTATATTTTGCATTCCTATTTAAGAGAAGTGTCACAGAAATTCTAGCCTTGATTTTTATGTGTGAAGTGGTTTCTCGATATGTTTTGCATGATACTGATGAGAAAAATGAGTGCTGTGCGTTCTGAAGATGATGTTTAGATTGTGAACTTGTCTTCTTTATTGTACTGTTTCATCTCTCAATATCCCCTGAATTTGCTGTCTCATTGTGACTTAATTAACTTATGGTAAGCTTTGTTTCAGAGTTTGTAGTCGATGCACACTTGAGTTTGGTTTTGTAAGACCATCCACCTTGTCTACTGGATCGCTGGTACTTGACATTTTCAAGACTGGGATGCTTTCAGTTGTTTTATTTCAGAAGTACCGATATTTCCTGAGCAATATCAAATGTGTATGCCTCATGCTGTCAAATGGCCGCATTATGGAAATCTTGTAATGAACTTGCAAATTGTGTTGTCGAGGAAACAATTACAAGAATGTGATGGTTCAATGACATTAATGAGAGGGAGGAAGAGTATGAACATTTGTGAGATTTTCTTATTTGAATCATAGAATCCTATCAGTGTGGAAGCAGGCCCTTTGGCCCACCAAGCCCGCACTAGTCCCCAGAACATTCCACCCAGAGCCATCCCCCGATAACCCACTTAATCTGCCCATCCCTGGACACTTTAGCATGGCCAACCCAGCTAACCTGCACGTCTTTGGACTGTGGGAGGAAACCGGAGCACCGGCAGGAGCCACGCAGACGCAGGGAGAATGTGCAAACTTCACTCTGACAGTCACCTGTGGGGGGAATTGAACCAAGGTCCATGGTGCCGTGAGGCAGCAGTGCTCGCCACCGTGCCGCCCTCCTTAAGGCTCTTTTGGGTTCTTCTTAAGGTGTTGCTGGGATGAGAACATTTTCTGGGTGTCCAAATACTTTTTGGTGGGTGGGGTCATTTTAAAGTGGGAGCTGGTGCAGGGAAGAGAGAAGCCTTTCATGTCTACTGTGTAAAAGTAAAGGGTGTCAGCCCTTGCATTAAGTACACCGGGTAAAGTAGCTATAGTCCCGGACCGAAGGCCATGCTGTCATAGAGAGAGAGAGAACTGGTGGTGAGTTTAACCTCACGGTCACAGCACCTCAGGCGAGGGTGCAGTGTTGAGAAGGTAGGACCTTCATGGTGACATCAGCCATTGCAGGAATGGAACTCCTTGCTGTTAGCATTACTCCTGCAATGCCATCCAACCAACTGAACTACCTAACCCTGAACAACAGCTGCACAAACACTGACTGACTATGAGCCAACAAAACATGCCAGAAGCTAAAGGTTGAATGAAGTTGTTGCTGATTATTTGGTAGTATTCATGTTTATATTTAACAAATGAGGATATAGTCTGTACTGACTTTTGCTTTTGGAACGGGAATGGCAAAAGAACATTGTTTACGTGGATGGGAGAAGTTGGGACTATTTTCCATGGAGAAGATAAAGTGAAGAGGACATTGAGTGGAGGTTTTCAACCCCAAGAGGAGTTAAGGGGGCAAAACGGTACCCATGGGTGGAAGGATTCGGAAAGTGGGGAAACAGATTGAAGGGAGTGCTTGAACACAGGGAGAAACTTTATAATTTGGAGTGAGGTGAGAAGGTCTGAGCCCATGAGCTAAGTGCTCTTTATGCCGTGGCTCATCGGTCAAGTGCAGTCGAAGGCTTTGCCTTGGCTCCCACTAAGCCAGTGTCTGTTTGAGACTCTCTGACCTCTGACTCCGTCCTGCTCTACAAAATCTTCTCTGCCCACCCACCTATCCAGAACCCTGGCCTTATCTCACTCGCCTGAAAGCATCCCGACTGAGACTTCTCTCCACGCTGTCATAATCTCAAGGGAGTTGGATATGTCTTCAATTGTAGGATTTCCTGCAGCGGTTAAATATGAAGTCTAACAGTATGGGTGGGATGAAGACAATACACTAAAACAGATTGTAATGTTTGTGTGTGAGAATATGAAACGCAGATTTTCACTTCCCTTGTATGTATTATTTTGAGTCACAGACATACTGACAAGAAAGAACATTGAGAAGAATGTATGATGTATTCTCAAAGGACAAATAGTAAGATCACGAACCCCAGGCAACCAACTTTGCTCTTAGTAGCTAGAATCATGGCAGGTGGTGAGAAGGGCACTCCTTGTGAGATCTTTCTTGTATGCCCAGTCAATCTGTGCCACTGAATGCTGCCCTCAAAGTGGCTGTGGTTGGAAGGAAGGTGAGTGTGGATGTTGAGACTGTCACACAAATCCTTCTAGAAGCCCAAAAAAAAAATGCAGTGGTTTTTGTTGAGGTTCGTCCTAAGTAGCTCTGTTTCGCAAAACTCTGTACTGTAGGGTCTGTTCCCCGGAATGCGCACTGAGACATAAGATTATAAGACATAGGAGCAGAAATTAGGCCATTCGGTCCATTGAGTTTGCTCTGCCATTCAGTCATGGCTGATAAGTTCCTCAACCCCATTCTCCTGTTTTCTCCCTGTAACCCTTGAACCCCTTGATGATGAAGAGCCTGTCTATCTCAGTCTTAAATGTACTCAATGACCCGGCCTCCACAGCCTTCTATGGCAGTGAATTCCATAGATTCACCTCTCTCTGGCTGAAGAAGTTTCTCCTTATTTCCATTCTAAAAGCTCTTCCCTTTACTCTAAGGCTGTGCCGTCAGTTCCTAGACTCTCCTATGAATGGAAGCATCTTTTGAACATCCACTCTGTCTCGGCCATTCAGAGACAACCATTGACTGCGCCTAGAGGACCGTCAACTCGGTGAAAGATGCTCTTTGATTTGCCTGAAACTTGTTGGTCTTCCAGAGCACGGAGTTGACCCTGACAGAGTGTTGGAGACTGGCACATGCCAAGGCCCTGGACTACGTGCTGAGGGACACACTAAAGCTTGGGGCAGCTACTGCCAAGGTGTAATGGGGAAGGACCACCGTCTGAGCTCTTCCTGCCGAGGTTAAATGGGGCTTTGTTGAATTATTGGTCCCTCCTGGTGACTCAAATGCTCATAAATGGTATCTTGCAGAAACAAGAAATGCATTGGGTTTGTTTGTTGGATACAGTTAAACTCTGTTTGTTTGTTTGTTTCCTTGATATGCCACTCCAAAGAACCAAACACATTTGTGACTAGGTGATAAAATATTTTTGATGAATCAAATACATACTTGAAATTTTAAAAAAGCGAGAATCATAGATCAGTGGCAGCACAAGAAGGCCCAATGGGGTTATACTGACTCTTTCACAAGGGGACAGATAAATGTCAGTCACATTGTAGTCAGTCTGGAGTCACGTGTAGGCCAGACCCAATAAAGACAGTAGATTTCCTTCTCAAAAGGCCATCAATAAATCAGGATTTTAATGACAATTGGCGATAGTTTTGTTCATGGTCCCCCAAACTCAGGCCAGCTTTAAAATATAGATCTTCTTTGTTGTTTATTTGAACGGGGTTCGAACCCATTTCCCTACTGCGTTACGCAGAACCACTGGACCACTAACTCGACAACATTACCCACACCGTGTTCTCTCTGTTGAGAAGCTCTGTGCTCAGGTTTCACTGGCTTGTTGTCATGTTTGCCCACGGTTGGCCCACATCTGTCAGGTGTGGCTTGGGAGAAATAATGAGAGCTATTTCACAGAAGAGGCATCCCAGAGTTCTTTAGTTCACTGTTAAAATAATGTCTCCTTACAATGGTAACAGTGTGACTTTAAAGAGTCTACTGTTATGAAATATTTTACCCAAACTGTTATTTTTGTTAAATTATAACTACCGAAGGTATATATTTTGTATGCCAAGAATATCGGCCTGGATAAGTGGGAGTACTTAATCTTTTTGGAGGTAAGTAAGCTTGCAGCTTTCCAGATAATTGCTGTGCTCCTATAAGATGTCACTTGCCAAAGAAATCACGGCTGTAAATACCTGCTTCTCATCACTGGTGTCAGTAAGTTGGCTGTGTTTTCAAATGGAACAATAGCTGTCTTTGTTTTTATACATTTTCTTATCACAAACTCCGATCTGTTAATTTACCTGTTTAGCTGCCTGAAGGCGAAACTCATATAGTTATCCCCGCTTTTTTTTCCTTTATTTCTCTCTTTATAATCATTGTCTATTTTGACGTGTAAGTT
Source organism: Stegostoma tigrinum (assembly GCF_030684315.1). NCBI lineage: Eukaryota > Metazoa > Chordata > Chondrichthyes > Orectolobiformes > Stegostomatidae > Stegostoma > Stegostoma tigrinum. The sequence goes on along the minus strand of NC_081362.1, from coordinate 8,545,039 downwards.
TTCAACTTGATGGAGAGGAATTGTACACTGCAAGCTGAGCGGCGTTCAAAGTGACAGCACTTTTTTGTTTCTGCCCTGGTTAGATTTGTCGTATTAAAGGTACACAGAATTCTCAGAAGCAGAGTAAAATAATACTCGAAAATATTAGCCCTCCATTGGTAGAGGGATGGAGTTTAAAAATAAGGAGGTTACACCGCAGCTGTACAGGGTGTTGGTGAGGCCACACCTGTAGTACTGTGTACAGTTTCGGTCTCCTTCCTTGAGAAAGGATGTGCTGGCACTGGAGAATGTATAAAAGAGGTCCACTAGATTAATTTCTGAGTGAAGGCTTGCCTACCTGGAGAGATTGAGTAGACTGGGAGTATAAACATTGGACTTTAGAAGAGTGAGGGGGGCTCTTACAGAAACATATAAAATTATGAAGGGAATGGATAAGCTACAAGCAGGGAGGTTGTTTCTGCTGGCAGGTCACACTAGAACTGGGGACACAGCCTCAAAACAAGGGGGACCAGATTGAGGACTGATTTTAGGAGGAATTTCTTCACCCAGAGGGGTGTGAATCTGTGGAATTCCCTGCCCAGTGAAGGAGTTGAGGCTAACTCTTTGAATGTTTTTAAGGCAAAGATTGATTCCTGAACAGTAAAGAAATTAAAGGGTTATGGGTGAGTGGGTGGGTAAGTGGAGCTGAGTCCACGAAAAGATCAGCCATGATCTTGGTGAACGATGGAACAGGCTCAATGGGCCAGATGGTCTTTGTTGCTGGTCCCAAACTGCCCTAGAATTAAGTGGTCTGCATTTCAGAGGACAGTGAAGATTCAACTGCATTGCTGGATTTGGAAGGTGCTGCGGAAGGAGTCTTGCAGGGGTTTTGAGAGCATCTGTCACAGAATACCAGACAAGGACAGTATATTGCCTTTCCTGAAGTGGACGAGTGAGCCGAAGCTATTTTTGGAGCGATCCCTAAAAGTTTCATGGTACTGTTGCTGATGCTGGTTCTCAATTCCACTTAAATTAATTGAATTTGAGTTCAGTGTCATAAAGGGCCTGAGTAAAGCAGACAGTGAGAAATTGTTCTCACTTGAAGTTGTTCCTGCTGGGAAAGGGATCAAGAATGAGAGGGCACAGGTCTGAAGTGATTTGCAAAAGAAGCATTTCAATGAAAAATGAACTGTAAATACAGAAACAGACACAGAAATTGCTGAAGAAACTCAGCAGGTCTGGCAGCATCTGTGGGAAGAAAGCAGAGTTAACATTGAGTCCGGCGACTCCTCATCAGATGCTGCCAGACATACTGAGTTTCTCCAGCAAACCTTGCCACCCAACACACGTGGTTTGAGTCTGAAATGTGCTGCCTGGAAGTGTGGTGGAGGCACTCACGAGGGCATTGATGATTTTTTTTCACATAATGTGAAGCGGTATGGAACGAAGTCAGGCTGCTCACTTGCAGAGCTAGTACAGACACAAAGGACAAATGGCCCTGTCCGGTGACATAACACCTTTTGTGAATTTCTTTTGTTTAAATTTCAAAATTAACTTTATTCAAACAAGAATCAATTTTTACATATACATATAGCCACAAATGTAGTTCAGTTCTGTACAGTAGCATATCAAGGAAACATTGGACTTTGACTCTATCCAAGCAAACCGAAGGCATCTCAGACTATAAAATAACAAAGTGTGGAGCTGGATGAACACAGCAGGCCAAGCAGCATCTTAGGAGCACAAAAGCTGACATTTTGGGCCTAGACCCTTCATCAGACTAGGCCCGAAACATCAGCTTTTGTGCTCCTGAGATGCTGCTTGGTTTGCTGTGTTCATCCAGCTCCACATCTTGTTATCTCGGATTCTCCAGCATCTGCAATTCCCATTATCTCTCATCTCGCATCTCATACTATGTTTGCATGCATTTGAGGCACCAGAAGGGTCTGATAATTGAAGAGATCCCCATTTAACTGCAGCTGGAAGACCTCAGACAGTGGTCTTTCCCAACTGTGCCTTAGCCAGGAAGAAACTCTCTTATAAATTTCAAAAATACACTTTGTTCAATAAAAATCTTTATATACACTTACGTGAATTTCACTGGTTGCTGCAGTGAGATTTGAACCTGTGTACTTGCAGGGTCTTTGGGGATTAGCAATCTAATGTCCATTACCTGTGGAAACCAATTGCAGTTACTGCCTTAATAGTTAGACCGCCCACAGACCTGTTACATTTTGTATGCGGTAATCATTTGTACTTCCACCAGTTGTGTGTGTGTGTCATAAGGTATATTAAGCTCGAACGATTCCACTTAAGACCCAACGTACTGGACATTTCAAATGATTTTGGTTACACAGAGGGCTGAGAAATCTTATTTTCCAAGCCATTTACTTTACAGTCCTCCGAAGAGATTCTCAGTGTAATTCATTTTCTATCAGCTCCAGGTGCATTGGTTAAGAAAGATTTTGCAAGTAAATTTCAAAGCTGGCAAATTACAGTGCAATTCAGCAATATGAAGATATCAAGAACAGAAATTGCTGGAGAAACTCAGCAGAGATGTGAGTCAAACACAGGCTGATGGGATTAGTTCAGCTTATGATGCCTGGTTGGCATGAACAAGTTGGACTGAAGAGTTTGTTTCCATGTCATATGACTCTGAGGTCTGGCAGCATCTATGGAGGGAAAGCACAGTCAGCGTTTTGAGTCTAGTGACCCTTATTGTGTTCTGCAGAAGTGCTTAATATTATTTCACAGGATATGGGCATCATTGCCATTTGTCTTTGTGCGAAAGTGGTGATGAGCTGTCTTCCTGAACTGCTGCAGTGGTGTAGGTGTACCCAAAGTACCATGAGAGAGGGGTCTCCGGGATTTTGACCCAGTGACACTGAAGAAATGGCGATATATTTCCAAATCGGATGGTGAGTGGCTTGGAGGGGAACCTGTAGGTGGTGGTGTTTCCGTGAATCTGCTGCCCTCGCCCTTCTAAATGGTCTTGGTCATTGGCTTGGAAGGTGCTGTCTGAAAGAGTCTTGAATTGTTGAAGAACATCTTGTACTTTTTTCTATTCATTTACAGGATGAGGGTCTCACTGGCTAGGCAGAACCTATTGCCCAGAAGTCAACCACGTTACTGTAGGTCTGGAGTCACATATAGACCATATAAATATTGAATATTTGCCATGGCGGGATTTGAACCCAAGCCCCCAGAACATTATCTGGGTCTCTTGATTAACAGTTCATCAATAGTGCCAGTAGGCCGCTGTGTGTCGCTGGTGAAGGAAGTCAACATTGAGGATGGTGGATGGCGTGCCAGTGAAGTAGGCTGCTTTGTCCTGGATGGTGGAGAGTTATTAGAGCTGCACCCATCCAGGCAAGTGTCCCATCACACTCCTGACTTGTGCCTTGTAGATAGTGGAGGAATTAGGGAGTGAAATACTCAATACAGAATTGTGAGCCTGTTTCGTTTAATGAAGGATGAGTCTACTACAAGAAGCGGTCAAGGTAAACAACCTAAAAACATTTAAGGGGAAACTAAATAAACACATGAGGGAGAGTGAGAAAAAAGATAAAAGAATGTATTGATGGTATGAGATAAAGAAAGGTGAGAGGATGGTCAGAAGATGCTTCTACCTATCATGACCTGGTAAGGTGAATGATTTGTTTCAGTGCTGCTAATTTTGTGTGTTACCATGTCAAGTTGTTGAACCCAGTGACATTCAGTCAGCTACTTATGTGAATTTGATGTTTGCGTACAAAATGGAAGAAGAGAGAAAATGTCCAAATGCAGTAATATTGGATGTCCTTCATCTGTCCAATAGCAAATGTTGGTCTAGTGAGCCCTCTGCCTCTTCACCAGTTGCACAGTACAATGATAATTGGGGTGTTCAACATAAACTGTGTCACATAATATGGGGAGGGTGCCCAGAGTGACATCTTCCAAATCACTCTTAAACTCAGCCCCATAATATGGTAAATAAATAAAGCTCATTTGATGTTGTCAAATACTATCCTGCCGATGCCATAGTACCATTGGCATGGGAAATGGGGAAGGTGTGGGCAACCTTTTGGCTCAAAAGTTGAAAATGGCAGGAAGGAATGGGTGGTGGGTTGCTGTCAATGAAGATGTGTTTGTTGGCCACTGAGAGCTTGTCCTGTGGGCCGGTGGTGACTTTACCTCCTACTACTACCACTACCTCTCTCCCTGAGGAACAGAAATCCATCCCCCACCCCGCTGCCCTGCCCCTTACCTTCTGCTTGAAGTGGCCCGCAGCCCCTGCAGTGTGCGTTACAGAGCTCCAACAAGGGCGAGACCTTTTCCCTGCAAGAAGCAGAAGACTCTGTGTGAGTCATGTAGCTCACCCTCAGTGTTTCTAATCAGCTGTTTGGGTAACAGCTCGGGGCGGGGGTTGGGGGTGGGAGGGGGGGGGTTAGAGAGAGGGAGACAGGGAGAGGGGGAGGAGGAGAGAGAGAGAGAGATGGAGGAGGCAGGTAGTGCAGTTTAAAATTCAGTAAATGCGCTTTGAATGGAAAGCTCGTCTTAGTGACTGTCACGATCACTGCAATCGTCAGTTGTCGTAAAAGCTCATCTGGCTCTCAGATGCCCCTTGAGGGACGAAAACTGCCCATCGTTACCTGATCTGGCCTACACGTGACTCCAGACGCACAGCAATGTCGCCCATTTGTGAAATGGCCCTCGCCGGCTGCACAGATCGAGGGCAGTGATACACAGACATCAAACACTGACCTCTTGCCCGTGACGTCTTCAACAATTTCAACAGACCTGATGAGGAAAGTCAGGTCAGCAACCCATTCACCATTACTTTGAGATAAAACACTCAAATTTATCATTTTAGTTGTAGGCTTTGAGAAGTGTAACTGTTGTAGTAACTGGGGACAGGCAGCTGATGGCCTAGTGGTGCTATCATTAGACCAGTAGATCCTGATATTGTTCTGGGGGCCTGGCTTCATACCCTGCCATTGGAAGATTTGAAATCAATTAATTTAAAAACCTGAAATTAAGGATCTAATAATGATCACAGAATCCAGTGTTGGAAACAACTATCTCGTGTACCAATGCCATTTAGGGAAGGTAATTGCTATCCTTCATCAGAAAAAGGATATTCCCTTTTCTGATGAAGGGTCTAGGCCCGAAACGTCAGCTTTTGTGTTCCTGAGATGCTGCTTGGCCTGCTGTGTTCATCCAGCTCTACACTTTGTTATCCTGGATTCTCCAGCATCTGCAGTTCCCATTATCTCTAATTGCCGTCCTTACCTGGTCGGGCCCACATGTGACTCCAGACCCACAACAATGTGGCTGACTCAGGGCAGTTGGGTTGCAGAATAACTGCTGGCCGGGCCAGCAATACCCACAATGATTAAAAGAAACGATTCTCTTTGAATGTTGCTCAGACCTATTTTACCTTTTGGACAAGTTGAAGGTTGGTTACTGTACGTTGATGAAGTGATTATTTTGCTGTTGTGCTGCAATTCTGCTTTCGCTCTGCAGTGTCTCCTTGAAGGTCGTAAGTATAAATCAATCTGTTACCAGCCTTCTTCCATGTCACTTTCTGAGAGAAAATGTCCCACAGCTGTCTGCACAGAGTCCTTTTGATATCTGGCTTGCTGTGCCATCTAACGCACTGATCTGCATCCACAGGATGAAAACATCATCTTTCCACCCCAGCTGGATGCAGGGTGACTGATGGAAGCTTCTCAAAGTAAATGGCACATTTTCTGTGACATCCTGGTTACTAGGCAGCCACTGTAGAACTGCATACACTGTCACTGACTCTTTGATGATAACCGGAGACCAGCAAAGTGAGATGATTTCTGAGCTATGCGCTGCACTTCGCGTTTCAAAACCTACAAGAACAACTTGCACTGTGTATTCCCTTTTAAGGTCATAGTTGTACGGCATAGAAACAGGCCTTTCAGTCCCACTCGTCCAGGTATCCTAAATTATCTAATCCCATTTGCCAGTATTTGGCCCATGTCCCCCTTAATCCTTCCTATTCATGTAACCACCCAGATGCCTCTTAAAAGTTGTAATTGTATCTGCCTCTACCACTTCCTCTGGCAACTCATCTCATACACGCACCACCCCCTGCCGAAAAGTGCTGTCCCTTCGGTCCCTTTCCCCTCTCACCTTAAACCTGCGCGTTCTAGTTTTGGGCTTCCCTACACTGGGAAAAAGACCTTGGCTATTCACTTTTTCTGCAATAAAATGTCATCTTTGGGCGACATCAGACAAACATTATCAAACAAATGAAAACCTGAAAGAACTGTGGATGCTGGAAGACAGAAGCTGCAGGAAAAGTGCAGCAGATCTGGGAGCATCTGTGAAGAGAAAGCAGAGTAAGCGTTTTTCCTCAAAAAGTTACAGAACAAATGTTTGAAACTGAGTTATGGTCGGTGATATAAAAGCAGATAACTTGCAGCTTGGTAAGAGGTACTTTTTAAGGAGCAGTTGAAAGAGGAAAGAGAGGGTTGGAGAGGTTGGGGGAATTCCTAGCATTTGTGAAGACATGGTCACCTGTGTGTGTGTGTGTGTGTGTGTGTGTGTGTGTGTGTGTGTGTGTGTGTGAGGTGGGGGGGGGGGGGAGTTGTGGTGGTTGTCACAAAACAAGGTATATCCAATAGGCTTGGTATCAGTGGAATAGAGGAGATGATAGAGAGACATGGGTCCATATTGGATTTGAAAGCAAGAATGAATGTTTTTCATGGTGAGACGCTGCTTAACTGGGAGCCAGAGCAGAAGTGAAAGTGGAGTGCAATTTTTGCAAGAGAAATGCAGTTTTCATGGAGTTCAAGTTCATGGAATGAAAAATAGCCGATTAAGAGGGAGAGAGAGAATGGTAAACGGTAGAAGGGAGAAAGGCACAACTGAGAGGCTCGGCAGCATATAAGCTGCGGCCAGTGTGGAATTGTGTGCTGGTACAAAGATAGAAATAGATGGGTATGAACAGTGCATTGGTAATTCTATAGTCACTGAATTCCACATTTCTGTTCCTGAACCGATTTCATTTAGAATTGCTTCATGGTATCTGTTAAATAGCTCTCTATACTTTAATGCTGGTCAAAATTCACTGAATTATTTATAAATCAGGTCCAGTGTGATGGTGACTTCTTATTTATTCACCAGGAGAGAGTTCTTCTCAAAGTTCAAAAAAGACATTATTTGTTGTATGTTATCAAATGCTTTTCATTGCCAGAAAATACCACAGTAATTCTCAGTTTGGCAGTTTTCGTGTTCTTGCACATTGTTTTCTGTGATTAATGGTCTGAGCCCGGATATATGACAGCATAAGATTGTGTGGAAGAAATGAGCAAAAAGCTGCTTGTAAAATGGATGTGTTAAATGAGAGTGCATGTTCCTTCTGTTAGTTATTGCAATCATTCCAGCATGCAATATCTGCTCCTTTTACATTAGCAAGAGGGGAACAAAATCTCTGGAATGATTTTGTTTCTGCATTATTATGGCAGAGGGTTTATACACAGGATATCTTCACGCTTTGATCTCTTCAAAATATAGTTAATCTTGCTAAGTCTAAATGCTGCTGAATAGATTTTTGGGCACAAGAGTCAAGTGAAGAGAAAGTGGTCTCACTGAAGGAAATGTTTGCTTAAACCATGTTTTTTATATGTTTCTCATTGTCTGGCAAGAATACTTTATCTGAGGCCTTGCAGTAATTCTCTGGAAAGATGGGCAGAACAGAGAAGCTACCTCAAGGAAGGAGTTTTTTTATAGATGCACCATAGAAAGCATCCAATCCGGATGCATTGCAGCTTGGTGCGGCAAATGCTATACCCAAGACCACAAGAAACTGCAGGGAAGTGTGAACATAGCCCAGCCCATCTCACAAATCAGCCTTCCACCCATTTATTCCATCTATACTACCCAATGCTTCAGGAAAGTAACCAACATAATCAAAGATCCCACCCACCCGGTTATATTCTCTTCCGTCCTCTTCCATCGGGCAAAAGATACAAAAGTTTGAAAACACATACAAACAGATGTAAGAGCAACTTCTTCCCTACTGTTATCAGTTTTATGAATGGACTTTTCATAAATTGAAGTCGATCTCTCTCTGCACCTCTCTATAGCAGTTACACTAAATTTTGCATTCCGCTCTGTTACCCTGATGTCCTTATTTAAGGTATGATCTGTCTGGTTAGCATGTAAAACTGTACTTTTCACTGTATCACGGTACATGTGTTGAAAATATATCAAATAAGCAAATGAGTTGGAAGCAGATGCTTTCAATTTCTAATCCTTCATTGTGCCCCATTATTGAACCAACTTAAACCAGGCATCACAGGTGGGTGAGTTCGGGCGTATGATTTCCTGAGCCAGAAACGAGCAGTCATGTTGCAGCAGCAGTGACCTTATCTCTGCAGTAGGAGGATCTTGAAGGCAGGCCTTCATCAGGTTGCTTTTTTAAAAATAAAATCCTGAGTGAGACGGTTGTAAGCTCAAGTCCTACTTGAGCACTACTGCAAAATATCAACTCCAATAGTAATTGGAACAGGAAATGCTGAGTGCTAAGCAGCGCTAGTTATATCTGTGGAGAGGAGGGAGGGTTTTAGTGTTCCATGTTGATGTCCTTTCACTGTAGTGCTGAGGGAGTGCTACATTGCCTGAGGAGCCTGTCTGAGAATGGGATGTTAAAGCAAGGTACTACATTGTCCAGGACAATATTTATGCCTCAGTCAATATTATAAAAACAGATTATCTGAACATTATTACTTTGCTTGTACATTGTAACATTGAAACTTGTGAATGCTTGCTGTGTGCAAATTGGTTGCCTTATTTCCAACCTTACAACAGCGGCTATGCTTCCAAAGCAGTGGTAAAAGTTCTTGGGATGTCTTATGGCTTCAAAAAACACAATAAAAGTCTGCATTTATTTACTTAGCAACTATGACCCCAGCTCTTTAAAATACAGCAACCATTTGGATTACAGTGCAATGTAAATGTAAGTCAGTGTGTTCACTTTTCAAACAATTGCTTTATGTTATTCACCTTGCTTCATAGTTCAGTGTTATCAGTCATGATTAACATTGTGAAAAACAAGCCTCACTCTGTATCATTTACAAACACTGGGAAGGATGGGCACTAGAACAGACCTCTGCGTTTTAGCTCTCTGAACTGCTTTGATGTGATCTCATGCACAAAGCTTCCTATAAAACAACCCCAAAATCAATGGACACATTGACCAGGTGCCTTTTCAACATGACTGGCTTGGCATTTAGCTGAGCCAGAAGGTTTGTTGGTTTCAGTTTCAGGCAATTGTTACTCATGGCAGAACCAGGATTGAGACACAGTCATGTTTTGGACACAAAAAAGAATTTTGTGAATCATGCATTGTTCACTGTTTTATCCCTGACCCGAGCTGAGAGTTTCACATCAAATTAAATTGGCTTCTCCATGCCCCCGAGCTGCTTCTGGCATTGATTTTTCTTCTCCAGTTCAAAGTCTAGCACAGTAGTGGCCTAACCCCACTCTCAAATCAACCACAGGCAATGCATGAGTAACTGAACTGCCCCACTATATTTATTTTGCAAGCTGTACGAGAAGAGGTACAGTTATCCTCAGGGTAATTTTAACATTTCATCTTTGTTGCAAATTGGATTTAGTCCTTAAAATTGAAGGAGCTCCTCTGAGCAGATTTGAGAGTAAATGTGACTTGCTTCCCCTCTGGGCCGATATTCCTGAAAGCCATGTTGCTCTGAATTGACCCTGGTGAATCCCACAGCCAGCAGCTGTGTGCCAACTGGGATCAGTGTTAACTGCTGTCCTTGTGTATCATTGATACCTTGCAGACGGCAGCGGCCTGATACTGAGTAAACTCTGACCTAGATGTAACTGTGGCATCAGTCGGAAGAAATTTTTTTTAATCAAATTCCTAATGCCAAGCGTTGGCAATGGCGACAGATGCATTAATCCAGAGTTGAACGGTAATGTGTACCATCTTTGTTGCTGCTGTGTGTGCATGTTTGCTGCTTTTTGTTTGCTGATCTAACGTGTTTATCTGACAAGTCATTATCTCCCCTGTCTCCTCCGTTTGAAATTTGAAAAATCTTGAGAAAAAAGTGAATGAGGCCACAAACAACGAGCCACAGTTTAAGGTGAAAGGCAGGACGCTTGGAGGGGCTTTGAGGAAAGATTCTTCTCAACCAGAAGTTTGGTGGGAATCTTGACTCTGCTGCTTTGGAGGATGGTTGAGGCAGGAAAATCTCACAGTCTTTAATAAGTTCGTGGATGAGCACTTGCAACATCAAATGGCTGCAAAAACAGCTCAAAGGCTAGGATTTCTACATTGAGTAACTCCCTTCTTGACACAGCCTGTCCACCATCCAAGAGGCACGACTCAGGAGTGTGATGGAATACTCCGCACTTGCCTGGATGGGTGCACTCAAAGCTCAACACCATCCAGATCAAAGCAACCCACTTAGTTGGCGCCCTATCCACAAACAACCACTTCCTCCATCACCAACGCTCAGTAACAACAGTGCGTACCACTTTCAAAATGCACTGCAGAAATTAACCAAAGATCCTTATATAGCACCTTCCAAACCGTTGACCACTTCCATCTAGGACAATACCAGCAGACACATGGGAACACCATCATCTGCAATTTCCCCTCAAAGCTGTTATCACCCTGACTTGTAAATACATTGCTATTTCTTCATTATCGCTGGGTCAAAATCCTGAAATTCCTTACCTGGGGGTATTGTAGATCTACTGACAGGTCATGAACTGCAGTGATTCAAGAAAGCAGCTCACCAGCACCTTCTCAAAGGCAACAAGGGATGGGCAATAAATGCTGGCACAATCTATGAAGAGAGGGAAGGTTGTTGCAGGAGGGCATATCATCTCTACTGTCTCCAATCTTGTGACCAGTTCAACCAAAGCCTTGACAGAAGCTTGGAGGCCAATAATGCCCCTCATTCATGTATGACCCAGCAAGACTGAAGAAATAAAATTAAGTTTCCTCCACATGAATCATTTAAAATTACAGTTGTGTAGGTTGAATTCAAAATTGTCAGTAAAGATTATTTTGGCCTCAGTAAGTTACAGGCCAGTCTCTGTTGTAGCCATTTTCAGAAGTCACAAAACACCAGGTTATAGTCCCTCATCAGGTGAACCTCTGAAAGCTTGTGATTTCAAATAAACCTTTTGGACTATAATGTGGAGTCGTGTGCCTTCTGGCATTGTCCACCCTCATCCAACACCCACACCTTCACATCTGTTCTAGCCATCAGTAATGCCTGTCTTCCAATGAAACACACTGCAGTTGTCTTCTTTTGTGACTAATGCTATTAACAAGCCAGGAAATTACATCAGCGAATTAAGAGGCTCATCTTCCTCACCGCAGAGCTGATCATTCAGGATTGTTGCATCCCACTGCTGTGCTTGAGCAGAATGTAGCATCACTTCATAACTGAGCTATTCATTTGTCATTGTGGATTTATTTACAATATTTTCGAAAACATGTCTGGCTGAACTTGCAGACTTGATTGCATGTGGAAACTAATCCTCCTGACTCTTATTATGTGCTCTAGTTCAGATTGTTAAATCACCAAAGAAATATAGCATGCTGAAACATTGCACATCAGATTTTATTCATTTTGTTTATGAAATCATTGTGTGTTGATTTGTGGAAGGAAAATATCATTTGGCCAGACGGGACTTGAGTATTGCGTACAGAAGTTTTTGCAAAAGCTTTTTGTCTTGCACTCATCAGGATGATTTGCAAGAATACTCGAGTAAAGACTCTCACCAACATTTAGAGATGCACCACAGAAAGCATTCTACTTAGATGCATTACAGCTAGTTAGGGCAACTGCTCTGCCCAGGACTGTAAGAAACTACAGAAAGTTGTGAACATGGCCCAGTGCACCATGCAAGCCAACCTTCCTTCCATTAACTCCATCTCCAGTTCGAGAAACCATGGAATAGCGGCCAACATCATTAAAGATCCCTCCCACCCCGGTTGTAATCTCTTCCAACCTCTTTCATTAGGACAGAAGATATAAAAGCTTAAGCGTCTATACCAACTCCTTCTTCCCCACTGTTATCAGACTTCTGAATGGACCTCTCAAATTTCAAATCTAATGCTGATCTTGCTTTTTGCGCTCCTTATTTGCAGCTGTAACTTTATACTCCTCACTCTGGTCTACCACCCTATGATCTTTATGTTATGATGTGCATAACATGCAACACAGTCTTTTCACTGATACAACAGGGTGTAGAGTTGGATGAGCACTGCAGACCAGACAGCATCAGAGGAGCAGGAAAGTTGTCGTTTCGGGTCTGGACCCTTCTTCAGAAATGGGGAAGGAGGAAGGGGGCTCTGAAATAAATAGAGAGAGGGTAGGTGGTGATAGAAGGTGGATAGAGGAGCCGATAGGTGGGAGAGAAGACGGACAGGGCGAGACTTTTCACTGTACTTGGGTACATGTGACAAGAATAAATCAAATCAAATCAAATAAGTGGAGAACAACATTTCTAAACAGTATGACAAGAATATGCAGATTGGTTGACTATTCCTAAGTGTGTTGCTATTGGAGAATGCGCCAGTGTAATGCACCATGTTCCCATGTTCTTTGGTATTCTTGCAAATTGTCCTGATGAGTGCAAGGTGAAAAGCTTCAATACAATGTGTCTTTTTATGCAGAAATACTGAAGGACAGTGTGTTGGCTTATACTGTGTACATGTGTATAAACATAATGGGGGTTGGTTCGCTTTGATGGCTGGTATGAAATGTTTAGTGAGGCCAACAGTGTGGGTTCAATTCCTGCATCTGCTCATGTTACCATGAAGATTCTCCTTCTCAGTTTCTCCCATCGCCTGAGGTGTGACAGTGCTCAGGTTAAACCACCACCAGTTGTCTCTCTCTGACCAGAGAGCAGCTCTACGGTAAGACAGTGGTGACTTTCCTTTAACTCTCCATATATAATGTTCGTATGTGTGTGGAAAGTAAGAACAAGAGGATGTATCACAGAGATAATGGAACCTATACTCCTGTCTCCACCTCTCTTCTCCTCTCTCCATCTTCGGTCCGCCTCCCCCTCTCTCCCTATTTATTTCAGAACCCTCTCCCCACACCACTTTTCTGATGAAGGGTCTAGGCCCGAAACATCAGCTTTTGTGCTCTTAAGATGCTGCTTGGCCGCATGTATCGCAGAGGATGGTTTATTAATATCCTTTGGGGAAGGAAACTACCATCCATTCTTGGCCTAGGAGATATTTGACTTCAAACCCACAACAATGTGGTTAACTGCCCTCTGGCCAGTTAGGGACGAGTGATAAACGTTGGCCTAGCCAGTGATGCCCTCATCCCTTGAATGAATTTTAAAAAAACTGCAGATTCTTTTCTTGTTTCTATCATTTGCCTTTGGGCTGCATTGTGTGGTCAGTTGACTGCACCAAACTTATAATTAATTCTACTTCAAAAGAGCTTCAAAAGCAGTAGTAATCCACACGGGAATGAGGATGGATAATCTCTTCCAATTAAAAGAATTGAAAATTCATTTTGAATAACTTTATTCAAACACCGAATCTTCTTATTTGGGGCAAAGTGAAAGGCAATAAAAAGCTTCTGCAACAAACCTGGAAAATGTCAGCAACAGGAAATCAATATTTTTCCCCTGAAACATATCTATTGTTTGATTAAATTCCAGCCTTTTTGGAGCAGAGAAGATAGAAGGTCTTTAAAAAAGGGCCTAGGAAAATAACTTGGCAGTTTGCTGAAGACACCAGTACCAATTCATCCAGAGACAGTAGGAACTGCCAATGCTGGAGAATCTGAGATCACAAGATGTAAAGCTGGATGTACACAGCAGGCCAGACAGCATCAGAGGAGCAGGAAAGCTGATGTTGCTGGTCTGGACTCTTCTTCATCCAGCTGTGTTCATCCAGCTCGACACCTTGTTATCCCAGCACTAATTCAGTACATGTTTGTTAACAAGTGTGTACCAGATGCCCTGCTAACCAGAGTCGCTATTTACACTGGCTGCATTCATTGCCAAACTTGCTGCTCGATCATTTGGTTATCATGTTTGCACAGAACTGGGATAATGGGAACTGCAGATGCTGGAGAATCCAAGATAACAAAGTGTGGAGCTGGATGAACACAGCAGGCCAAGCAGCATCTCAGGAGCACAAAAGCTGACTTTCGGGTCCAGGGGTCTAGGCCCGAAACGTCAGCTTTTGTGCTCCTGAGATGCTGTTTGGCCTGCTGTGTTCATCCAGCTCCACACTTTGTTATCTTGCACAGAATTGGAGCTTTTTTAATGCCATGTGACCACAAAGTGGCATGGTAGCTCAGTGGTTAGCACTGGTGTTTCACAGCACCAGGGCCCAAAGTTTGATTCCAGCCTTGGATGACTGTCTGTGTGTGTTCTTCCCATGTCTGCGTGGGTTTCCTCTGGGTGATCCAGTATCCTCCCACAGTCCAAGGATGTACAGGTTGGGTAGATTGGCCATGGGAAATGCAGGGTTACAGGGATGGGCTGGAGGGTTGCTTCCGGATATGATGCTCTTTGGAGGGTTGGTGAGGACTCAATGGGCCAAATGACCTGCTCCAACACTGTAGGGATTGTGGGATTTTTTTCTATGAACTACTCATATAATCATCTACAGAGAAGAGAGTTAAACTTCTGACTCCCTGAAATCACTGCACATTATGGTGTAGCAGAATTTACTAAGACATCTGTGGCGTTATTCAGAGGTGCCTGAGTTGGTGCACCGTTGGTACCCCACTGACTCAGTGGTGCACTCAGAAAGAGCCTTTGGTTCCCCACCCAATGTCTCCCTCATTGCCTCGCTCCCGGAGAGAAGGAATGAGCCAGGCGACAATCGGCAAGCTGGGAATGGGGTGCAGTTGCGGGGGGGGGGGGTGGGTGGAGAAGGTGGGGTGAGGAGGTGGTAGTGGAGGGCACTGGCCAGTGGGGCATCTAGAGATGTGGCTATTGGTGAGAGGAGTGGTCAGAAGCCTCTTTTGGAGTGGTGTGATGTGTCACAGCCATCTGAACACGCACAGACATCTGGCTGCCATCTTGACATTAGAACAACACATTCCAGTTTATTATTGGGATAGTGCCACTCTTTAAAATGGAGATGTCAACAGATTAAAATGTTATATTGGCATAGTGGCCATTCTGATCGCTATTTCCAGTGGTCCATGTGGATGGTTTGTCATGGGTAGAGTCATACAGCGCAGAAACAGACTTTTGTCCAACCAGTCCATGCTGACTATAATCCAGAACTGAAATAGTCCTAACATATCCCTCCAAACCTTTTCTATCCATGTACTTATCAAAATGTCTTCTAAATGTAGTAACTGTAGCTGCATCCGCCACTTCTGGAAGTTCATTCCACACATGAATCACGCTCTGTGTTAAAAGAAAAATTGTACCTCATGGCTTTGCAAAATCTTTCGTCCCTCACCTTAAAAATATGCTCCCTAGTGTTGTAATCCTTCACTGTAGGGAAAAGATGCCTGCCATTCTACACCCCTCATGATTGTATAAACCTCTATTAGGTCACCCCTCAGTGAAAAAAAAGCCCCAGGCTCTCCGTGGAACTCAAACCTTCCTGACGCCCTTCAACTTCAGCTATAATTATTTTATCTTTCTCTCAATGCGCGCATGCGCACACACACACAAACACACACACGTGAAAAGAAAGTGTACCAGTGATGAGTGGAGATGGTTAACTAATGACAGCAGTGTGAAACAATGCATGGGACACTTTGAGAAATTAAAGAACCAAAAGTCACACTGGAGGCACAGAGTTCGTGGTTAATAGCTGGAAGAGGTGGTGGAGAGGCAGGGAAAAACATGAAAGTCTGGTCTGGATTCCAGTGTTGCCTGTTGCTTGTCGCTGATGATGGCAGTAATTGAGAATAATGAACGGAGTTCTGGAGAATCAGACTCGAACTGCATGAAAGAGTCACCAGAAATTGTCTGCGCACCGCGTGCACTGAGACTGCAATGTATCCATCTCGGTGAGGATGGTCTCCCTGTCTGAGATGAATAGTTGGAGGTCGGGAGCTGCCATACACAGTTCGCCATGGTGCTGGCTGGTTTCAGAGGAGACCTTATTGACTCATAGACTGGAGGACGTGGCTTCTCTTGTGGCCATCTTTTATAACAGTGCATGGTTGAAAGAAGGACTTCAGTTTGTATTGTGCTCTTCAGCCCTTGTACTTTGCGAGTGTGCAATGAAAATCTTTCAGCTGCCAGTGAATTATTTTTGAAGAGCTGTAGCTTGTTTTGCAGGTAAGCACAGGGGGCGAAGCAGTACGTCGCAAAGAGTTGAATGAGCAATTTATCTTCATTGTTATTGATTGAGGGAACTATTCTGCTGCTGCTCCTCCATGTTGTACCTTGAAAAGTCCTGCATTCACTTACAAGGCCAACACAGCCACCGATTCGGACTTTACCTGAAAGATGACCTTGCCCACAGTATAGCTTCCTGCAGTAATGCTCTGTAGAGACAATCCTGAGATTGTGGACACAAGTTCTGCAGTGCTGCTTCATAGAATCATTGAATCTCTACAGTGTGGAAGCAGGCCATTTGGCCCATCGAGTCCACACCTACTCTCCAAAGAGCATCCCACCCAGACCTGCCCCCCACTCTGTTTATAGCCATTTCCTACAGCTAACCCACCTAACCTGTACATCTCTGGACACCATGGACAATTCCCCATGGCCAACGCACCCTTACCTGCACATCTTTGGACTGTGGGAGAGAAACTGGAGCACCCAGAGGAAACCCACGCAGACATAGGGAGAACGTGCAAACTCGATATGGACAGTTGTCTGAGGGTGGAATGCTTGGATGTAAATTTTTTAACTTAAGGTACAAGTGCCACTGCTGAGCCAAGCTGACATTTTTTAAAGTCTGTTGTTGGGGTATTAGCAGTCTCTGAGAGACCATTCTGTCCAATTTAAAGGAGAGTTTTGCTCAGCTAAAGTTTGGCTCTAAAAATCCAAGCTTTACATCTTTCCATCTAGTTACAGTCTTAAATATCACAAGCGTTATGTTTCCTAACCCAACACCCACACTTTTCAATCTCAGCTTGTTGATAGGGAAATGAAAAGTGAAGCTAATGCCCCTCATTTGTGTACAATTCATTACTGCTTGTGTATAAAACATAATCGCTCCTCATCGATGCACGTTGCTCTGCTTTCGTACAAATGGGAGATATCAGCCGTGAGGAGATGCCAGTTGTCGGCTTATTTAGACCACTACGAGCAGGCAAAGGAAACTTGCCCCTGGCATTATGTAGCCTTGGCACCTTCAAATGATACTCCATGGGAAAGCAGGAACACCATGGTGACCCAGAGTTACTCCACATGTGCACTCTCTGTTGACATGTGCTTTCACTGATACCTTCACTGTTTCCTGTGTGAAGGTCTGGTCAGACCATTCTCCATTCCCAATAATGCTACTTGCAGTCTGACACTGTAGGGAACACTACTTCTCACTATTTGTAAGGAAGAGTCGTTGGATATTAGCCAACTTAACATTTCCTCAAATGCCAGATTTCCAATCAAATTATCTAATTATTTCATATTTCAAGTTGTCCAGAGCTCCTTTATTGAATCTTTGCATCATTTACTCAAATGATTGGCAGATTTCCACTTTGTTTAACTACTTTCTCTCCTCCCTTGTAACATTTGCTGATTTTATTTTGAAAGAGTGATATTTCTTTCCTTCAGATATGCTGCAAGGAATCATTACAGCTGTATTGCACTGACTGCTTTAAAGGCACAAGACTGTTCTCGTCCCCAACCATAATTTTTGGCATTTATCCAGAGAATGAATTATTTTGGAGACTGAAGTCATTGATTTCAGACCAGCTCCAAGTTATGCTTCCTGGTTATCAACTTGATTCCCCAACCTCCACCACCAATCAACAATTTTGAGATTACGTCTATTTGCAACTCTCTCATGTTTTTGGCGCCAAAGTGGAACCATCCTATGTTCACTAGGATAATGCCTGGTACAGAGTGATTGTGTTGTGAGGAAAGGCTGAACAAGTTGGGACTCTACTCTCTGAAGTTTAGAAGAATGAGAGGTGATCTCATTGAACCATATGGGATGCTTCAGGACTTGATAAGGTCAATGCTGAGAGGATGTTTTCCCTCAGGGAGAGTCTAGATTTAGAGGGTAGAGTCTCCAGAATGAAGGGGGAATGGGCAATTTAAGACTAAGAAGAGGAGGAATTCCTTCCCTCTGAGGGTTGAGAGTCTTTTGAGCTCCTTGCCACAGAGGACTCTTGGGGATGGAGTCCTTGTGTATACTTAATGCTGAGATAGATTCTTGAGCAGTTATGGAATCAAGGGTTATGGGGAAAGGGCAGGAAAGTGGACATGAGGAGTATAGGATCGGCCACAATCCTGCATTGAATGGTGTAGCAGGCTCGAGGGACTGAATGGCCTCTTGCCATCCTATTTCTTATGGCCGTAAGATCTGATGATGTCCTTTCATCCTATCATCAGGACTTCCTATTTTCACATCTATAGTATTGCTCACAACAACAACAAAAGTGCTGGAAAAGTTCAGGTCTGGCAGAATCTGTGAAGAACAAAAATAGGTGACCCTTCCTCAGAATTGTAACATCGCTCAACTGTGGTCTTCTCTCAGATCACGTGGGCAGCACGGTGGCTTACGGCTCCGGGGACCAGGGTTTGATTCCACCCTTGAGCAACTGTCTGTGTGGAGTTTGCACATTCTCCCCATTTCTGCATGGGTTTCCTCCGAATGCGTCGGTTTCCTCGAACGGTCCAAAGATGTGCAGGCTAGGTGGGTTGGCCGTGCTGAATTGCCCAGCAGTGGTCAGGGATGTTTAGGTTAGGTAGTTTAGACCTGGGAAATGCAGGGGTAGGGGAATCGGTCTTGGTGGGATGCTGTTTGGAGGGGGCGGTGTGGAATTGTTGGGCCGATTGGCCCATTTCCACACATTGAAGATTCTATTCTATGTGCTGCTCATTCCTGCCTTTGTTTCTCTGATTTTGATTATTCCAGCACGCGCCGGTCTGGTGTCCCACAGTCTATCCTCTGTAAATCAAAGGTCATCCAAAACTGTGTTAACTCACAACAAGTCCTGTTCCTCTGTCACACCTCTGCTCACTTATCAAGAGTGATTCCCAACCAGACAATGCTTGATTCAAAAATTCTCCTCCTTTCTTGAGAATCCCTTCTAGATTTTATCACTCCTTACCTCTGTGATTTCTCCCAGCCCATTGAATCTCCAAGATATCTGCATCTTTCTAATGCTGCACTATTTATGGGTATGGCTTTTAATTGTATTGGTCCCAAACTCTAGACCAACCTCTCCAGACCATTCCACTTCTCTTACTTTGCTGTTTTACAATATCACTTCAGACCTAACACTTTTACCAAGCGGAGATAGTAGGAACTGCCGATACTGGAGAATCTGAGACAACAAGGTGTAGAGCTGGATGAACACAGCATGCCAAGCAGCATCGGAGGAGCAGGAAAACGTATGGCTTCACTTAGGTTCATAGAGATGCACAGCACGAAAACAGACCCTTCAGTCCAATTTGTCCGTGCCAACCAGATATACTAAGTTAATCTAGTCCCATTTGCCAACATTTGGCCCATGTCCCCTCTAAACCCTTCCTATTCATGTATCCATGCCTTTTAAATGTTGTTACTGTACCAGTCTCCACCACTTCCTCTGCAGCTCATTCCATTTACTCTGCATGAAAACATTGCCCTTTGGGACCCTTTTAAACCCCCCCAGCCCCCTCACCTTAAACCTATGCCCTGTAGTTTTGGACATCCCCACGCCAGGGAAGAGACCTTGTCTATTTACTCTGTCCACTCTCCTCATGATTTTATAAACCTCTATGACTCCAAATCATAGTTTGCCTCGCTCACCCTTTGAGGCAAAGATCTGGAGAGTAGTGGTTGGATGCATAAGTAACTGACAGGGCTGACCTGCACCTCTGCATCCTGCAGCAAATGGCTGTGAAAACTGTAGCTGATTGAGATCCAGCGAGTTGTTGACTTGGGGATTATGTTTCCTCGTGTTTTCACACTGCCTGGCTTTCGAAAGAAGCAGCACCGTTCTGTGCTTTGTATCATTGTTGGAAGCATCTTGGATGCTTTATTCCATTCAGGGTGGTGTATTAATGTAAGCTGTCATTGTTTGACATTTTTATCTGTCGCAGCGTGCATACTATTATATTCATTAGTGTTAAAGCCGAAAAAAATAAATTTGTGGTCTGTTCCTTTTTGACAGTGTTTTCTCATAGGCATGATACAAAATTATAAGGCACAGGTTAAGATTAGGGCATCCACATTAAGGGAGCATTAAAATATTATAAACTTGGGAAAAAAGTAACTTCTTTGTTATTTCAGGAATTGACAATAATTTTGAAGGAATGGGGATTTTTTTTGGGAATTCATCGATAGTGAAATTAGGCTTTTTGGTCTGGGGTTGGGGGGTTGATCCAAAGTAATTATATCATAGGACACAGTTAAGAAACCAAATAATGCATCACTAACCCAGTGTAACTTTTTAAAGAGGAAAGCAGACCACTCAGCCCATCAAGTTGACACTGACCCTCCAGAAGACAATCCCACCCAATTCCTGTAACCCTGCATTTGCCATGGTCAATCCACCCATCTTGCACATTGTTGGAGGAAACCAGAGCACCAGAGGGCCCTGCACAGACATGGGGAGAACATGTAAACTCCACACAAACAATTGCCCAAGAATGGGATTGGATTCAAGACCCTGGCACTGTGAGGCAGCAGTGCTAACCACTGATTTCTGATAGTTCTTTCCTTCTGGGAACGTCAGTAGCACACCCTGTGGAGAAGCAGAGAATTGCTTCTGTTTTTCCTTGTATTTCTACTCTTGCTGTTAGTTTCACAGAGTGACAACAGTTACTAGGAGTAGTGCCATTTGTGATGACTTTACAACCGTAAAATGTGGTTTATAATTTAGTTATAGTAATTTGAACCTGGGAATCTGCGAGGTTCAGTTCTGAAATTGTGCAAGGGACCAGAGAAGACATTTGCTATTGTGAATCAAAAAATAGAGAGAAATACAGTTTGCATAGAGTCTCAGATGCCACTTGCATGAAGAATGAGCTGCAAATTATTTGACTCACCATTTTTGTTTATGCCCTCTTTTGCTAAATGTACTTGCGATTCAATACGGATGGGTGAAGTATGATGAGAGGCAGAAGGCTGACAGTTAACAGGAATGTGTGATTAAAATGTGCCCGTTTTTACAATGGTTCTATGGTGTTAAGGCTCTGATAAATGGGCCAGTTGGACCAGCTTGCAGCGTAGTTTGGTTTAGCACTGGACACACGAGGCGGCAATCAGATTTGCCGCAGCTATCTCGTTCTGCTGGTTATGGGGAGGATTTTGTTCAGTGCTGCTGTTTACTTTCACCTCTCAGAATCCCCCTGCCCCAACCTCTTCACTGTGATCTGGATCTATAGATGATTTTGTCTGAAGGCCAGCTAATTCCGTGAAAAGTGAGGCCTAGCCTGGATAATGGGATGAATCCTCGATCCCATGTCGATGGGCGGAATTTAAGCTGCAGAGCCCGGTTTCATTCACAGGCTGAACTAGAAATCATTGCATGAATAAGCAACACCTTCCATATTGACCTATACTAGGGGCTTCCAAGTTTGGATAGAAGGATAATTACTCAGAGATGTTTACACTGCCATTATCCAGCAGATCTCAGCTACACCTTCTGCTACAATGGCAATATTTGAAGGAAGTTTTTGATTTTTGCCATTTTGTCCATAGTTTGAAGATAACAGTTGATTATTCCTGGCTGTAGAATTCTGTTTTGTGATTCCTGCTGTGAGGGAACAGAACCTTTCATTAGGTTTGTCAGAGCAGCATCTGCACATGAACTGATTGCACATCTTATTCCCAAGTGGTACAGGGCAAGATATGTTTGTCCTCACTGGAATCTACGCCATTGGATTCCCATGTTTATTTTAATAATATTTGTATTTGTCTTTGAAGCAGAAAATTGGAGGAATTTTATAGTACGTAAATTACTTTGCAAATTGCAGGGATTCGTATATAAGCAGGATTTTTTTCTTTGTTCTGAGTTTTAGTCCAGTCCCATAAAGCCTGTTTACTTGTCTAACACACAGGCCACGAGTGTGTTATATGAATGCAGGTTTGCCAACTCTTAAGAAGCTCAGTGCCAATCTATTATAGACCAGGATTTGTGCAATGTAAAATGATTAATTAATCACTTGATGATTGAGGGCTCCTGGGTGATGATAAAATGATTGAATGTTACATTCAGCATGGGGGAGAGAAGAATGGGTCTAAGGCTACTTTATAAAATAAAAGTTAAATTAATTAAATTTTATGAGGGCATGAAAACAGACCTAAAGTGAATTGCCAAATCAAGTTAATGGGTATGTCAATAAAACAATAAGACTATAAAGCTTAAGAGCAGAAGTCGGCCAATCAGCCCATTAAGTCTGCTTCGCCATTTAATAAGATCGTGGCTGATTTGAAAGGCTGAATGGTCTACTGCACCAGTTTTTTTTTGTTTCTAAGGAGTAAGAAAATTTCCAAGGACAGACTTACCACCTGTAGTTAATTTGTAATGTTAAAGATGGTATGAAAAGTTAAGAAAAATCTAAGACTCTACTCGGATAGACGGCAGGTCGGAAGATTTATCAGAATCTATGTACTATGAAAAATGAGCAACAAATTTATAAAGAGTGAAAAATTAGTATTTGAGACAGAGCTAGCCAGAATTATGAAAACAGTTATTCAGAAATTATGCAAATATTTAAAGAAAAGCCTTAAGAAACTGATTGTTGGACCCTGAGAAAGTAAGACTGGAGAAGTAGTTATAGAAAATGAGGAAATTGCAGAAGCATTGAACAGCTATTTTCCATCAGCTGTTCACTATAGATGATACAAGTGATGTCCCAGAAGCTTCAATAAACAGAAAACTGGTGAAAGGGAGGAACTCAGGAAAATCACACTGGCCAGAAAAGTGGTACTGATTAAATTATTGGAGATGTGTGCTGCCAAGTGTCTGGCTCCTGATAGATTGCATTCTAGGGTCTTAAAGAATTGGCTAGTAAGGTAGTTGAAGCATCGGTATTTATTTATTTTCCAAATCTCACTTGATTCTAGGATAGTCCTATTTAGATTGGAAGTTATTCAAAAGGGGGAGACAGGAAACTATAGACCAGCTAGCTTATTGTTTGTAATAGGGAAAATACTTGAAGCTGCTTTTGAATATGTTAGAGGGTATTTAATCAGGCAGAGTCAACATGGTTTTGTGAAAGGGAAATCATGTTTGACCAATCTGTTAGCATTCTTTGAAGAGGTGACATATATTGTGAATTAAGGGGAACTATTGGATGTACTTTACCTCAATTTCCAGAAAATGTTTGATAAAGTGGCATACCAAAGTTGTTTTTGATGGAAAATAATTGATCATGGTGAAGGGGGTGGCATATTGGCATGGATTGAGTATCAGCTGGTTGACAGGAAGCAGTGAGTAGATGTGAGTGGATTTTTTTCAGAAAAGCAGGATATCACCATTTGGTGTGCCATAGGGATCGGTACTGGGACCTGGACTGTTTGTAATTAATGCAAATGGTTTAAACAAAGGGATGGAAGGTGTAGCTGCCAAATTTGCTCATGACACAAATTGAGTTGACACAAAAAGAGGTCAAAAAGAGCTCCTTAGAAGATACAGATGGCCAGAAATGTCGAACAATGCAGGAAAGTTCAAAACTGTCTATTTTGACTGGAAGAATAAAAAAGAAGCATGTTTTCCAAAGAGTGAAAGATTGCAGAGCTCTGAGATGCAGAGGGATCCTTGTGCATGGCTTGCAAAATACAGGTACAGCAAGTAATTAGAAAATCGAGTAGAGTGGTGTAATTCTTTTGTGTACAACAAGTTTGGAGGGTATACTTTCATTTACACAGGGCACCTGTGAGACCGCATCTGGAGTAGTGCGCACAGCATTAGTTATCTGATTCGGGAAGGATGTTAATATGTTGGAGGCAGTTCAGAGAGTGTTTACCAAACAAATACCTGAGATCTTACGAGGAAAGGTTGGACAGGCTAGACTTGTGTCCACTGGAGTTTAGAAGTATAAAAGGAGCCTTGTTTGAAACTTAAAAGTCTTGACAGGTTATATGTGTGGAGAATGTTTCCTTTTATGGTAGGTTGTAGAACTGGAGTTGTGGTAAAATTGTTTTCTCTTAACATTACAAGTTTTTTAACTCTTCCTGGAAAGGAAGCAGAGCCCTTGAATATTTTTCAGGCAGAGTTAGATCGATTCTTGGCAGACAAGGGTTTGAAAGGTTTCTCATGGTTAGGTGGGAATGTGGATTTGAACCAGCAGTCTGATCTTATTGATGGATGGAGCAGGCTACAGAGGTTGATTGGCCTATGCCTGTTCCTGA